>NC_091313.1:39484827-39678405 GCF_038502225.1 Cherax quadricarinatus
TGTATGCACAAGGCTTATTCCTCTAAGAAAAAGGAGGAGTAGATGTAAAATAGAAAGAGACAGGCGCTCCCTTTACAGGCGACGGAAAAGAATAACAGAGCGGCTAAAAGAGGTCAATATATCTGAAATGCGCAGGGAGACACTGGTCAGAGAAATAGCAAGCATCGAACTTAGGCTAAAAGAATCCTTTAGGAGTCAGGAATCGCGGGAAGAACTAAAAGCCATAAATGAAATCGAAAGAAACCCAAAGTATTTCTTCTCCTATGCCAAATCAAAATCGAGAACAATGTCCAGTATTGGGCCCCTACTTAAACAAGATGGGTCCTACACAGATGACAGCAAGGAAATGAGTGAGCTACTCAAGTCCCAATATGACTCAGTTTTTAGCAAGCCGCTAACCAGACTGAGAGTCGAAGATCAAAATGAATTTTTTATGAGAGAGCCACAAAATTTGATTAACACAAGCCTATCCGATGTTATCCTGACGCCAAATGACTTCGAACAGGCGATAAATGACATGCCCATGCACTCTGCCCCAGGGCCAGACTCATGGAACTCTGTGTTCATCAAGAACTGCAAGAAGCCCCTATCACGAGCCTTTTCCATCCTATGGAGAGGGAGCATGGACACGGGGGTCGTCCCTCAGTTACTAAAAACAACAGATATAGCCCCACTCCACAAAGGGGGCAGTAAAGCAACAGCAAAGAACTACAGACCAATAGCACTAACATCCCATATCATAAAAATCTTTGAAAGGGTCCTAAGAAGCAAGATCACCACCCATCTAGAAACCCATCAGTTACACAACCCAGGGCAACATGGGTTTAGAACAGGTCGCTCCTGTCTGTCTCAACTACTGGATCACTACGACAAGGTCCTAAATGCACTAGAAGACAAAAAGAATGCAGATGTAATATATACAGACTTTGCAAAAGCCTTCGACAAGTGTGACCATGGCGTAATATCGCACAAAATGCGCGCTAAAGGAATAACAGGAAAAGTCGGTCGATGGATCTATAATTTCCTCACTAACAGAACACAGAGAGTAGTCGTCAACAGAGTAAAGTCCGAGGCAGCTACGGTGAAAAGCTCTGTTCCACAAGGCACAGTACTAGCTCCCATCTTGTTCCTCATCCTCATATCCGACATAGACAAGGATGTCAGCCACAGCACCGTGTCTTCCTTTGCAGATGACACCCGAATCTGCATGACAGTGTCTTCCATTGCAGACACTGCAAGGCTCCAGGCGGACATCAACCAAATCTTTCAGTGGGCTGCAGAAAACAATATGAAGTTCAACGATGAGAAATTTCAATTACTCAGATATGGTAAACATGAGGAAATTAAATCTTCATCAGAGTACAAAACAAATTCTGGCCACAAAATAGAGCGAAACACCAACGTCAAAGACCTGGGAGTGATTATGTCGGAGGATCTCACCTTCAAGGACCATAACATTGTATCAATCGCATCTGCTAGAAAAATGACAGGATGGATAATGAGAACCTTCAAAACTAGGGAGGCCAAGCCCATGATGACACTCTTCAGGTCACTTGTTCTATCTAGGCTGGAATATTGCTGCACTCTAACAGCACCTTTCAAGGCAGGTGAAATTGCCGACCTAGAAAATGTACAGAGAACTTTCACGGCGTGCATAACGGAGATAAAACACCTCAATTACTGGGAGCGCTTGAGGTTTCTAAACCTGTATTCCCTGGAACGCAGGAGGGAGAGATACATGATTATATACACCTGGAAAATCCTAGAGGGACTAGTACCGAACTTGCACACGAAAATCACTCACTACGAAAGCAAAAGACTTGGCAGACGATGCACCATCCCCCCAATGAAAAGCAGGGGTGTCACTAGCACGTTAAGAGACCATACAATAAGTGTCAGGGGCCCGAGACTGTTCAACTGCCTCCCAGCACACATAAGGGGGATTACCAACAGACCCCTGGCAGTCTTCAAGCTGGCACTGGACAAGCACCTAAAGTCAGTTCCTGATCAGCCGGGCTGTGGCTCGTACGTTGGTTTGCGTGCAGCCAGCAGCAACAGCCTGGTTGATCAGGCGCTGATCCACCAGGAGGCCTGGTCACAGACCGGGCCGCGGGGGCGTTGACCCCCGAAACTCTCTCCAGGTAAACTCCAGGTAAACATGCTCTTGGAATAGCATGTAGGATGGTAAAAAGTACCTGGGTACAGAATTGGATTTGACTTCAGATACTTCGCCAATTAATGGCAGCGTATCTGAAGCTCTCTTGTAACTCGGATTTTGGCTTGCAACTCAAAAGCAAAAACTCGACCAAGCGACGGCTCATAACTCGGAAAATTCGTAAGTTGGGGCACTTTTAAGTCAAGGTACGACTGTTCTTAACCCTTTGAGGGTCGACAGGCCCTCTCCGAAACTCGTTCTCAGGGTCGGCCAAATTTAAAAAAAAAAAAATGATTTTTCTTATGAAAAAATAGTTTTTTTTTTCTAAACATTATAGGCTAAACCAAAAAAATTTACCGTCAATACTTACCGAGATATGGAGGCGTGAAGTTTGCCAAAAGTGAACAACATCTGGTAACATCGCCGACTGCCGTCACCCGGTATTTTTCTATTTACTTTTTTATGTACTATTTTCAATTATTTTTCAATTTTTCTTTTTCTGAGTAACTTTTATGGCCTCTGAGGCCAACATGATCAGTATTTTGTAAGTTATTTCTTTTTCAATACTACACAATAAGGGCGTAAACACTGTTGTCATTATTTTGTTTATAGAAAATATTTACACAAACAAACGATATGAAATGTTGTTTATTACTATTTTTCTATATTTTATATACACACATACAGTCACAGGGAATGTTTCTAGAAGTTCTGCAGCCTGTGGAACTCTTTGAAACATGGTGTCATGCACAGTGGTGTTTTACATTTCTCACACATAAAACGAGTGTCTGCGTTGTTGTGGGCATTTTTTTGTATGTGAACAGACGTAACACCTCTTCTGAGCCTTTTTCTTAAAAGCAGTAGCAGGCACTTTTACCAGGAAGTGATCATCATGCTTCAGACGAGCAGGTAGTTGATGATAATTTGTTGGGCGGTCAATTGCAAGTGCTGTTCCTTGGTACTTGAATACTATTTGTCTGATGACAGACAAACAGAATTCGCCGTACTGTGGTTTGTTTCTGGTCCTCATCTTATACATATTATAAGCATTGAGCATGGAAATGTCCAGAAGATGGAAAAAGAGTTTTATGTACCACTTATAACTCTTGCGAACACAATCAGCAAACCCAATCTGCATGTCACATTTGTCCACTGAACGCATGTTGAAGGTGTAATCAATCACAGTTGCAGGTTTTAGAATGGGCTCATTGCTCTCTCTATGCTGCCTGCCACTGTCTGCCATTTCATTAGGGTGAACTGATGACAACAGTGTGACATCTCGTTTGTCATCCCACCGAAATGCCATGATGTCATTGGCAGCAAACGTCTGCACCTCACCTCTACAAGTGCTAGCATCAAACCTGGGCATATGTTTCCGATTTGCACGCACTGTGCCACACACATCTGTCATGTTCACTCGCAAAAAATCACTGAGTGAGGGGCTTGTGTACCAGTTATCTGTATATAATATATGCCCCTTACCAAGGTATGGTTCTATCATTGTTCTAACCACATCACCTGAGATGCCCAATAACTTCCTGGTATTTTGCAATGTATAACTTTCAGTGTACACAATAATATCCAATACCAGACCACTGTAACAATCACAAAGCACAAACAACTTTATACCAAAGCGTTTCCTCTTGCTTGATATGTACTGCTTGAAAGAAAGTCTTCCTTTGAACAGAATCAAAGACTCGTCAATTACAAGCTTCCTGAAGGGATAAAAATGTGTACTGAATTTCTCTTTCAGATACACAAACACATTCCTAATCTTATATAACCTGTCGTTTCTGTCAGGCCTGGTTTTGTCTGAGTAGTGAAGCATACGTAACATTAGCACAAATCGATTCACTGGCATTATATCACTGAAACCTGGGGTTGCAATCAGGCGGTCTGTTGACCAGTATGATTTCACTTTGTGCTTATACACATGTGGCATAATCATTATTGTGGCAAAGAAAAGATACATCTCAGCCACAGTTGCCTCCTTCCACTGGTGTAGACGTGATTTTGGTGAAAGCAATGTGTTTGCCAAGGTGTACTCGTAGTATGTGTTGCTTTCCATGACAACACTTTCCATCAGTGGTTCGTCAAAGAATAACTCGAAACATTCCAGTTCAGTGGCATTGTTCCCAAGTGCACAAGATGGCCGTATTCCACTTTGGCTGTCATCAAACTGGTGGGCATTTGGAACAAAATTGACAGCTTCCTGCCAATCCCAGGTGCGGTCTGCTGGTGGGTACTGGACAATGACAGGTGGTTGTGGTTGTGGAGGTTGTGGTTGTGGAGGCTGGTGTGGTGGGTGGGTGGGGGATGGTGGCCTTTGTTGTATATCAGCTGAGGCAGCGGCGTGGGTGGCAGCGTGGGTGGCAGCATGGCCCACTGCTGGTGCCTCACCGCCGGCACCACTAACACCACGCACATTTTCCATCCCAATTGCACCAGTATCATCGTCATTTTCACTGTCTGTTCCCGTTGTACAGCCACGGGATGTACTCCGAGATGCACTCCTTTCCCTTGGAATAGCATATGGCACACTACCAGAGCGCATATATCGTTGTATATACTGACGCTTCACTTGGGAATATTGCACTTCACTATCACTACTGGAACTAGTTTGAAGAGCTTGTAGTTCATATTCACTATCACTATCATCACCCATGCTCTCATCTGAGTCTGGGATTTGGGAAAATAGAAGTTTCCTCTTGGATTCTGGTACAACTGAACGTGAACAAGACGGCCCAGCACCAGAGGTGGAAGGCTGAGGGTCGTCTGGGTTTTCCTCACTATTACTGATATTATGGTCATTAGTTTCGGTCAAAACCTCACCAAAACCTTGAAACTCATCTTCAATGGCACTTCCATCTGTATTAAAACTGTCAATGGGGAACAAAAGCGTCCCAATTCGCCGAGGAGTGAGGAGCTTCTTATCGCGAGGCATGGTGGATATTGTTTACTAAGATGGCGTTCCCACAATGCACCACTGGGTCCCAGATTTTTTTTCTACCACGCACACCGACCACACAGACCCATTCTCTCACATGTAGGCCTACCAGCCTTTTCCCGCGAGATTTGACGGCGCTAGAATTTGTGCGTACTAGTACGTCAAAAACCCCTGCGCGTAAGACGTACTAGTACGTCCGAAACCCTCAAAGGGTTAAAGACTACTTTAATTCTAGACAGTTGAAGAGTGGTAGAATACAAATATTCAATATTTTACTCTATTATTATTATTATTATTATTATTATTATTATTATTATTATTATGAGGTAGTACAATTTATGATACAAACATACATTTTCAAGTTTGTAATTAAGTTTATTTACTCTACAATTAATATGAGGTAGTACAATTAATGATACAAACATTCTTAAGTTTGTAATAATGGTTAATTGTTAAGGGATAATAAAATGTATTTGGGAGAGTTGCTTTAAATTTGGTTATAGTTTAGCATAGTGTGGATATGGTTGTTATTGAGAGATGAGATGATTTTTGAGTATAGTCCTAAGTTGATTTGTGGGCAGGGGACCTCTTGCTGTTTCAGGCAAAGAGTTTCAGATCTTTGGGCCCTTTATGTGCTTTGCATTTTTGCATAGTATGAGATGGACATGAGGGATGTCAAAAAGTGTTTTGTGCCTCGTATTATGCCTGTGTTTTCTGTTGAAGCTGTCTAGAAGTTTGGGTGAAGGGTTGATATTGTAGTTTAATGTTCTGTATATACAGTGGACCCTCCCTTTTTGTTGGGCTCTGTTTTCGCTCATTTCTGTCATCACTGATTTTTTCCATAAAATTATTGGCTCCGTTTGCATTGCTTTCCTCCGTTCTCATCGGTCGTACAGTACATGTCTGAGTGTGCCATGCACACAACCTCCCACACATGCATTCTGAGGAGGCAGTGTCGCTTTGTTTATGGGCGAGGGAACATTATCCTGCGAGGCCATAGGAAACATTTCGTAATAATTCATTGTTTTTAGCAGTTGTTTATTCTGTTGACTGCTAAATAAGCCACCATGGGCTCAAAGAAAGCTGCTAGTGCCAGCCCATTGATAAAGAAGCTAAGAAACATGATAGACTTCAAGAAAAAACTAGTAGCAAAGTACCAAAGTGGAGGAGGAAGAGAGAGGGGAGAATGTGCCTTCTTCAGTGATTTTACGATACTAAAGCAGCAGGAGTTGATAAAGGCTAAAGAGCCAGCCAGCGATAAAGTGTAGCATTAACAGTGTAGCAAGTAAGTTAAGTGATAAAAAAAAAGGATGACATGAAATTGACTGCAGTGTTATTGGAGGTATACAGGGCCACTGACAAACATATGCCTCCCTGCTTTTCTTCCACCACCCTAAATCAATGCCAGCATCTCCAAGGTACAATAAGTGTAAATATTTCTTATTTATAAATTAAAGTAAATATTTCTTATTTATAAACTATGTACATTGGGTGAATAGTGCTGGTGGCTTGTGCTGCAGCCTCCACTACACTAATATGTACAGCTTCTCTCAGTGGCCCTTATAAACTCTACACTACCACCAATTACTCCTCACAAATGTAATGACATACTTTATTCATTCTAGAGTATACTATACATATCATGTTTCTATGTTATTAATATTGTTTATTATGTCATATTAGATGAACTGTGATAGATATATAAGCCGTGGAATATAGCTCTTCTCTATAAAATGTATTTTTTGTTTATACTTTTGGGCATCTGAAATGGATTAATTGGATTTACACGATTTCTTATGGGGAAAATGGTTTCAGTTTTAGTCAATTTCGCATTTTGTTGGACTCTCTGGAATGAATTAAAGACGAAAAGGGATGGTCCACTGTATAGTAGGCACAATAATGAGCGAGTATATTTTGTACATGAAGTAAGTTCAAGCTTTTGAAGAGTGGTTGGGTGTGTTGTTTGGCGCAGAAGTTTGTGATCAACTGCACCACCACATTTTGTTGGGTTATTAAAGGTTTAAGGTGACTGGCCGTGGTCAATCCCCACGCACATTATTATTATAATCAAATACAGTGGACCCCTGCATAAAGCTATTAATCCATTCCTGAGAGCTCAATGTTATGCGAAATTATCGTTATGCGAATTAATTTTCCCCATAAGAAATAATGGAAATCAAATTAATCCGTGCAAGACACCCAAAAGTATGAAAAAAAAAAATTTTACCACATGAAATATTAATTTTAATACACACAAACTTAAGAAAACATGCACAGTTACATGACACTTACCTTTATTGAAGATGTGGTGATGATTGATGGGATGGGAGGAGGGGAGACTGGATGGTTTTAGTGTTTAGAAGGGGAATCCCCTTCCATTAGGACTTGAGGTGTCAAGTCCTTTTCCGGGGTTGCTTCCCTTCTTCTTTTAATGCCACTAGGACCAGCTTCAGAGTCACTGGACTTCTGTCGCACAACATATCTGTCCATAGTGGCCTGTACCTCTCGTTTCTTTATGACTTTCCTAAATGTTTCACAACAGTGTCAGTGTAATAGTCACCAGCACGGCTTGCAATAGCTGTCTGAGGGTGATTTTCATCCATGAAGGTTTGCACTTCAAGCCACTTTGCACAGATTTCCTTAATCTTTGAAGTTGGTAACTTCTTCAATTTCTCTCTCCCCTCCTCCGAAGCAATTTCCTCAGGTGTGGCCTCTTGCTGTTGAAGTTGATCTAGCAGCTCATCAGTGGTTAGTTCTTCATTGTCCTCCTCCACCAACTCTTCCACATCCTCCCCACTAACCTCTAATGCCAAGGACTTCCCCAATGCCACAATTGATTCCTCAACTGGCATAGGATTCTCAGGGTTAGCTTCAAATCCTTCAAAATCCCTTTGGTCTACACATTCTGGCCACAGTTTCTTCCAAGCAGAGTTCAAGGTCCTCTTAGTCACTCCCTCCCAAGCCTTACCTATAAGGTTTACACAATTGAGGATATTAAAGTGCTCTCTCCAAAACTCTCTTAGAGTCAATTGAGTTTCTGAGGTCACTACAAAGCACCTTTCAAACAGAGCTTTTGTGTACAGTTTTTTGAAGTTTGCAATAACCTGCTGGTCCATGGGCTGAAGGAGAGGAGTGGTATTAGGAGGCAAAAACTTCACCTTAATGAAGCTCATGTCCCCACAAAGTCGCTCTGCCAAGTCTGTAGGATGACCAGGGGCATTGTCTAACACCAGGAGGCACTTAAGGTCTAATTTCTTTTCAGTTAGGTAATTTTTCACAGTGGGGGCAAATGCTTGGTGTAACCAGTCATAGAAAAAGTCCCTAGTGACTCATTCCTTATTGTTTGCCCTCCACAGCACACACAAATTAGCCTTGAGGATATTCTTTTGCCTGAACGCTCTGGGAGTTTCAGAGTGATACACTAATAAAGGCTTCACTTTGCAATCACCACTAGCATTGGCACACATGAGAAGAGTAAGCCTGTCTTTCATAGGCTTATGTCCTGGGAGTGCCTTTTCCTCCTGAGTAATGTAGGTCCTGCTTGGCATTTTCTTCCAAAACAGGCCTGTTTCGTCACAATTAAACACTTGTTCAGGTTTCAGTCCTTCACTGTCTATGTACTCCTTGAATTCATGCATATATTTTTCAGCTGCTTTTTGGTTCAAACTGGCAGCCTCACCATGCCTTATCACACTATGTATGCCACTACGCCTCTTAAATCTCTCAAACCAACCTTTGGTGGCCTTAAATTCACTCGCATCACCACTAGTTGCAGGCATTTTTCTAATTAAATCCTCGTGCAACTTCCTAGCCTTTTCACTTATGATCGCTTGAGAGATGCTATCGCCTGCTATCTGTTTTTCGTTTATCCACACCAATAACAGTCTCTCAACATCTTCCATCACTTGCGATCTCTGTTTCGAAAGCACAGTTAAACCCTTGACAAGAACAGCTTCCTTGATTGCAGTTCTCTTGGACACAATAGAAGCAATGGTTGATTGGGGTTTACTATACAACCTGGCCAGCTCGGAGACACGCACTCCACTTTCATACTTAGCAATGATCTCTTTCTTCATCTCCATAGTAATTCTCACCCTTATTCCTGTAGGGTTGGCACTAGAAGCTTTCTTGGGGCCCATGGTCACTTATTTTTCAGGTGAAATCATTATAAAAAGGCTGTAATAATACGAAATGTTCCGATTGTATGCTTGAATGTTACCGCAGAGGCTGGCTTGTAAACAATGCCACTGGCAGAACAAGTGAGGCTGGCTCAGGCCGCATGGACGTGTCTCGGACGAATCACGTTGAGCGAATTTTTTAGCACTATGCGAGGCAAAATTTTAGCGATAAAATGTATCGCTATGCGGATTTAACACTATGCGATGCCAACGTTATGCGGGGGTCCACTGTAAAGCGCTAAACCAACAAGGGTTATGCTGCGCTGCAGGGCAGAAAATAGTGCTGGGGCTATAAACAGCTAGGTGGAGAGGGGATCAGAGGTAAGGGGAGAAAAGTGCTAGAAGGGATGCAAGGGGCTACGTGTCAAAGTTCGCATAGTAAAGCAGTTGCTAACAAAAAGTAAAAAAGTGATTGTATGTGAAAGGCAGGGTCGACTGGAAGAAGGGAACATAAGAAAGAAGGAACACTGCAACAAGCCTACTGACTCATGTGAAGCAGGTCCATGCCCCTTCCCCCGGCCTAGAACAATGACCACCTAGTCAGGTCACTTCCACTTCAGGAAGGAGCACGGCACCAGACCTGGTAGGCCAAGCTAGTCGGGTCCAATTCACACCCACCCACACCCACTCATGTATTTATCCAACCTATTTTTAAAACTACACAAAGTCTTAGCGTCTATGACGGTACTTGGGAATTTGTTCCACCCATTCACAACTCTATTACCAAACCAGTGCTTTCCTATATCCTTCCTGAATCTGAACTTTTCCAACTTGAAGCCATTGCTGCGAGTCCTGTCTTTGCTGGATATTTTCAGCACGCTATTTACATCCCCTTTATTTATTCCTGTTTTCCATTTATACACCTTAATCACATCATCCCCCTAATTCTACGCCTTTCTAGAGAGTGCAGATTCAGGGCCCTCAGTCTATCCTCATAGGGAAGATTTCTGATACATGGGATCAACTTTGTCATCCTCCTCTGTACATTTTCCAGTGCATTTATATCCATTCTGTAATATGGCGATGAGAATTGTGCAGCATAATCTAAATGAGGCCTAACCAAGGATATACAAAGTTGAAGAGCAACCTGAGGACTTCTATTATTTATGCTTTTTGATATGAAGCCAAGGATTCTGTTAGTTTTATTGCGAACACTTATGCACTGTTGTATTGGTTTCAGATTACTGCTAACCAGCACTCCTAAATCCTTTTTGCAATCAGTAGTATTAAGATCTACACTATTCAGTTTATAAGTGGCATGGTTATTGTCCTGTCCAACATTTAGCACTTTGCATTTGTCTATATTAAACTGCATCTGCCACTTCTCCGACCACTGCATCAGTCTATTCAAATCATTCTGGAGTGCACTAATGTCCTCAATAGAATGAATTGGATGGCCTATTTTGGTGTCATTAGCAAATTTGCTTATGTCGCTATTTATTCCCTCATCTATATCATTTATGTAAACTGTGAAGAACAACGGGCCCAACACTGACCCTTGTGGAACACTGCTTGTGATGTGCCCCCATTCTGATTTCTCCCCATTTATGCAAACTCTTTGCTGCCTATTTGTCAACGACACCTCTACCCAGGAAAAAATTTCTTCTATTCCGTGTGCCTTAAGTTTCCTCAAAAGTTTCTGATGTGGAACTCTATTAAAAGCCTTACTGAAGTCCATACACACAATATCATATTCATTACCATGATCTACCTCCTCAAACACCTTATCAAAAAAAGTTAGTAAATTCATAAGACAGGAATGCCCCTTAGTAAAACCATGTTGAGATTCATTTATCAATTTATGCCTATCAAGATGGCTACGAATTGCCTCGGCGATTATTGATTCCATAAATTTTCCCACTATAGAGGTAAGGCTTATTGGTCTATAGTTCAAAGCTAAGGACCTGTCACCTGCCTTGTAAATAGGTATTACATTTGCCATTTTCCACTTATCAGGCACTATGCCAGTTTGTAGTGATATGTTGTAAAGATTAGCCAAAGGTTTGCAAAGTTCCTCTTTACATTCCTTTAAAAACCCAAACAGTTCATCAGGGCCTGGGGATTTGTTAGGTTTTAATTTCTCTATTTGTCTGAGGACCATGTCACTAGTTACTGCAGTCGTGCATAGTTTATTATCGTCTTGTTCTACATAATTTATTATTTCTGGAATTTCACTAGTATCTTCCTAAGTAAAGACTGAGAGGAAGTAAGAACTGAAAATTTCACACATATCCCTATCACTGTCAGTGATCTGACCTGAGCTACTCTTAAGTGGGCCTATCTTGTCTCTAATCTTACTTATGTATAACTGAAAGAACCCTTTTGGGTTAGTCTTCGAATCTCTTGCGACCTTAGCCTCATAATCCCTTGTTGCTTTTCTTATTCCTTTTTTTTATTTCTCTCTTTAATTGAATATATTGATTTCTTAACTGCCCATCCCCTCTTTTGATACGCCTATATATGCCTCTCTTTTGACCTATGAGATGTTTTAATCTATTGTTCATCCATTTGAGATCATTTTTGTTAGATCTAATTTCTCTACTCGGAACAAAAGCTGACTAAGCAGCTAGAACTATGCTCTGAAAAATGTCATATTGGCAACCAACACCAGCTACCTGACCCATAGCCAGATCATCCCAATTTAGCCCACCCAGGTAATTTTTCAGTCCCAGGAAATCAGCCAATCGAAAGTCTGGGACAGAGACTTGATTGCAGTTTACTGCAATCAAGTGGTAGGGTGGCAGCGTCAGTGGAGGTAAATCCTGCAAGCTTGCTGGTAAACTGGACAATCCACGAGAAAGTGAAGAACTGAAATAGGAAACAGACAAACCTCACAGAGAGGGATAGGGTGTCCTTCCACGAGAAACCCATGGCGAGTATGGCAGATGCGGAGATGGGAGAGTGCAGTCTCCCTAGTACAGCAAAGGTGGCTACAAACCCAAAAGCAGTTTAATAGAGTGCAATTTGTTATGGTGCATGTCCAACCACTCTTGTTGCCAACGGCCATGAAGATGGGCAGAGATGACGGTAAAATAATCTCTGAACGGAATACCTCTATAGAAAACCGGAAGATCACGCACTGCTGACTGCCCTGCACATCAATATGTCCAGGGACCCAGCAGAAAACATCTATCCTTTTTCTTGCTAGCTACATGGCACAACCAAAGCTGAACACAAGGGACCAGTGGATGAGGGGAATCACATTGTTTAATGACCTGTAAAGCGCTGAGGGAATCCGAAATGATTACAAACGCCGAAGGATACATACAGTGGACCCTCGGTTATCGGCCGTTCCTATTATTGGCCAACTCGGTGATCGGCTGGTTTTTTGGCTCTCGGTGATCGGCTGGTTTTTTGGCTCCCGGTGATCGGTTGTTTCGGATGTGTTCGTCTGCCAGCTGGGGTTGCTTGCGCATCAGTTTAGCTGTGTCTTTCGGTGCGTGAGGAAGCTTCTGCTCATACATCAAAACATTTTGTTTGTTTTCCATTATTTTTTTGTGGGTTTCTGCAGTGCAACTGCGAAATAAGTAACCATGGCTCCAAAGAAAGTTCCTAGTAAAGTTCCTGTGGCAAAAAAAGTGAGAAACACCATGGAATTTAAGCGTGAAGTGTAGCAGGCATGCAGAGAGTGTAGCAGGCATACAGGAAGTGTAGCATGCATGCAGGGAGCATAACAGGCATGCAAGGAATGTAGCAGGCATGCAGGGAGTGTAGCAGACATGCAGGAAGTGTAGCAGGCATGCAGAAAGTGTAGCAGGCATGCAGGGAGTGTAACAGGCATGCAGGGGGTGTAGCAGGCATGCAGGGAGTGTAACAGGCATGCAGAGAATGTAACAGGCATGCAGGGAGTGTAGCAGGCATACCAGAAGCCAGCATCAGTCTTCAATAAAACTATGTAATACTGATTGAATTGTTAAAAAAAAATATTTTTTGGTGAATATTTTTGTCTGGAACAGATTAATTGTAATTACATTAATTCTTATGGGAAATATTATTTTGATTTTCAGCTGTTTCGGTTTTAGGCCAAGCTTCTGGAATGGATTATGGCCGATAACCGAGGGTCCACTGTACATGTAATATGGAGAAGCAGTATAAGGATGGCATACAACTTGGCAGTAAAAATACTAGTCGAGTCTAACAAATGACCCCGGACAACATCATGAGGGAACACCGCCTCAAACCCAACACCGTCAGAAGATTTAGAACCATCTGTATAAACAGCGATGGCACAAGCACGTGATTAGAAGTGATCAAGAAAAAGAGAGCGAGAAGCAGCCGTAGGTAAGAGAGCTTTGGTGCACGGCAGTAGGGGAGAACAGACACAAACCATTGGAACCTCCCAAGGGGGGGAAAGGAAAAGGCAGATGCTACACTAACATACAAGGGAGGCAACTGGAGAGAAGACAGGAGCAAAAATGAAGAGAAAACGGAAATAGTAAGCAGGGGCGCTGATCAAATAAGGGGCTTCTACTAATGTCTGAGACAAACCAATACACAGAAGGAACCCGAAGGTCATGAGAGCAGACAAAGTAACAAAGTGCAGGTATTTCCATCCAGTAATGTGTAAAGCTTCAACACAGTCCAGAGAATGCTATGACCTGAGCTGCCCAGACCACCATGTAAAAGGAACGCAGTGCTACAGAGTTAGCAGAGAAAGGGAAATTGAACAGCATTCTTTTTTAGACAAAAAGAGAAAAGATCAAAACAAAGGAGGAGACAAACAGGGGAAATGGTACAGAGAGGACAGGTGGGCTCAAGGCCGAATAAGCAAACAAACGCAAAGCCAGTACAGTGGACCCTCGACTAACGATGGCATCGACTAACGTTAAATCAGGCTAATGATACTTTTAACGCTAACATTTTGCCTTGGCTAGCACTAAAAAACTCGACTAACGATATTCGTTCTCGGGTACCAATTAATATCGTTAGTCGAGGGTGAACTATACTGGAGAAACCAGGGGAGTGTACACCAGGGGACACATCAGGTAGTACACCACCAGTGGCACTAATGAAACACAAAGTGAGACAAAACATCCCACTTGGTAATTCCTGCTTCATATTTGCAAATATACAGGGTTTGAAATCAAATAAAAATGACAAAGTTAGTTATGTCAGTGGGCTCCTGACAGAAGCGAATGCCATGTTTGGAGCATTTACAGAAACACGTACAAGGGATGTTTTGGACGGAGAGATAAAGGTAGAAAACTACAACATGTATAGGGGGTAAGGCAGCCGGGATTGATGGGATAAAGATAGAAATGATAAAAGCAGGTGGGGATATAGTTTTGGAGTGGTTGGTGCAATTATTTAATAAATGTATGGAAGAGGGTAAGGTACCTAGGGATTGGCAGAGAGCATGCATAGTTCCTTTATATGAAGGCAAAGGGGACAAAAGAGAGTGCAAAAATTATAGGGGGATAAGTCTGTTGAGTATACCTGGTAAAGTGTATGGTAGAGTTATTATTGAAAGAATTAAGAGTAAGACGGAGAATAGGATAGCAGATGAACAAGGAGGCTTTAGGAAAGGTAGGGGGTGCGTGGACCAGGTGTTTACAGTGAAACATATAAGTGAACAGTATTTAGATAAGGCTAAAGAGGTCTTTGTGGCATTTATGGATTTGGAAAAGGCGTATGACAGGGTGGATAGGGGGGCAATGTGGCAGATGTTGCAGGTGTATGGTGTAGGAGGTAGGTTACTGAAAGCAGTGAAGAGTTTTTACGAGGATAGTGAGGCTCAAGTTAGAGTATGTAGGAAATAGGGAAATTATTTCCCAGTAAAAGTAGGCCTTAGACAAGGATGTGTGATGTCACCGTGGTTGTTTAATATATTTATAGATGGGGTTGTAAGAGAAGTAAATGTGAGGGTCTTGGCAAGAGGCGTGGAGTTAAAAGATAATCACACATAAAGTGGGAGCTGTCACAGTTGCTCTTTGCTGATGACACTGTGCTCTTGGGAGATTCTGAAGAGAAGTTGCAGAGATTGGTGGATGAATTTGGTAGGGTGTGCAAAAGAAGAAAATTAAAAGTGAATACAGGAAAGAGTAAGGTTATGAGGATAACAAAAAGATTAGGTGATGAAAGATTGGATATCAAATTGGAGGGGGGGAGGAGGGAGGAGGTGAATGTATTCAGATATTTGGGAGTGGACGTGTCAGCGGATGGGTCTATGAAAGATGAGGTGAATCATAGAACTGATGAGGGGAAAAGGGTGAGTGGTGCACTTAGGAGTCTGTGGAGACAAAGAACTTTGTCCTTGGAGGCAAAGAGGGGAATGTATGAGAGTATAGTTTTACCAACGCTCTTATATGGGTGTGAAGCATGGGTGATGAATGTTGCAGCGAGGAGAAGGCTGGAGGCAGTGGAGATGTCATGTCTGAGGGCAATGTGTGGTGTGAATATAATGCAGAGAATTCGTAGTTTGGAAGTTAGGAGGAGGTGCGGGATTACCAAAACTGCTGTCCAGAGGGCTGAGGAAGAGTTGTTGAGGTGGTTTGGACATGTAGAGAGAATGGAGCGAAACAGAGTGACTTCAAGAGTGTATCAGTCTGTAGTGGAAGGAAGGCGGGGTAGGGGTCGACCTAGGAAAGGTTGGAGGGAGGGGGTAAAGGAGGTTTTGTGTGTGAGGGGCTTGGACCTCCAGCAGGCATGCGTGAGCGTGTTTGATAGGAGTGAATGGAGACAAATGGTTTTTAATACTTGACGTGCTGTTGGAGTGTGAGCAAAGTAACATTTATGAAGGGATTCAGGGAAACCGGCAGGCCGGACTTGAGTCCTGGAGATGGGAAGTACAGTGCCTGCACTCTGAAGGAGGGGTGTTAATGTTGCAGTTTAAAAACTGTAGTGTAAAGCACCCTTCTGGCAAGACAGTGATGGAGTGAATGATGGTGAAAGTTTTTCTTTTTCGGGCCACCCTGCCTTGGTGGGAATCGGCCAGTGTGATAATAAAAAAAAAATGTATAGATGTGATAGAATCAATAGGTCACAGGGAGGGGTAGGAATCTATGTAAAGGATACTTTCTGTTGCACAGAAGTGCTGAATTCTACGAATGATATAGTAGAAATTCTAGGCATTAAAGTTGAAAATAGGAATTTGGTAATTATCCTAGTATACAAACCACCATCAGCAACTGCTGAGGAATTCACTGATCAGTTAAGTAAGATAGATAGCTATCTGGATAGGCTAGAAAGTCCTACACCAAATATTTTACTCCTTGGAGATTTTAATCTCCCTCATGTAAAATGGAAGATGGCACAATGTAATGTTATACCAGAAATATCTGCGGGAAGCACCCTGGCTCAACAGGTACATACCAGGGAAATAATGAGGTTTTGTGAAAAGCACTCTTTAAACCAACAGGTAATTGATCCCACTAGAAATGAAAATACCCTGGACTTGATATTCACAAACAACGAGGAACTGGTCAGAGACATAACAGTTTCCAAAACTATTTGCTCTGATCATAACATCATAGAGGTTCAAACTAGTATTAACTCAGGGGTAGGAAACTGCATCGCTAAAGTTAGAGATGGGATGTTCAGTAAGTTTAATTTTAACAACCATAGAATTAACTGGGAAAAAATAAACCAAGAGCTATCAGACATACCCTGGGAATCAGACATGAGCGACCTAAATCCCCAGCTGTGCCTAGAGAAGCTGAATACAGAAGCATACAAAGTATGTATGAAACATGTACCACTGAGGAAACCCAGAGGAATATCAGATATAGAGAGAGAGCATAGGAGATGGTACAGAAGAAGAAAACAGGTTACTGAACTGCTTAAAAACACAAATATGCTACAACAGAGGAAAGATAGACTTAGCAGAGAGATCACTGAATTAGAGCAAAACCTTAGGATGTCATACCTCACAGAAGAAGTACAAAGGGAACAAAGGGCCATACAGGATATTGCAAGAAACCCAAAATATTTCTATTCCTACACAAAATCCAAGCTAAGAACTACCTGTAGAACTGGACCACTACTGAGAGGAGACTCGTATACTGACGATGAACAGGAAATGAGTGAAATCCTAAAAGAACAGTATGAGTCGGTGTTCAGCAACCCACTAAATGACAGTAAGGTAGAAAATGCAATAATATTTTTCACTCCAGAAGAAGGCCGCACAGACCAACTAACTGACATTGGTACAAATCCCATAATGTCGAAAAAGAAATGGAAAACATGCCCACTCACTCAGCACCTGGACCAGATTCATGGAATGCTCTATTTATAAAGAAGTGCAAAGTACCACTAGCACGAGCCCTCAGTATTCTTTGGAGAAAGAGCTTAGATCTAGGTGAAATACCGGAGGCCTTAAAGAGTGCAGACATAGCTCCTTTGCTAAAAATTACAGACCAGTAGCCCTAACCTCTCACATCATAAAAATCTTCGAAAGAGTGATTAGACGGCAGGTTACAAATTTCATGGACCAGCACAACCAACATAACCCGAACCAGCATGGTTTTAGAGCAGGACGATCATGTCTGTCACAGCTGCTGAACCATTATGACAGAATTACGGAGGCACTGGAAGACGACCAAAACGCAGATGTGATTTACACAGATTTTGCAAAGGCGTTTGACAAATGCGATCATGGAGTGATAGCGCACAAAATGAAGGCCATGGGCATTACGGGGAAGGTAGGCAGATGGATTTTCGGTTTCCTAACACACAACCCTGTTCACACACAGTAGTGAACAGGGCTAGATCCAGCATCAGCGAGGTCAAAATCTCAGTGCCCCAAGGCACTGTCCTGGCACCACTGCTGTTCCTCATCCTCATAGCAGACATAGACAAAAACACCTGGCACACTTTTGTATCATCATTTGCAGATGATACTAAAATAAGCATGAAAGTCAGTACGGTAGAGGACATAAACAGGGTTTTCCAGTGGGCAGTGGAAAACAACACGACATTCAATGGTGATAAGTTCCAGCTGCTTAGGTATGGAAAGAATGAAGAACTCAAAAGAAGCACTATATACAAAACTCAAGAGGGTCACCAAATAGAACGTAAGGAACACGTAAAAGACCTAGGAATAATTATGTCAGCAGACCTTTCTTTTAAAGACCATAACAAGACAAAGATCACAACAGCCATGAAGTTGACTGGGTGGGTATTGAGAACTTTCAAAACAAGGGAAACAATGCCGATGGTGACACTCTTCAAATTGCTAGTGCTCCCTCGCTTAGAATATTGCTCAGTGCTGACGGCCCCGTTCAGGGCAGGAGAAATATCGGAGCTGGAACAAATACAGAGAACATTTATGGCTCACATTGAGCCAGTAAAGCACCTAAACTACTGGGAATGCCTGCAAGTCTTGAACATGTACTCATTGGAGCGGAGGAGAGAGAGGGGTACATGATAATATATACCTGGAAGGTACTCGAGGGCTTGGTCCCAAATCTGCACACTGCCATAACAACATACTGGAGTGAGAGATATCGGAGGAAGTGTAAAATAAACCCAGTGAGGAGCAGGGGTGTGGTGGGGACAATAAGGGAACACTGTATCAACATCCGGGGTCCCAGAGTTTTTAACATCTTACCAGAAGATATCAGAAACACTGCTGGAACAAGTGTTGAAGCCTGCAAGAGGAAACTAGACAAGTATCTTCACCAGGTGCCAGATCAACCAGGCTGTGATGGATATGTAGGGCAGCGGGCCTCCAGCAGCAACAGCCTGGTTGACCAGGCGAGCACCAGACAAGCCTGGACCATGGCCAGGCTCAGAGAATAGATATACTCTCAAAATTCTTCAAAGGTATAAAGGTAGCTTATTGACGATCAGCTAAGGAAGGAACATTCGTCTCAGCATAGAGGCTTTCAACAGGGGATGAACGAAAGGCACCAAGGCATTAATGTAGATCCTGGTGATGAAGGGGATCTAACTTAGAATGAGTTGCAGAACACAAAATAGACTTGGTCGCCATATTCCAGCTTGGACAAGACTAGGGTGGAATGCAAATGGAGTAGAGTCAGACAATGTGCTTCCCATGAATGATGCGCAAGAATTTTAAGGAGGTTGAGCTGACCATGGCAAGCTGCCTTCAAAGAGGAAATGTGAGGTTTCCATGTCAACTGGTGGCAATCAAAAAAAGTCAAAGAAACTTAACTATCTCATTCTGAAATATGTGAACCATCTAAATAAAATAGAATATCTGGGACAAGAGGACGTCTAGTGAAGGTAATGAAATGGGTTTTCGCACTAGAAAATTTAAATCCACAAGAAGTGGCCCAATGGAAAACACAGGCAATCACAACCTGAAGGGAGGCCACTACGAGGCGACAGTCAGCACCTGTGTAAGCTATAGCGAAGTCATCCACATAAAGTGATGGCAAAATATGTGATGGAAGAATGGAAGGGAAGTCATTTATAGCCAAGAGAAAAAGGGTAGTGCTAAGGACACAACCTTGTGGGTCTCCCTTGGCCTGAAAAAAGTCTAAGAAAAGCGAGGTGCCAACACGGATGCATAAATGTTTTTCAGACAAGAAAGCAGCAAGGAAGGTTGATTGATTACCATGGAGGCCTAAGGAGTGGGCCTAGGCTAAGATGTTATACCTCCAGGTGGTGTCATATGCCTTCTCAAGAGCAAAAAAGACTGCTAGGACTCGACTCGACTCATGAAATAGTAATGACATGTTTGTTTGACTGCTAGGACGGAGTGTTTATTAGCAACGGCACTTCATACGTATGTATCTAAGTGGAACAAAGGGCCAAAGCAGAGCAGCCCTTACGAAAGCCATATTAGTGAGGAGAAAGACTATCGTGAGTCTCCAAACACCATATCAGATGTCTATTCACCAACTGTTCCATCACCTTGCAGACTACACTGGTCAGAGCAATGGGGCGATAGTGAGAGGTATCAAGCCCCGAGGTGCCTGGTTTGCAAAATGGTAGTACAATGGCTGATTTCCAATGTGGAGAGAGAACCCCTCACATCCAAATAAGATTGAAAAGACGCAAAAGGACTGTAAGGGTTGTAGAATGCAGACGTTGTAGCATACTGATATGAATAGTATCACCAGGCCCAACTGCTAATGACTGGCAAGCGGAACATGTGGACTCTACCTCTAGGAGAGTGAAAGGTATGTTATATGGCTTCTTTCCATTAGAAGAGAAATCCAAGGGCAATTGCTCCTTGGTAGACTTAGATGCGAGAAATGAGGGACAGAGGTGAAGCCCTTGGGAGACACAGAAAAGATAGTTCCCGATTTCCGTAGCTACTTCAAGAGGTTCCGCAACACTAACACCAGCAACCTGCAAAACGGGAGCTGGGTCCAGAGTGTACTTGCCACACAACTTCCGTACCTTCTTCCAAACCGCACACATAGGGAAAGTCGAGGTAATGGTACACAGGTAGTCTTGCCAACAAGTGCATTTAACGTCGCGTATGATGAGGCGAGTGGCTGCCCTTGCCTGCTTAAAATCCAAGATGATCTGAGGTCTGATTATATTGATAACGGCCCCATGCAGCACATTTCAAACGCACTGAATGGGCACATGTAGGAGAACACCAAGACACGCATGTCTAAGAATGCCTGCCTGAGGTTTGAAGAATAGAATGTGTTGAAGTCAAAACTAAGGTTGAAAACTGGTGCACCAGCTCATCAATGGAGGACAAAGAAGGGTCCCCACAAAAAGCTACGAGGCAGTTGGGAATACGTAGAAGTATGAAGAATAGGAAAGCGATCACTGTCGTGCAAATCTGGGAGAACAGATCAAGCATAATCAAATGCGACTGACGTGGAGCAAATAGAAAGATCAATGCAAGAAAGAGACTGAGTGCAAAAGTCAAAATGGGTGGAAGCACCCATATTTAAAACATGAAGAGGATGAGAAGTGAGAAGAGTCTCCCCAAAGATGGTGATGAGCGTTAAAATCACCTAACAAGATAGGAAGTGGCAGAGAAGAGATCAAGAACCCAATATCCAAGATATAGAATGCATGGGAAGGAAAGAGATAGAGAGCAAACTGTATACCATCTGTGAAAATAAATATGGGCTACAGTAAAATGCAGCAGAGAACGAACAAAGACCTGTTGATACAGTATACCAATGTGCACAAGAAGCGAACTCTCATTAAACGATTCATCAGGAAAGGGATCAGAAGAATGCAACAGCACACAGCCTGAAATGGGACGAATAACAGCTGAACGAATTTTGGGCTCTTGTAACCCAACACATACTGGGGAAAACTGGGAGAGCAACACCTGGAGCTCTCCTTGATTACCCAAGGCCACGAATATTCCATTGTAAATAAGTCATTATTCACAAAGACAGGTATGCCAACAATAAGAAGCGATAAAATCTATGGGCTATTTAGAGTTAGTGAAGTCAATGTGTGGAGGGAACAGAAAGCGTGTAAGCAAGGAGGAACCAGAATGCTGTGAAGGAAAAGATTGCTGCGAGGGTTGTGAGAAATAAGAAGGGGTAGGAGGAGGCTTGTTGGTGTCCATCAAGGGTTTTGTCTCTGCAATATAGTTGGAGATAGCCCCAAGCATCTCAGCGGATAAGGAAGATGCTGATACCATGACTTCAGAGACAGGCGAGGTAAAGCAAGTAGAGACTAAGGAGACTATGGAGGGAACCAAAGAGGTCTGAGATGAGAGGGGCTTATGAACCTGGAGTGATGCGTTGAAGAGTCCTGCCATGGAACAGGAGAGGAAGGAGGCTGGAAGGTAACTGGGGAAGAAGTCTGGGGGGGGAACAGTAGAAGAGGGGACCACACGACCACACCTTCTTGTGAGAGTTAGAAAGGGGATGAGAACTAGGCACCAAGGCCAAAAAGTTAAACTGTTGGGGAATTGTAAGCACTGGAGGAGTGCGAAGAGACTTATTATTATAATAAAAAAGAAGCGCTAAGCCACAAGGGCTATACAGCGCTGCAGGGTAGGGAAGGAAGCGAGGGTATTGGATGGCAGAAGGGAGGAGGGATGATCAGTAGGTTACAGAAAACAGCGGGACAGGGGATAGTACGGGGGTAGAGGGTAGCAAGAGATTGAAGTAGAAAGGGCTGAAGGTATCAGAATTTGTGAAGTCAGTCAGTTGTTGTCAAAAAGTCAATGAGAGAGTCCGGATGAAAGCGAAGAGACTTAGGCTTATGAGACAGGTTCAACTTCACAGGTGACAGGCGCGAAGATGCAGGAATGTGTGGCCTTGCAGACTGAGAAACTAGCGGGCAAGAAGAATTAGAGGTAGGAATAGGTAAGAAGGTGGGGGATTCAGAGGGTGAAACTGTAAAAGAATTAGAGATGGGGGGGTAACTCTGGGAGACACGACACTGGAGGAGCTGGTAGCCTGGGGAACCGCCAAGGTTGGAGGTCTCCTAGCTCCTAGAATAGGGACATGAAGAAGATTCCTTTGAAGGCAGAGCCAAGAGACAGCCATAGGATAAGGCCTTCGCTCTCAACCCTTTCAGGGCTTCCGATGTAGTAGTACGTCTTATGCACCAGGGTTATTGACTTACTAGTACGCATAAATTCTAGCGCCTTCAAATCAAGTGGAAAAAGGCTGGTAGGCCGTTGTCACCAAGCCAAGTACATGTATAAGGAATATCTCACTCTCCCGCAGTGTGGGTGGTGGGGAAAGGCAGTAAGGATGGGGTTGCAGTGGGGATGGTAGGGAAGGGAGCGTGGGTTTGTGTAAACAACATGGCTGGCTGGCTGGTCAGGTGGCTGGCTGGTCAGGTGGCTGGCTGGTCAGGTGGCTGGCTGGCTGGTCAGGTGGCTGGCTGGCTGGTCAGGTGGCTGGCTGGCTGGTCAGGTGGCTGGCTGGCTGGTCAGGTGGCTGGCTGGTCAGGTGGCCGACTGGCTGGCTGGTCAGGTGGCCGACTGGCTGGCTGGTCAGGTGGCTGGCTGATTGGTCAGGTGGCTGGCTGGCTGTTTTGGTGGCTGTCTGTCAGTCTGTCTGTCTCTCTCTGTGTCTCTCTCTCTCACAGGTATGCATAAATACAATTATAGTGTAAATTACCTAGGATAAACCAAAAAATCCAGACTGACAAATAATAAGTATCAGGACTCAGATGTGATGCAGTGACTACTGCACTGAGTGTAATACATGTTAGTTCACTAGTGGCTCTATCTGAGACAGAGACAGAAAGAGAGGCAGGCAGACAGAAAAAGAGACAAGCAGACAGATAGACATGTTTATGTGTAAAGTGAAAACAAATAAAGGGAAGGCAGTGTACCCTCATCAAATGTCACCACTCTCATTAATGGAGAGATAAGACGCCCCTCATCAAATGTCAACACTGTTATTAGTGGAGAGATAAGACGAGTGACACACTCTCTTACACCATGCTTCAGTTATTATTATTATATTTTCCGTGTATCCTAAGTAATTTACACTATGTATAATTGTATTTATGTGTACCTTTGAGACATAGACAAAGCCAACCAGCCAGCCAGCTGGTCAGCCACCCTGCCAGCCAGCCAGCCAGCCAACCAGCTAGCCAGCCAGCCAGCCAGCTGCCTGCCAGCCAGCCATGTTGTTCACACAAACCCACATTCCCTTCCCCACCAAAACATTGCTGGGACCTATAAATACTATGTATATAATTCTAGGCAATAGTATGTGACTAAAGTAGGTGAAAATGTTCACTTGTCAATGTTTGTGCAGTTATTGTGTAGTATACAACGAGTGTATATATCCAAAATATGGCTTATATTGGTTTCATAGGCCATAAAAGTTACTTGAAAAAATAAAATGTTAAAGAATAAAAGAAAAAACATAGGAAAAAAATAAATAAAACTATTACTGCGTGACCGGCAGTCGGCGATGTTGCCGTAAGCGGCTCACTTATTCAACTTCATGCCTCCATATCTCGGTAAGTACTGATCACAAAAAAAAAAATTTGGCCCATAATACTCACAAAAATATGCTCTATCATTTCATAATAATTTTTTTTTTTTTTTTTTTTAATTTTTTCGACCCTGAGAACAAGTTTGGGAGAGAGCCTGTCGACCCTGAAATGGTTAAGACAACAGATTTCTCGTTCATTAAGACAGACCTGACAATGGCGGAAAAAAGAAGGTTGAGAGGTTCACTGCAATTCAGACAAGTGGGGAGAAGAACTGGAAGGTCCTAAAGGGCTAATTGCTCCAAAATATCACCACAAGACAGAAAAATCACACTGTACAATGGTATACGGTAAAACACCATACCACTGCAAGAACTGAGAGTAGCATGCTTGTGAACTGTGAGTGGAATGTTATCAATGGAAGTAAGATGGGAAAGATCATGAGCTTGTTCTGCATTCTGAACTGTAACAATGTGTGCACCACTTGGAAGAGCATGAAAGGATATATTTTGGCCATGTTATAAAAGAGCTTTACCAATACTATAGTCAGAAAGATAATCAGTTGGAGATGTCGGTTGCAGGGAAAAGAATTTAGTCCACTGTGTACTTGTAAACAAGATGAGTAAAGGAAGTGGGTGTCGTATAGGTAGTTTTTGGATGGAATGAGCAGTGATCAAAGAACCGTCATCAGCAAATGGTCTGGAACATTAAGGCGTAGTACTGTGGGCGGTTCGACCTGAGGTAGGTGGGCAATCTGAAAACCATTGGACTGTATTCAGGGAAGCCGGAGGTATAGTTAAAGGCATGCAAGAGGTAGAGGCACTAGCAGAAATGGGTGGAGCCTCAGCACATGGATCAGGTGGTGAAGCATCACCAGCAGAAGGTACAGGGGTATAAAAAGAGTCTGGAGAATGGTTCAATAATGAAGCCGGGTCAGCATAGGATGTGGGAACAGAAAGGGGCCTAGGAGGAGGAAGAGGAGGAGGAAGAGGAAGAAGAGGAAGAAGAGGAGGAGGGGGAGGAAGAAGCAGAGGAGGAGGAAGAAGAAGAAGCAGAGGAGGAGGAAGAAGAAGAAGCAGAGGAGGAGGAAGAAGAAGAAGCAGAGGAGGAGGAAGAAGAAGAAGCAGAGGAGGAGGAAGAAGAAGAAGCAGAGGAGGAGGAAGAAGAAGCAGAGGAGGAGGAAGAAGAAGAAGCAGAGGAGGAGGAAGAAGAAGCAGAGGAGGAGGAAGAAGAAGAAGCAGAGGAGGAGGAAGAAGAAGAAGCAGAGGAGGAGGAAGAAGAAGAAGCAGAGGAGGAGGAAGAAGAAGAAGCAGAGGAGGAGGAAGAAGAAGAAGCAGAGGAGGAGGAAGAAGAAGAAGCAGAGGAGGAGGAAGAAGAAGAAGCAGAGGAGGAGGAAGAAGAAGAAGCAGAGGAGGAGGAAGAAGAAGCAGAGGAGTGTAGATGAATGGTTCAGAGAACCGACATGTTGATAAATTGGACACATATGCAACTCTTGGGTATCTTTATTGAGGAAACGTTTCGCCACACAGTGGCTTCATCAGTCCATACGAAGGAGAAACTTGAAGAACAGGAGGAGAATGAGGTAATCAGTCCCTCAACCTTGAGTCGATGTGTTCAGTCCATCAATCTTGAATAGAATACGGCATATCAGCGGAGAAGCAGCTTATAAACCGTATGGCAGGAGAGGTGCAGCAGTCATAAGTCGTGTCACATTTGTTCAATGTGGAAGTAGGTCGTGCCCAAGAATTAGGCAAGCGAAGAATTCCTAAGTATTAAGATCCCAAGAAGTTGCAGTGTCTGACAGATTTGTAGATGAATGGTTCAGAGAACCAAATAATAATAATCTTTATTTCTACATAATAATTATTTCTAAATAATAAAAATCCTTTTTTTCTAAATAAAAATCCTTATTTCTAAATAATAATAATAATCATTATTTCTAAATAATAATAATCTTACTTTCTAAATAATATTACTAACAATTTTTATTTCTATATAATAATAATATTTCTAAATACAGGTCCGCCATCACAAATCCGGCAATCAGTTATTCGGTTCCTTCAGTTATTCGGCACTAATTTTGGCTAGTATAATTTCAAATTTCCAGGGTTGCCACACCAACCTGCTGGTACTATTTGGTGGCACTACTTGCTGCATAAGTCATTCCAATTTCTTTTTCTCCATTTATTGTTTTAACCTGCTTACTTTTAGCCCTAGCCATGGTTCCAATGAATAAAAAAAATGCTTCTCATTATGTAAAGCACCTACACAGTACATTATCCATTAAAAATAAGGTGGCTTTGAAGCCACTGTCGGTTGCCATGAGCTCAGTCTCATGAAGCAGAATATGCTTTATTATTACGCTAATATCAACACTACAGCTTATTTGCCTATCACAATTGATCTAATATGACATAAGAAACAATATAAATAACATAAAACATGTTAAATACTCCAGAATGAATAATATTTGGCATAACACCAAGCAGTTCGACAGAGTTATGAAGAGGATATGGTAAACAAATACCATTCTCCTATCCTTGTCTTGGGGGCTTATATTAGAGAAAACAGAGTATAGCACAGGGCTAACTATGATATACACTTGTACTCCACCATAAACATGAAACAAAAAAGTTATTTTCTCTCTATAGATTATCACACATAGCAGCATATGTGTAGAGAGCCTAGGATAACCCCAAAAAAGTCAACGTGGCTTATTTTTAGTACCTGGCTTGGGTTAGCCATATATGATTTTTGGTAAATATTTGAGTCCCAGCCAGGGTAGAAACATTAGGCGTGTTCCTTTACACCTATTGTCTATGTTTACCCATCAGTAAATGGGTACCTGGGTGTTAGTCGACTAGTGTGGGTGTTATCCTGGGACACTGACCTAATTTTCTTGAAATACTCAGCATAACAAGTGCCTTTCTATACAGTAGTATGTCACTGATGTTATCTAGGCCTGTATACCTTGTACATGTACGTGTAGTAAATAAAGATACACGTATTATTATTATTATTATTATATTATTATTATTTTCTCAGTTGTTTGTTGGGTTATCTTATTCAAACTTGGGCAATGTATGATGGAAAGATAATTCTTCACGTACACCAAAAATGAAAGAAATCAGACCATAAATAGCGGAGTTCACTTCTCAGCCATCAGCGGCCGCTTAGCGGTATATTTTTGTATGGTTGTTATGGTTATATTCTCATTTTTTCGGTCTCATTTGAGAGAAAGATATATTGCAGAAATAGATGATTTTGATTGCTTTCATGATGAAAAGTACCTTGAAATTGCGCTCACAGCAGCGAAAATGTTCTACTCTTTAGCGAAGCTCAAGAGTAAACAAATGACGTCACCGTCCAATACCTGTCCGCCTGCCAGTCTAAATTCCAGTACGGAGTGAAGAATGGATTGACATTATTTATACAATTATTACAATAATGCAGTAGTCTGCATAACAGTAAATCTTCTATTTTTTTTTTTTTTTTTTTGTGAATAAAAATTCCAAATGGTAAGTAAGAGTAAGATAAGAGGGGCCTGTAGCCGTGACTAATGAACAGAGAAAATGTTATTTTAGTGCCAGGAATGTCTGCATTGTTTATTCTGGATCCTATTTTGAAATTGGCATCTGTTGAAATTTGTGTGAAATCGGCCAAATTGCCAAATTCTGACCTCTTCATTGGGTAGTTGAAATAAGTGAATGGGCAGTTTCTTGCACTCAGTTGACAGACTAGAAGTAAATAAGTTTATTCAGGTATACACAAATACAGTTACATAGATTATCATACATATCAGTGTATGTATAGAGAACCTGGGATAAATAACCCAGAAAAGTCAGACAAAGTGACTTATTTCCTGTACCTGGCTTGAGCTTGCCATATATGATTTTTGGTAAATGTTAAATGATCAGTTATGGAAGGAGAAAAGAGAATAGCTAGAGAACAAATGGATTTGTCAGTTAAAAATAGGAGAGGAGAGTTATTAAATGGAGAGTTAGAGGTATTGGGAAGATGGAAGGAATATTTTGAGGAATTGTTAAATGTTGATGAAGATAGGGAAGCTGTGATTTCGTGTATAGGGCAAGGAGGAATAACATCTTGTAGGAGTGAGGAAGAGCCAGTTGTGAGTGTGGGGGAAGTTCGTGAGGCAGTAGGTAAAATGAAAGGGGGTAAGGCAGCCGGGATTGATGGGATAAAGATAGAAATGTTAAAAGCAGGTGGGGATATAGTTTTGGAGTGGTTGGTGCAATTATTTAATAAATGTATGGAAGAGGGTAAGGTACCTAGGGATTGGCAGAGAGCATGCATAGTTCCTTTGTATAAAGGCAAAGGGGATAAAAGAGAGTGCAAAAATTATAGGGGGATAAGTCTGTTGAGTGTACCTGGTAAAGTGTATGGTAGAGTTATAATTGAAAGAATTAAGAGTAAGACGGAGAATAGGATAGCAGATGAACAAGGAGGCTTTAGGAAAGGTAGGGGGTGTGTGGACCAGGTGTTTACAGTGAAACATATAAGTGAACAGTATTTAGATAAGGCTAAAGAGGTCTTTGTGGCATTTATGGATTTGGAAAAGGCGTATGACAGGGTGGATAGGGGGGCAATGTGGCAGATGTTGCAAGTGTATGGTGTAGGAGGTAGGTTACTGAAAGCAGTGAAGAGTTTTTACGAGGATAGTGAGGCTCAAGTTAGAGTATGTAGGAAAGAGGGAAATTTTTTCCCAGTAAAAGTAGGCCTTAGACAAGGATGTGTGATGTCACCTTGGTTGTTTAATATATTTATAGATGGGGTTGTAAGAGAAGTAAATGCGAGGGTCTTGGCAAGAGGCGTGGAGTTAAAAGATAAAGAATCACACACAAAGTGGGAGTTGTCACAGCTGCTCTTTGCTGATGACACTGTGCTCTTGGGAGATTCTGAAGAGAAGTTGCAGAGATTGGTGGATGAATTTGGTAGGGTGTGCAAAAGAATAAAAATAATCTTTTTTTTTCTCTGTTGTTTGTTGGGCTATCTCAATGAAACTTGAGCAATGTATGATGGAAAGATGCTTCTTAACGTACAACAAAAATAAAAAAGACGGACGATAAATAAGGGAGTTCACTTCTCAGCCATTAGCCGCCTCTTTGCAGTATATTTTCGTATGGTTTTATGGTTGTATTCTCATTTTTTGGACTCATTTGATAGAATGGAAGATATATTACAGAAATAGACATGATTTTGATTGCTTTCATAACAAAAAGTACCTTGAAATTGAGCTCAAAGTAGCGGAAATGTTCGATTTTTGCTGATGTTCAATGAACTGTGTAAGTCAAGTTGGTTAATTTTATTAAGTGTATTCTAACCTAACCACTCTGTAATTCGGCAAACTCAGTAATCCGGCACACTACAGGTCCCAATGATGCCGGATTTGTGATGGAGGACCTGTATTAATAATAACCTTTATTTCTAAATAAAAATTTTTTTATTTCTATATAATAACAATATTTCTAAAAGTACATGATACAAATGATATAGTCCTAGCTGACATCATTGGAATTCTATATAGAAAGTCCCTGGCTATGCAGAGCATTTCTGGTAACTTTGGTTAATCTTGCTCCCCAGGAGACAATCCACAATAGTCGATTAACACTCAGATATCTATTTACTGCTAGGTAAACAGGGGCAGCAGGTGTGAGGAGAAATGCCCAACATTTCACCTGTGTTGGGTTTTATCCTGGACCCAATGTGTGAGCTGAGGATGCTACCAAGTCTTGTAAGGTGAAATAGTCTGTAAAGCCTTATTTAGTGAAGATGAATAAAGCTGATTTTATCTTTGAACTAGATTTTGTTCAAGTTACTGACATTAATGGGTTAACCCTTAAGGGATTATGAGCCCTAGAGGAATATTAACCCTTGACTGGTTATGAACCCTAGAGTAGTATTAACCCTAGAGGAGTATTAACGGCTTGATAAAGCTCCTGGAGAGCAAAACGTTGCCACAATAAAATGTCACATTAGTTGCACTTGTCTCCTTTTACCTAACATACTGTTGGCAATTCTACCAACATTAATACAAACCTTAGAAGAGTATTAACCCCAGTGGGTTATTAACCATCTGTAGTTAATAATTCTCTATAAATGATAAACTTTATTTCTACACAGTACAATTTACAACAGATTCAGGTTTGACACTGACATACTGTACGTATGTGCACCTGACTTTTTGGGGTTATCCTAGGTAATTTACACTGCATATGATAATTATACTTGTGTGCACCTGTGCCTAAATAAACTTATCAAAGTCCCTGCATATGCAGAGAATTTTGGGCTGCTTTAACCCTTTCAGGGTCCACAGGCCCTCTCAGAGACTTGTTCTCAGGGTCCCCCAAATTTAAAAAAAAAAATTATTTTTTATGAAAAGATAGAGAATCTTTTCCCGATCATAATGACACCAAAAGTATGAAATTTGATGGAAAACTTACGGAATTATGCTCTCGCGAAGTTAGCAGTCTCGACGATGTTTAAGCATCAGCAATTTTGCCCACTTTGAGCCGTATTTTCGGCCAGTTTCAGTGTACTAGTCGACAAATATCATAACTATTTCGCTAGAACTCCATTTTGTCTATCGAATGAGTACAAGAAACCACCCATTTACCGATTTCAACTATCCAATAAAGTGGTCAGAATTTAGCAATTTTGCCAATTTCACACAAATTTCAAAAGATGCCAATTTCCAAATAGGGTCCAGAATAAACTAGAAAGACATTCCTGGCACTAAAATAACAAGTTCTCTGTTCGTTAGTCACATCCCAGGCCCCTCTTATATTTCTTTGGCTTTCCACTTTGAATTTTTATTCTTACAAAAAATAGAAGATTTACTGTTATGCAGACTACTGCATTAGTGTAGAAATGGAATAAATAATATCATCACACTTGTGAAAGAATATTAGATTCACCAGTTGACGTATATTGGACGCTTGGCATGATTTGTTTACTTTTGAACTTTGGTAAAAATCGAACATTTCTGCTACTTTGAGCTCAATTTCAAGGTACTTTTCATTGTAAAACCAGTCAAAATCATCTCAATTTCTGTAATATGTCTTCCATTCTATAAAATGAGACCAGGAAAACTAGAATACAACAATAAATACCATACGAAAATACATCGCAAAGTCGCTGTTTTAATCCAAAAACACAGTCAGTTTTTTTTCTCATTACACACTGTGTGCTGCAGTATTTTTTTTATACTGCACACACTGACCACATAAACCCATTCTTTCATACGTAGGCCTACCAGCTTTCTCTCACTAGATTTGAGGGCGCTAGAATTCAGGCGCACTAGTACGTCAAAAACCCTGGGGCGTAAGCCATACTAGTACGGCCGAAACCCTGAAAGGGTTAAAATAAACTTTTAACTACAGCCTCTCCTCACTTAACCCTTTGAGAGTCGATCACATACAAGTACGTCATTGCAGCCAGGGTCAGTCACGTACTTGTACGCCTAAATTCTAACGCCTTCAAATCTGGTGGAAGAAAGCTGGCAGGCCTACATATGAAAGAATGGGTCTGTGTGGTCAGCATGTACAGTATAAAAAAATCCTAAAGCACACTGTGCATAATGAGAAAAAAAAACTTTGTGTTTTTGGTTTAACCCTCTGACTGTTTTGGTCGCATATATACGTCTTACGAGCCACTGTTTTTGACATATATATACTCATAAATTCTAGCGGCTTCAAATCAAGCAGGAGAAAGCTGGATGGCCCACATGTGAGAGAATGGGTCTGTGTGGTCAGTGCACCATATAAAAAAATCCTGCAGCACGCAGTGCATAATGAGAAAAAATAACTCTGACCGTTTTTTTAATTAAAATGCCAACTTTGTGGCCTATTTTTGTATAGTATTTATGGTTGTATTCTCGTTTTCTTGGTCTCAGTTGATAGAATGAAAAACATATTATAGAAACAGAGGTGATTTTGATTGGTTTGACTATGAAAAGAACCTTGAAATGGAGCTCAAAGTAGGGGAAATGTTTGATTTTTGACGATGTTCAAAAGTAAACAAATGGTGTCATATTCCAATAAATGTCCAAGTAGCCATTCTAATATGCAGTTATGAATGGGAAGACATTATATATACAATTATTACAATATTGCAGTAGTCTGCATAACAGTAAACATTCTATTTTTTGTTTGAATAAAAATTCAAAACAGAAAGCAAGAGTAATATCAGAGGGGCCTGGAGATGTGACTGATGAACAAAGCAAGTGTTATTTTAGAGCCAGGAATGTCTGCATTGTCCATTCTGGAACCTGTTTTGAAACTCATATTTTTTAATTTTCGTGAAATTGGCCAAATTGCAAATTTCTGACCATGTTATTGGGTAGTTGAAATCAGTAAATGGGCAGTTTCTTGTACTCAATCAATAGAACAAATGGAGTTCTAAATAAATAGCTATGAGTTTGGTCGACTGGAACAATGGAATTAGCCGAAAATAGGGATCAAAGTGGGCGAAATCGCCGATTCGTAAGTATCGCCGAGGTCCCTAATTTCGCGAGAGCATAATTCCGCCAGTTTTCCATCAAATTTCGTTCTTTTGGTGTCATTACAATCGTTAAAAGATTCTCTATCATTTAATAAGAAAAATACTTTTTTGTTTTTGGAAATTTTGCGGCACCAGGAGACACCTCAAGATTTGGGGTTGCGACAGTCAAGGGGTTAAAACAGCAACTTTCTAGTGTATTTTCATATGGTATTTATGGTTGTATTCTCGTTTCCTTGGTCTCATTTAACAGATTGGAAGATATATTACAGAATTATAGATGATTTTGATTGGTTTCACGATGACAAGTACCTTGAAATTGAGCTCAAAATAGCGGAAATGATCGATTTTTGCAGATGTTCAAGAGTAATCAAATCAAGCCACGCGTCCAATACACGTCAACTGGTGAGTCTAACATTCTTTCACAAGTGCGCTGATATCATTTATACTATTTTTACAATGATGCACTAGTATACATAACAAAACCTTCTATTTTCTGTGAGAATAAAAATTCAAAATGGAAAGCAAAAGTAATGTAAGAGGGGCCTAGAGACGTGACTAATGAACAGATAAAATGTTATTTTAGTGCCATGAATGTGTCTTGTTCATTTTGGACCCCATTTCGAAATTGGCATCTTTTGAAATTTGTGTGAAATTGCCCAAATTGCCAATTTCTGACCACATTATTGGGTAGTTGAAATCAGTAAATGGGCAGATTCTTGTACTCAATCGATAGAACAAATAGAGGTCTAGGGAAATATCTATGATTTTAGTCAACTGCAACATTGGAACTGGCCGAAAATAGGGCTCCAAGTGGGTGAAATCGCCCACTCTGAGACCGCTAACTTTGTGAGGGCATAATTCCATAAGTTTTCCATCAAATTTCGTACTTTTGGTGTCATTATGATCAGAAAAAGATTCTCTATAGCAATTTCATAAAATAATTTTTTTTTTAATTTTTTTGACCCTGAGAATGAGTTTGGGAGAGGGCCTCTTGACCCTCGAAGGGTTAACGACGGAGTTCCGTTCCTAAGACCATGTCGTTAAACAAATTCGTCGCCAAGTAAGGAGCATACTATAATGGTAGTGTGTTTGTGTCAGCCATCTTTGATATTGTTTTAATGTCACCTTTGCACCATTTATAACATTTCTGGTATATTTTTAAATGTTTTTACAGTAGTGTATTGTAGTATTGTATATTGAAATAAACAGAATAGAGGAAATCAGCTCTAATATATATTATTTAGGTATAAATACTGGTCAAAGAGCCCATCGTAAGTCCAAGGCGTCAGTAAACGATTACGTCGCTAAGTGAGAAGTGGCTGTATTTATAACCACAACTGGAATTTTTTGTAAAACAATTTGTTGAAAGTTTTACAAACCAATTTGCTGAATTTTTTTTTTAACAATTTGTTGGATATTGTTTGAAAAACAATTTGGTGAAATTTTTTGAAAACAATTAGTTAAACATTTGTAGTGGTTGTTACAAATGTTGGTCAATAAAAATGCAAATATACTAATCTACATACCATTAATACTGCACATTACATAAAATGATCTGACAGCTCACAGAACAGAGCATCTCTGGGCAAAACTTAACCTACACTAATACTCTAAATTTACTCCATTTTACTTTTTATTTAATTTTCCATTTTATTTTTCCTCTGAAGGTCTAATACCAGCTAATATAGAAATGCCCAGAAGTGACTTAGTACTTCCACTGTGGTACACTGAGGCTCTCCCCCAGGATGCCAACCATCACAGTACATTTATTACTAGGACTACATAATGACAGGTAGCAGAGGCATCAGGTGTCAGTCAGGCAGCAGAGGCAGCAGATGTCAGTCAGGTAGCAGACAGCAGGTGTTAGTCAGGTGGCAGAGGCAGCAGGTGTTAGTCAGGTGGCAGAGGCAGCAGGTGTTAGTCAGTGGCAGAGGCAGCAGGTATTAGTCAGGTGGCAGCAACAGCAGGTGTTAGGTACCAGAGGCAGCAGGTGTTAGAAGACCTGCACATATATATTACCTTGCCTCTGTTTCAACCTGAATTCTCTCAGCCGTGACGTGAAACGTGCTGCCGAGTACTTGCCAAGTACCTGCCAAGTACCTGTCAAGTTCCTGTCAAGTACCTGGCAAGTACCTGCCTCCCTCTACCTGCAAGTAACTCTCAGCGAGGATCACAGATGAATTACCTGCTAGGAGAGCTGGTGCTCCCTGACCTGCTGGTGCAGTGCCCAGGTATGAGTGAACACTTCTTGATGACAGGTGCAGTGTACAGTCCAAGTGACCACTTCCTGATGACAGGTGCAGTGTACAGTCCAAGTGACCACTTCCTGATGACAGGTGCAGAGTACAGTCCTAGCGAATACTTCTTGATGACAGGTGCAGTGTACAGTCCAAGTGACCACTTCCTGATAACAGGTGCAGTGTACAGTCCAAGTGACCACTTCCTGATGACAGGTGCAGTGTACAGTCCTAGCGAATACTTCTTGATGACAGGTGCAGTGTACAGTCCAAGTGACCACTTCCTGATAACAGGTGCAGTGTACAGTCCAAGTGACCACTTCCTGATGACAGGTGCAGTGTACAGTCCTAGCGAATACTTCTTGATGACATGTGCAGTGTACAGTCCAAGTGACCACTTCCTGATAACAGGTGCAGTGTACAGTCCAAGTGACCACTTCCTGATGACAGGTGCAGTGTACAGTCCAAGTGACCACTTCCTGATGACAGGTGCAGTGTACAGTCCTAGCGAATACTTCTTGATGACAGGTGCAGTGTACAGTCCATGAACACTTCTTGAGAGGTGCTGTGTACAGACCTAGTGAACACTTCTTAATGAGTAGTGCAGTGTACACTCCATGAACACTTCTTGGCAGGTGCAATGTACAGACTTAGTGAACACTTCTTGATAACAGGTGCTGTGTACAGTCTGTGAACACTTCTTGATGCTAGGTGCAGTGTACACACTGTGAACACTTCTTGATGCCACGTGCAGTGTACACACCATGAACACTTCTTGGTGCTAGGTGCAGAGTACATACCGTGAACACTTTTTGATGCTAGGTGCAGTGTACACACAATAAACACTTCTTGATGCTAGGTGCAGTGTACACTGTGAACACTTCTTGATGCTAGGTGCAGTACACACCGTGAACACTTCTTGATGCTAGGTGCAGTGCACACACCATGAACACTTCTTGATGCTAGGTGCAGTGTACACTGTGAACACTTCTTGATGCTAGGTGCAGTGTACACCGTGAACACTTCTTGATGCTAGGTGCAGTGTACACTGTGATCACTTCTTGATGCTAGGTGCAGTGTACACCATGAACACTTCTTGATGCTAGGTACAGTGTACACTGTGATCACTTCTTGATGCTAGATGCAGTGTACACCATGAACACTTGATGCTAGGTGCAGTGTACACCATGAACACTTGATGCTAGGTGCAGTGTACACCATGAACACTTGATGCTAGGTGCAGTGTACACCATGAACACTTGATGCTAGGTGCAGTGTACACACCGTGAACACTTCTTGATGCTAGGTGCAGTGTACACACCGTGAACACTTCTTGATGCTAGGTCCAGTGTACACTGTGAACACTTCTTGATGCTAGGTACAGTGTACACACCATGAACACTTCTTGATGCTAGGTGCAGTGTACACCATGAACACTTCTTGATGCTAGGTACAGTGTACACACCGTGAACACTTCTTGATGCTAGGTGCAGTGTACACCGTGAACACTTCTTGACACTAGGTGCAGTGTATACCATGAACACTTCTTGATGCTAGGTACAGTGTACACTGTGAACACTTCTTGATGCTAGGTACAGTGTACACCGTGAACACTTCTTGATGCTAGGTAGTGTACACACCATGAACACTTCTTGATGCTAGGTACAGTATACACACTGTACAGTGTACACTGTGAACACTTATTGATGCTAGGTAGTGTACACCGTGAACACTTCTTGATGCTAGGTACAGTGTACACCGTGAACACTTCTTGATGCTAGGTAGTGTACACCATGAACACTTCTTGATGCTAGGTACAGTGTACACCGTGAACACTGCTTGATGCTAGGTACAGTGTACACCGTGAACACTTCTTGATGCTAGGTGCAGTGTACACCATGAACATTTCTTGATGATAGGTACAGTGTACACTGTGAACACTTCTTGATGCTAGGTGCAGTGTACACCGTGAACACTTCTTGATGCTAGGTGCAGTGTACACCGTGAACACTTCTTGATGCTAGGTACAGTGTACACCGTGAACACTTCTTGATGATAGGTACAGTGTACACCGTGAACACTTCTTGATGCTAGGTACAGTGTACACCATGAACACTTCTTGATGCTAGGTGCAGTGTACACCGTGAACACTTCTTGATGCTAGGTGCAGTGTACACCATGAACACTTCTTGATGCTAGGTGCAGTGTACACTGTGAACACTTCTTGATGCTAGGTGCAGTTTACACCATGAACACTTCTTGATGATAGGTACAGTGTACACCGTGAACACTTCTTGATGATAGGTACAGTGTACACCGTGAACACTTCTTGATGCTAGGTGCAGTGTACACCGTGAACACTTCTTGATGCTAGGTGCAGTGTACACCGTGAACACTTCTTGATGCTAGGTGCAGTGTACACCGTGAACACTTCTTGATGCTAGGTACAGTGTACACCATGAACACTTCTTGATGATAGGTACAGTGTACACCGTGAACAATTCTTGATGCTAGGTGCAGTGTACACCGTGAACACTTCTTGATGCTAGGTACAGTGTACACCATGAACACTTCTTGATGCTAGGTACAGTGTACACCGTGAACACTTCTTGATGCTAGGTTCAGTGTACACCGTGAACACTTCTTGATGCTAGGTACAGTGTACACCATGAACACTTCTTGATGCTAGGTACAGTGTACACCATGAACACTTCTTGATGCTAGGTACAGTGTACACCATGAACACTTCTTGATGCTAGGTGCAGTGTACACCGTGAACACTTCTTGATGCTAGGTACAGTGTACACCATGAACACTTCTTGATGCTAGGTGCAGTGTACACCGTGAACACTTCTTGATGATAGGTACAGTGTACACCGTGAACACTTCTTGATGCTAGGTACAGTGTACACCGTGAACACTTCTTGATGCTAGGTACAGTGTACACCATGAACACTTCTTGATGCTAGGTACAGTGTACACCGTGAACACTTCTTGATGCTAGGTACAGTGTACACCATGAACACTTCTTGATGCTAGGTACAGTGTACACCATGAACACTTCTTGATGCTAGGTACAGTGTACACCGTGAACACTTCTTGATGCTAGGTGCAGTGTACACCATGAACACTTCTTGATGCTAGGTGCAGTGTACACCATGAACACTGCTTGATGCTAGGTACAGTGTACACCATGAACACTTCTTGATGCTAGGTAGTTCTTTCTTTGTTGGGTTTCTCAGGGCCACTGACACAGTAAGCTGTATCGAGCTCGACTTCTGGATGGCACCTGGAAGATTTGTTCCTCAAAGCTGGAACACTAGAGAAAAAGGAACAAAAAGTTCCTTTGTAAATAGAGATAAAAACTTGAAGTTTGCAATTAGATCCAGTGGACGTCCTTGCCGCTCCAACAGAGCAGGACGCCCACACCCCCACCTGAGTACAGTAACCGGCCTCCCATAACCACCGTTGAAGAATTATCCGCAGAGCGGAAAAAATGGAGCTGGCTATAAGTAAGTCGATGACCAGGTGCCCCTCCTGTAGTGTGTCCCGCGGCCAAAATACATGAGGACAAGTATCCCAGAGAGAACGGGGGAAATTTATCAGTGATACTCAGGCGAAAGAGAGACGTCCATACCGACGAAGGTTGAGGCAGAACTCGCTAGGTACAGTTCACTTACACAACAACAACCACCAACCTGTCTTGTTTACTGTATCACCCTTAGTGCCGAGGCTGGCCGCCAGGTGACCCTTCCACCCGGCCCAGTCCGCCCAACTACCTGGCCAAGCCCGCCCTTCCACCCGGCCAAGCCCGCCCAACCACCAGGCCAAGTCCGCCCTACACCGTCCGACCACCCGGCCAAACCCGCCCAACCACCAGGCCTAGACCGTCCAGCCACTCGGCCAAGCCCGCCCTAAACCGCAAAACCACCAGGCCAAGTCCGCCCTACACCGTCCGACCACCCGGCCAAACCCGCCCAATCATCAGGCCTAGTCCGCCCTAGACCGTTCAACCACTCGGCCAAGCCCGCCCTAAATCGCAAAACCACCAGGCCAAGTCCGCCCTACACCGTCCGACCACCCGGCCAAACCCGCCCAACCATCAGGCCTAGTCCGCCCTAGACCGTCCAACCACTCGGCCAAGCCCGCCCTAAACCGCAAAACCACCAGGCCAAGTCCGCCCAACCACCCGGCCAAGTCAGTCCAACCACCCGGCCGAGCCCGCCCTACATCACTCAACCACCCGGCCAAGCCCGCTCACCTGGCCGGCCAAGAACGCCCTCCCGGCCTAGACGGCCAAGAACCTCAGCCCGCCTTACAACTTGCTAATAGACTTATAGACTTATACGTGTGAACAAACTTACACAACTTGTTAATATACTTATTAATATACTTACACAATAAACTTACACAACTTGTTAATAAACTTACAAAACTTGTTAATAATACACAACTTGTTAGTAAAGTTGCACAACTTGTACACACAACGAAATTCAAATGATTTATTTTAAAAGAGTTTTACACAGGAAAATATTATATAATGCCTTTGATCATAATGTAATAGAGACAAAATATGATACAATATAAGACTCCTGAGAAAGCCACTAATTATACAAATACATTTCAGGCAAACTAATCATAAGGCTTTCTAACTACTTAAATCTAGACCTAGAATAAAATTTATGGCATGGGTAATATACTACAATCATATTATATTTTATTTTATTTATTTTATGTCTTTGCAAACAGTACATTGAGATTTTGTATTTACAATAGTGGGTTGCAATGCCAAGAGAGCCTCTATTATGCCTAGGCATTATAGGCCAACTTAACATTATTGACTTACAGTCTACTTAACACTAAAAATTATATCATAGTTGTACAGTAGGATAGTAATTATTTCATAGTTGTACAGTAGATTATTAATTATAAATGAATCAAAATTTGTATAAGACAAAAGACATTCACATATTCGAAAATGCTTTTTTGTGAATACAATGATTCAGTTATATTTGTCAACAATGGATAAAAGGTTCAAAGTGTTTGTTGAAGTTATGATGTGGGAGTACATAAGTGAGTATGTGTGTACTGAGTATTTAGCATTTAGTCTAGGGTGATTAAGTGGCTTTTGAGAAGAGTCTTAAATTGATTTTCAGACTGGGTTACTTTAATATCTTCTGGTAATGAATTCCATATTTTGGGGCCCTTTATGTGCATAGAGTTTTTACACAGTGTGATATGGACAGAAGGTATATAAAAAAGTGATATGTGTCTTGTGTTGTGGTCATGTGTCCTGTTTTGGCTTGTGAGGAGAAGTTTGAGTGGAGGGTTTATATTTGCGTGTATTGTTCTGTGTATGTAGTAGGCACATGAATAAGTATGGATGTTCTTAATGGTGAGCAGATTCAGACTTCTGAAAACTGGTGGAGTATGCTGGAGGAAGTGGGAATTTATCATTCTTACTGCTGCCTTTTGCTGGGTTATTAGGGGTTTTATCAAATCAAATCAAAGTTTATTCTCTATAAGGATTACAATGCGGGGTTTACAGATTTTGGTTATTGTGTGGTTTACATGTAATAAAATACTAATTACAGAGGGGGCCACTAGAACACCTAGCATGGCTAGGCATTTCGGGCAAACTTAGATTAATTCTTAACCCTAAATTATTACAAATTGTGGAGTAAGTTGACTAAATAGTAAGTGGCTACATACTAAGTGACTAAATACTAGTTTGTGAGTTTAGCAATGTGAATGCTTTTGTTTTGGCACAATACATAGTTTCTATATTGGAGTATCACAGGCAAACTTGTGACTAGTTAGGAATCATTATTTTAAGATTAAGATACGTATTTCTGTGCTTATAGTCAAATGGGTGAGTGAGTGAGTGTAAGTGTGAACCACCAGGTGGTTTTTATGTAGTTAGTTGACGGGGTGTATCAGGGAGATACGATGTTTTCTAACGGTAGTTTAGAAGGTGATGAATGTGTCTGCAGTTCTAGAGTTTTCAGGTGATTGGATGTTGTTGATCCCCATGCACAAATTCCATATGTAAGATAAGGGTATATGAGTGAATGGTACAGTGCCAGGAGAGCTGATTGTGGAACGTAGTACCTTATCTTTGATAGTATGCCTACAGTCTTGGAGATTTTCTTGGTGATTTGTTGTATGTGTGTCCGGAACTTAAGGCTACAGTCAAGGTGGATACCTAGGAATTTTCCCTCTGTGAGTCTTGTGACTGATGATTTGTTTAGCGTTACGTTAATTGGATCATTTGCAAGTTTGTTTCCAACCTGAATGAAATAGGTTTTATCAGTGTTCAGGGTAAGTTTGTTAGTCATCATCCAGGCAGATATTTTCTGTAATTCGGCATTGACAGTGTTTGCTAGTATGACTGTTTACCTGGAGTTTACCTGGAGAGAGTTCCGGGGGTCAACGCCCCCGCGGCCCGGTCTGTGACCAGGCCTCCTTGTCATGTGGGTTTTCGATATGTGGATGGGTAAAAATACTCACGTAGGCTGGTAGTACGTATAATATATAACGGGAAGTATGGAAAGTGCCAACAGCCGACCTGCCTCCCTCTGCTCCCTATCTTGACTGACCCATGAGTGCCTACGGTGAGGGTGTTTGAAATCCTGCTATGGTCAGCAGCAATATGAATACAGTCAATGATTCACACAGACGGTTGGTAGTGAGTCATCTACTGGTACACTGGTTACTGGTAACTGGTTACTAGGAACTGGTACTACTACTGAGCTCGGCTGACAGTGTTTGCTAGTATGACTGTGTTTGGGTGGGAAATGACATATGTAGTGTCATCTGCAAATAATATGGGTTTGAGTAGCTGTTTACCTGGAGTTTACCTGGAGAGAGTTCCGGGGGTCAACGCCCCCGCGGCCCGGTCTGTGACCAGGCCTCCTGGTGGATCAGAGCCTGATCAACCAGGCTGTTACTGCTGGCTGCACGCAAACCAACGTACGAGCCACAGCCCGGCTGGTCAGGAACCGACTTTAGGTGCTTGTCCAGTGCCAGCTTGAAGACTGCCAGGGGTCTGTTGGTAATCCCCCTTATGTATGCTGGGAGGCAGTTGAACAGTCTCGGGCCCCTGACACTTATTGTATCGTCTCTTAACGTGCTAGTGACACCCCTGCTTTTCATTGGGGATGTTGCATCGTCTGCCAAGTCTTTTGCTTTCGTAGTGAGTGATTTTCGTGTGCAAGTTCGGTACTAGTCCCTCTAGGATTTTCCAGGTGTATATAATCATGTATCCCTCCCACCTGGGTTCCAGGGAATACAGGTTTAGGAACCTCAAGCGCTCCCAGTAATTGAGGTGTTTTATCTCCGTTATGCGCGCCGTGAAGGTTCTCTGTACATTTTCTAGGTCAGCAATTTCACCTGCCTTGAAAGGTGCTGTTAGTGTGCAGCAATATTCCAGCCTAGATAGAACAAGTGACCTGAAGAGTGTCATCATGGGCTTGGCCTCCCTAGTTTTGAAGGTTCTCATTATCCATCCTGTCATTTTTCTAGCAGATGCGACTGATACAATGTTATGGTCCTTGAAGGTGAGATCCTCTGACATGATCACTCCCAGGTCTTTAACGTTGGTGTTTCGCTCTATTTTGTGGCCGGAATTTGTTTTGTACTCTGATGAAGTTTTAATTTCCTCATGTTTACCATAATGGAGTAATTGAAATTTCTCATCGTTGAACTTCATATTGTTTTCTGCAGCCCATTGAAAGATTTGGTTGATGTCCACCTGGAGCCTTGCAGTGTCTGCAACGGAAGACACTGTCATGCAGATTCGGGTGTCATCTGCAAAGGAAGTCATGGTGCTGTGGCTGACATCCTTGTCTGTGTCAGATATGAGGATGAGAAACAAGATGGGAGCGAGTACTGTGCCTTGTGGAACAGAGCTTTTCGCCGTAGCCGCCTCGGACTTTACTCTGTTCACTACTACTCTTTGTGTTCTAATTGTGAGGAAATTATAGATCCATCCATGTTCTATCTAGGCTGGAATATTGCTGCACACTAACAGCACCTTTCAAGGCAGGTGAAATTGCTGACCTAGAAAATGTACAGAGAACCTTCACGGCGTGCATAACGGAGATAAAACACCTCAATTACTGGGAGTGCTTTAGGCTCCTAAACCTGTATTCCCTGGAATGCAGGCGGGAGAGATACATGATTATATACACCTGGAAAATCCTAGAGGGACTAGTACCGAACTTGCACACGAAAATCACTCACTACGAAAGCAAAAGACTTGGCAGACGATGCAACATCCCCCCAATGAAAAGCAGGGGTGTCACTAGCACGTTAAGAGACCATACAGTAAGTGTCAGGGGCCCGAGACTGTTCAACTGCCTCCCAGCATACATAAAGGGGATTGCCAACAGACCCCTGGCAGTCTTCAAGCTGGCACTGGACAAGCACCTAAAGTCGGTTCCTGACCAGCCGGGCTGTGGCTCGTACGTTGGTTTGCATGCAGCCAGCAGTAACAGCCTGGTTGATCAGGCTCTGATCCACCAGGGGGCCTGGTCACAGACCGGGCCGCGGGGGCGTTGACCCCCGGAACTCTCTCCAGGTAAACTCCAGGTAAACTCCATCTACCAACTTTTCCTGTTATTCCTTTAGCATGCATTTTGTGCGCTATTACGTCATGGTCACACTTGTCGAAGGCTTTTGCAAAGTCTGTATATATTACATCTGCATTCTTTTTGACTTCTAGTGCATCTAGGACCTTGTCGTAGTGATCCAATAGTTGAGACATACAGGAGTGACCTGCTCTAAACCCATGTTGCCCTGGGTTGTGTAATTGATGGGTTTCTAGATGGGTGGCGGTCTTGCTTCTTAGGACCCTTTCAAAGATTTTTATGATATGGGATGTTAGTGCCATCGGTCTGTAGTTCTTTGTTATTGCTTTACTTCCCCCTTTGTGGAGTGGGGCTATGTCTGTTGTTTTTAGTAGCCGTGGGACGACCCCCGTGTCCATGCTCCCTCTCCATAGGATGGTAAAAGCTCGTGATAGGGGCTTCTTGCAGTTCTTGATGAACACGGAGTTCCATGAGTCTGGCCCTGGGGCAGAGTGCATGGGCATGTCATTTATCGCCTGTTCGAAGTCATTTGGCATCAGGATAACATCAGATAGGCTTGTGTTAACCAAATTCTGTGGCTCATAAAAAATCCATTTTGATCTTCGACTCTCAGTCTGGTTAGCGGCTTGCTAAAAACTGAGTCATATTGAGACTTGAGTATCTCACTCATTTCCTTGCTGTCATCTGTATAGGACCCATCTTGTTTAAGTAGGGGCCCAATACTGGACGTTGTTCTCGACTTTGATTTGGCATAGGAAAAGAAATACTTTGGGTTTCTTTCGATTTCATTTATGGTTTTAATTAGTTCTTCCCGCGATTCCTGACTCCTATAAGATTCCTTTAGCTTAAGTTCGATGTTTGCTATTTCTCTGACCAGTGACTCCCTACGCATTTCAGATATATTGGCCTCTTTTAGCCGCTCTGTTATTCTTTTTCGTCGCCTGTAAAGGGAGCGCCTGTCTCTTTCTATTTTACATCTACTCCTCCTTTTTGTTAAAGGAATAAGCCTTGAGCATACATCGAGTGCCACCTAGTTAATCTGTTCTAGGCATAAGTTGGGGTCTGTGTTGCTTAGTCTATCTTCCCAGCTTATATCGGTTAGGACTTGGTTTACTTGGTCCTACTTTATGTTCTTGTTATTGAAGTTGAATTTGGTGAAGGCTCCCTCATAACTAATCTCATTATGTCAGTCTGGGGCTCCGCGCATACATGTCAACCTCGATTATGTTGTGGTCTGAGTATATTGTTTTTGATATGGTGACATTTCGTATCAGATCATCATTGTTAGTGAAGATGAGGTCTAGTGTATTCTCCAGCCTAGTAGGCTCTATTATTTGCTGGTTTAAGTTGAATTTTGTTCAGAGATTTAAAAGCTCGTGTGTGTGTGAGTTTTCGTCAGTGCTGGCTCCTGGTGGTCTGGTGGCTAAAGCTCCCGCTTCACACACGGATTGTTGAGTCACACACACCACACACACACACACACACACACACACACACACACACACACACACACACACACACACACACACACACACACACACACACACACACACACACACACTTTAGTTTAATATCTTTATGCACCCCATACCCATCCTGTGGGCGGTAGTCAAAAGATTACAAAGGTACATAATGGGTCCAGTGACTGGACCCCAAAGTTATGATAGCTGAACTAGTTACAAAGGTAATGAACTCCAGGTAGATCTGGTCACTAATCAACAACAACAAGTAACCATCTCAGACCACTAATTACCCAACAAAAGGCTGCAGTTAGAATGATAACAAATTCTCACTACAGGCAGCACACTCCACCAATATTCAATACACTCAACCTACTCACCATACAAAACATCCATACTTATTACTGCACCTATTACATACATAGAACACTCAACTCTGATATTAACCCTCCCCTCAAACATCTCCTTGCCAACCTCAACAGAACACATGACCATAACACAAGGCACAGATCACTCTTTGATATTCCTCGTGTCCATCTCACGCTATGCAAAAACTCAATGCACATAAAAGGCCCTAAAATCTGGAACTCATTACCTGTAAATATAAAAGAAACACTACCTGTTTATAAATTCAAGTCTCTTCTCAAAGATCACTTACTCACCCAAAACCAAATAAATACTGAATAACTGAACCTTATAAATTGTATATCTTAAATGTTTCTCACAATTATATCACATAAATGTTAAACCTAAAACCCAATCTAACTTTATTATTTTTTAAATACACTACCTAACAGAATACTCCATTCTACTGAATTTATAACAATGCATACAACCATATGACCTGTCTTTGTAATACTCACTTGTGCTTTATAGTAATCTGTTTACATTAATGTTTTTCACTGATTTCATCATTGCTTAGTTAATCTTAAGTTAATTTTAAGCCAGCCCATAATGCTATGCATAGTATAAGTGGCTTTGGCATGCTGCTCTTATCTGTATTTTCTTTTGTACCTCTGTAAGTGTGCTCAAATTATAAATAAATAAATAAATAAATGGCAAGTTACAGAGGTAATGAATCAGCTTCACTCCTATACATGGTTACAGTCATGAACAAATTACAAAGTAATGAACCACTGATACGTCCACACCTGGTCACAATTGTAATGAGTTATAAATACAAATATTAAGTGGATCATACACCCACACTAGCGCGCGCGCGCACATACACACACGAGGGCGCACGCACGGACATGTGCACACGAGCGTACAAATATATGCATACACACAAGGACGCACACCCACACACACACACCCACACACACACACACCAACACCCACACACACACACCCTCACACACACCCACACACACACCCTCACACACACCCACACACACACACCCACACACACACACCCACACACACACACACACACCCACACACCCACACACGCACACACACACCCACACACGCACACACACACACACACATACACACTCACACACACACACACACACTCACACACACCTGCACACACACCCTCACACACACCCACACACACGCACTCACACACACACACACACACACACACACACACACACACACACACACACACACACACACACACACACACACACACACCCTCACACACACCCACACACACACACACACACACACACACACACACACACACACACACACACACACACACACACACACACACACACACATGCACACATGCACACATGTGGTAATGCTTTATTTACAGCTAGCAAAGTCAGGGTATTTCTCCAGAATGGTCTGCAATATACCACTGTGGATAAAATACTTAGCCATTTCTTGAACACTTCTGAGTGAGTTGTTTCTAAATTCATTAATTTTATCACACTCCAGTACATAATGACGCAAGGTGTGACAATAATCCATCTGGCAAAGTTTACATTTCGTTTGGTCTACATCTGGTGGTGGTGATTTAACCTGCCAAAGATACTTGTAACCCAGCCGTAGCCGGGCAGTAGTGACATCCAAGAGTCTGCTTATTTTGTTGGATGCACCATAGACATGTGGCTCCTCCTGCATGATGGAATGATGATAGATGGACTGACTTGTGTCAATCTCCGTAAGTCTTAAGTCAATAAAGTTCATTTGAAGTTCTTTTCGTATTATTGTTCTCAAACTGCTAAGTGACAACCCAAGATTGTAATCTACCCCCTCTTTGAAAGCATACAGCTTAGCCAATTTATCAGTTCTATCATGCATCTGAAGACCAATGTGAGATGGAATCCACAGCATGTGCACTCTGACTCCACTGTCCACAATCTTACCATATCTATGTCTGGCTTCTGACACAAGCATGCCACAATTTATACTTAATGAGTTGAGAGCATTTATGGATGACAGAGAATCAGTTACAATTAAAGTGTCAACCTTAGATACATGGACACATTTGAGTGCAAGGAGTATGGCAAACAGTTCTGTTTGAAGGGTAGAGGCCCAGTTATTGATGCGTGCGCAATCAATATTTGCACCAATAACTCATTACAGTTGTGACCGGGTGTGGAAGTGTGAATTGCTCATTACTCTATAATTTGTTCATGATTGTAGCCAAAGTATAAACGTAAGTAACCATTCTACAGAATTCATTACCTTTGTAACTTGTGAGCTCATTACCTTTGTACCTAGTTCAGCTATCAAAACTTTGGGGGCCCAGTCCCTGGACCCATTACGTACCTCTGTAATCTGTAAATACCTTTGTAACTTGTCATGATTGTGACCAGACTTACCTGGAGTTCATTACCTTTGTAAATTGTGAGTTCATTACCTTTGTAAATTGTGAGTTCATTACCTTTGTAAATTGTGAGTTCATTGCCTCTGTAACTTGCTCAGCTATCAAAACTTTGGAGTCCAGTCCCTGGACCAATTATGTACCTCTGTAATCTTTTGACTACCGCCCACAGGATGGGTATGGGGTGCATAATAAACATATTAAACTAAAACTAACTTCACACACGGAGGGCCCGGGTTCGATTCCCGGCGGGTGGAAATTCCGACACGTTTCCTTACACCTATTGTCCTGTTCACCTAGCAGCAAATAGGTACCTGGGTGTTAGTCGACTGGTGTGGGTCGCATCCTGGGGGACAAGATTAAGGACCCCAATGGAAATAAGTTAGACAGTCCTCGATGACGCACTGACTTTCTTGGGTTATCCTGGGTGGCTAACCCTCCGGGGTTAAAAATCCGAACGAAATCTTATCTTATCTCTTATCTTATCTTATTATTTGCTGTATTCCTCCATTTTAGGTGCCTTAAGTTGAAATCCCCCAGGAGCAAGATGTTGGGGGCAGGAGCTGGCAGATTTTCCAGACAGTGGTCAATTTTTAACAGCTGTTCCTGGAATTGCTGGGACGTTACATCCGGAGGCTTGTAGACTACCACAATGACTAGGTTTTGGTTCTCTATCTTTACTGTTAAAACTTCCACTACATCATTTGAGGCATTAAGCGGTTCTGTGCAAACAAGTGACTGCGATATACAGGCTAACCCCCCCCCCCCTTTTGCCTGTTTACTCTGTCGCATCTGTGTCGGTTATAACCCGGGATCCATATTTCGTTTTTCAAGTGATCCTTTATGTGGGTCTCTGTGAAAACCGCGAACATTGCATTTGCCTCTGCAAGCAGTCCACGGATGAAAGATATTTTGTTGTTCGTTGCTGGCTTTAGACCCTGTATATTTGCAAAGAAGACTGTCATCGGACTGGTGGTATTGGTGGTACTGGGGGGGGGGACTTTTTTTTCCGGCATTAGTATCTGTATCTGTTGGTTTGGAGTGGAGGCCATCGACTGTGGTTCCACTCCAGGAATGACTGGATTTGGTGTACGATTTCTGCCATTTCCTGCCAGTTTTTTTTTCCTTCCTGGAACTAAAAAATCTCTCCCTCTTGAGTGGCTGCGGCTACCCAGGTTTTCCCATGGTCTGGATGTTTTGTATCTTTTTGTCCTCTTTAGATGGTGTGCCTGGCAGTTTAAGTTATAGCACAGTCTTTCCTGTACTGAAGAGGGACACATTTCAGGGTGAAAAAGCTTACAGGAAGGGAGTTTGCATTTTCCTGTTGTCACATGGGCACGGCATTTTCTAGGGTGGTCAAAGTTGCACGTCCCATCTGTTTTTCCAGATTTCCCATGCCTACAGATACCAAGTGCATAGTATGTGCACAGGCTTTGTTTCCGTTTGCCTTGGGTTCCTGTGACTGTATTCCCTGTTGGTGCATGTTTACCTGTGTCTTTCCTATCCTCACTAGCACTAAACAATGGGGCTCTCACCAGTTGTTTTTGGTAATGTATCCTCACTAAGTGTGGAGTCCCCTTGTTTGCTGTTTCCTGTGATATTACTAGTTTGTAATATTGGTTTTATCTTGTCTTTGACTACACTTGTTTCCTCACTACAGCTCCTGTCTCCCTCGAGGTCATTTATATGCATTCCCTCCTGCGTACATTTACTGACTACCTGAACAGCACCTCCATCCTCACCATTACTGTCTCCCAGGACAGCACCTCCATCCTCACCATTTTTGTCTCCCAGGACAGTACCTCCAGCTTCACCATTACTGTCTCCCAGGACAGCACCTCCAGCTTCACTATTACTGTCTACCAGGACAGCACTTCCAGCCCCATATTTATGGTCTACCATGGCAGCACCTCCAACTTTACAGTTTCTGGCTACATGGCTAGCACCAAGGGCGATACCATCCAGCCCAGACTTTTTATTTTCCCATCTGTTATAATAAGCTTCCAGGTTTTCTATGAAGGCTGCTTTGATGTTATCCTCTTTTAATACCAATGTGATTTTAGTCCACAGATTGATCTCATTTGGGCATACCCAAAAACACTTCCCTGATTTAATACTGCTTGTAGATAGTTCTTGGATATCTGCACAAGGGGCGTGACACCAATTTTCACAAAAAATGGCAATTTATCCATGCAGAAGCCCGTTTGTTTGATTGACTGCAGACTACATAGAGCTTCATAATGTGATCTGAATGGTTGATTTACTGTAATTCTACTAGTAACCTCTTGAATATTCTACTAATAACTTCCTTAAAGTGAAGCTCTAGCTATTTGTATTTCTATTTCTAACTGTACTTGTATATTAGGACAGCTTACCGGTGCACGTTCCTGTTTTATATTTATTGTCTGTGTTTGATAAGGGCGCCTAAAACTCTGTCTGTTTACAGTCTGCTTTATTGTCCAACGAATCCGTTTGAAACTGGTCAAGGGTTCGGACCAGTCAAGGGTTCGGACCAGTCAAGGGTTCGGAACCAGTCGGAACTGATCAGTGGGTCACTTATTTAAAACATACTGGTCGGTGATTTGGCTATCACATGAAAGAACTACTGGAAATTATCTAACCGAGTAATATGTGATTAGATTGATACAAAAGTATAACATGTGTGTTGAAGAACTGGTGATTGCTGGCAGCTGCTACAATAACGAACGGTTGAGGCCTCAACCCTTGTTTATAGATCACTGTATCTAGCTTTTCTAGGTTTTTTCCATCTCCACCACAACAAATGCTATATTATCACTATAGTTGACTGGTGGAAATATTGGAGGAACCAAAAAGCCCCTCAGCAGCTCCCAGTGCTGCAGATAAAATTCACACAGTAGACCATCAATCCCTGGCACTTTCCCCTTACACATCTCGCTTAATGTCCTCCATATTTCCCCCTCTGTGATGACCCCCACCCAATGCTTCCCTATCTCCCCTCCCCAGTTTGCGTGGCACATACATATGCACTTACTCTAAAGCCTTCCTCTCCACCCCACAACTATTCCAATACGCCTCATACCATCTGTATACACACTCATACCTTTCATAATCCTTAATGGCTGACCCCTCCCGATAACCCCCCATCAACAACTGGACTGCCAAGCATTGGATAGCAGTGACCTGTTGCTGCTTTTTCTGTCTGTGCAACATGCATGCCAATGGTCGATCACCCCATAACATCTCTTCCACTACCCCTTGCACTCATACCGCCACAAACCTCTCCTCCTGCACCACCCATATAATAGCCACAGAAGGCAAAGGATGCAATGAAAAAATACTATATCTTCACGCAGCCACAAAGGCCGTCTTCACGCACAAAAGCCGTCTTCACTTGCACATCACTTTCTGCCGGTGCATACACACATACAAACGCCACTCTCTCCCCCATCCACCAACCATCCACTCGCAAGACCCTCCCCCTGCCCCCTCCCTCATGCCTCTGCAATACAAACAGACTTGCCTCCCAGATCAAGACACCAACTCCACCTTTCAAACCGGCTAATGGCTGTGCTACCACCTGATATCCTTCTACCACCAACACATGACCATCCCTGAAATTGTGTTCTTGAATAAACACCACATCCACCCTATATTTATTCAAAAATATCCGAAACCACTCTCTTCACACTGTTACACAACCCATTAACATTTACTGTCATACACTGGAGTCCTGCTTAATGTTTCCAACCCTGCCTCCCGTCAACACTTTTCCCAGCCCCACCAGGCCTTGGGGCTCCATTTTTCTCCCTCTCACCACTTTCCTGCCCAACCCCCCTCCTCTTCTGGTGTTGCTGGCCTTGGGCTCCATCCAGGACTTCCTCCCAGGCCACTGTCCCAACATCAGAACATCACCCGAATCCGATGCAGCGGCCCGCTTCCTTGTAAGGACCTCTTTCCCCATGTCATTGTCCTGGGAGGCCACACAATGGACCTCCACCTCCACCTTACAATGTCCCATTGTGCCAGCCATCGTTGCAGGCTCACTTGTAGTCACAGGCTCCTCAAAGTGTTCCTGCCTTGCACTCACCACAGTTGACTGCTCCAACTCTGCCCCTGGCTCAGGTGCACCCACCTCCCCAGCTGGCTGGAACAAGGTCTGCATCACCGTAACTAGTTCCTCCTGAGTCGCCTGCACCTCAGCCTGTACCTGTGCCTCTTCACTTGTCACCAGTAAAGTCATGGGGCCTGTTAAGTCTTGACATGCCTCGCCCTTGCCTGACTTAGCCAGGGTCTCCTTGACCATTTCACTCCACAGACGACCATGCTGTCCTGTGTGCTGTGGGGCCTCAATGACCACCTCCATCTCGTGAGCAGGTGCCTCACCAGCCGGTTCATGTCTCAGTAGTAGTAAGCAGTTACCAGTAACCAGTGTACCAGTAGATGACTCACTACCAACCATCTCTGCCTGAGTCACTGTCTGTATTCATATTGTGCTGACCACAGCAGTATTCAAAGACCCCCTCACATATGGGTACTGTGGGCGGCCAGTCAGTTATACGAGAGTGAGCAAGAGAGGCAGGTTCGGCTGTGGCGCCCTTCCACATACTTCAGTTACAATATACGTACTTCCAGCCTACGTGAGTATTTTTACCCAATCCACGTGTTCGAACTCCCATATGATACATGCACCTGTCTCTGCTTCCCACACACTGCTGTCGTGTGATCATAAGCCCCACAGAGGTGGCAGGTACGCCTCTGCCAAGTGTATGACACTATTACCTGTGTTTTAAAATCATCCAAATGTAGGTAGGGTGGGATGGGGTGCCGCAGAGTCATCTTCAGGGTAAAGGTACCTTCCTGGAGGCCCGCATAAGCATCAGATGTCCACTTGTCCTGTTAGGCCATATGCACAGTCCCATAAGCTTCAATGACACATCGGATGTCTGCTTCATCTGCCTCAAATGGGATGTTGTGGAGCTTGACCCATGTGAAATGACATGAGATGCCAATCATCCTCATGCATATAGCCAGTAAGGCATCGATACTGACGTCCTGAAAACGAGACACTAATGACTCCTACGCTGTGGCTGAGTTCAGTTTCACAAAAATCCTGTATGCCCCATTCAGTGCAACATTGTACACCACCTCGTCCAGGATTCCATACGCCTCCCAAATGATGACAGGGAGTAACACTTGTGCAGAAGTAGGCGTTATCACCCCACGGAGTAGCTCAATCCCCACGGTGTTGACACAACATTTCACACTGAGTGCCATTTTGAATCAAGGTGGCTAGCCTGAATGAACAGCAGAGGGGTGCAAAGCACAACTGCACCCCACCACAGTCAGGCAGCGAATGACATATGCCATTTGCGCTTGGGGATCAACAGCAATTACCCACCTAAAGCAAATAATAACCCAACAAAAAGCCGCAGTAAGAGTTATCACACAATCCAATGCTGGCAACACCCCCCCCCCCCGTCCCCACTCTTCAAAGGCCTAAACTTACTGTTCAGAACATTCACACTTAATATTCTGCAGTCTACATTTACAGAACCACAAATTTCAATATTAACCCTGAACTAAAACACTGTCTTGATAGTTGTGACAGGACCCATAGGCATAATACCAGACACAAACATCTCTATGACATTCCCCGTGTCCGGCTAAATCTATACAAAAATTCAATGTACATAAAAGGGCTTAAAATCTGAAACTCCCTGCCTGGAAACTATAGAACTGCCTACTCAACCACCATTTTCAAAAACACCGTTAAAAAACACCTTATCTCCCTAACACACCCCACCGGTAGCTAGCACACCTAACCGGTAGCTAACACACTCCACCGGTAGCTAACACACCCCACTGGTAGCTAACACACCCCACCGCTAGCTAACACACCCCACCAGTAGCTAATACACCCTACCGATTTTGTGTAGATAACACGCATATTGTTGTATGTAGCAAGATGGGACTACACGCAAGTTGGACTTGGACTTGTACTATGAGAATTACTCTCTAACGCCTGATATGTGAAGGCTGATTGATCAACTGTGATCCATTCAAATTAGATTTATTATGGTGTTATCTATGTACTTGCAGTCATAAGTCATATTATTATGTTGTTATCTATGTACTTGCAGTCTTAAGTCATATTATTATGTTGTTATCTATGTACTTGCAGTCTTAAGTCATATTATTATGTTGTTATCTATGTACTTGCACTCTTAAGTCATATTATTATGTTGTTATCTATGTACATAGCAGTCTTAAGTCATATTGTTATGTTGTTATCTATGTACATAGCAGTCTTAAGTCATATTGTTATGTTGTTATCTATGTACATAGCAGTCTTAAGTCATATTGTTATGTTGTTATCTATGTACATAGCAGTCTTAAGTCATATTGTTATGTTGTTATCTATGTACATAGCAGTCTTAAGTCATATTATTATGTTGTTATCTATGTACATAGCAGTCTTAAGTCATATTGTTATGTTGTTATCTATGTACATAGCAGTCTTAAGTCATATTGTTATGTTGTTATCTATGTACATAGCAGTCTTAAGTCATATTATTATGTTGTTATCTATGTACATAGCAGTCTTAAGTCATATTATTATGTTGTTATCTATGTACTTGCAGTCTTAAGTCATATTATTATGTTGTTATCTATGTACTTGCAGTCTTAAGTCATATTATTATGTTGTTATCTATGTACTTGCAGTCTTAAGTCATATTATTATGTTGTTATCTATGTACATAGCAGTCTTAAGTCATATTATTATGTTGTTATCTATGTACATAGCAGTCTTAAGTCATATTGTTATGTTGTTATCTATGTACATAGCAGTCTTAAGTCATATTATTATGTTGTTATCTATGTACATAGCAGTCTTAAGTCATATTGTTATGTTGTTATCTATGTACATAGCAGTCTTAAGTCATATTGTTATGTTGTTATCTATGTACATAGCAGTCTTAAGTCATATTATTATGTTGTTATCTATGTACATAGCAGTCTTAAGTCATATTATTATGTTGTTATCTATGTACATAGCAGTCTTAAGTCATATTGTTATGTTGTTATCTATGTACATAGCAGTCTTAAGTCATATTATTATGTTGTTATCTATGTACATAGCAGTCTTAAGTCATATTGTTATGTTGTTATCTATGTACATAGCAGTCTTAAGTCATATTATTATGTTGTTATCTATGTACTTGCAGTCTTAAGTCATATTATTATGTTGTTATCTATGTACTTGCAGTCTTAAGTCATATTATTATGTTGTTATCTATGTACATAGCAGTCTTAAGTCATATGATGTGAGTTGTGTTTAGGTGAAGTCGTCGCAAAAATTTTGTTTTATGTGTGTTAGGGAAGTATGTGGAATTTTTTGCGTGTAGCCGCTACGTGGCTGGGGTTTGTACTTTATACCTTTGTATTCTGTGATGTTTTTCATAATATAAAGTTTTATTTATATACTATGTTGCATGAATAGGGTTTACATGCTAAGATAAATGCACATAAGTTGCCTTTGGGAGTTGACATTCATTGTTGCAACCTTCTTAGAAAAATTAAACTTTTTTTTTTTTTCACCAGGTTGAGGTGTCATTGTGTTAAGTAATGACAAGTATCCCATTTAATTGTTATTAATATTTTTGTGTCACAGATGTTACTACATCACTCATGATAGTGTAATTCCTATGTATCCTTTAATGTTAAGTTAAGATGCAGTCAGGTTGGTGATGGTTATATTTTGCGGGAGGGGGGGACCTGGAGTTTACCTGGAGAGAGTTCCGGGGGTCAACGCCCCCGCGGCCCGGTCTGTGACCAGGCCTCCTGGTGGATCAGAGCCTGATCAACCAGGCTGTTGCTGCTGGCTGCACGCAAACCAACGTACGAGCCACAGCCCGGCTGATCCGGAACTGACTTTAGGTGCTTGTCCAGTGCCAGCTTGAAGACTGCCAGGGGTCTGTTGGTAATCCCCCTTATGTGTGCTGGGAGGCAGTTGAACAGTCTCGGGCCCCTGACACTTATTGTATGGTCTCTTAACGTGCTAGTGACACCCCTGCTTTTCATTGGGGGGATGGTGCATCGTCTGCCAAGTCTTTTGCTTTCGTAGTGAGTGATTTTCGTGTGCAAGTTCGGTACTAGTCCCTCTAGGATTTTCCAGGTGTATATAATCATGTATCTCTCCCTCCTGCGTACCTCCTGCGGGGGTGAAATTGTGGCAAAAGTTTCAGCCTTCACAGGTATATAACTCTGGTATAACTGGGTGTATATGGTGTGTGGTATTAGGGCTTCAGAACACTTTTGTCTGTTGTAATCATTTTTGTAAGGCTGAATTGGGAATTTGTGTTTTAACTCATTTTGTGAACCTTTTAATATAATTTCCACCTTGTATTGTAATGTTTTAAATAATATATATATTTAAAAAAAAAAAAAGATAGTTAACACACCCCACCGGTAATTAACACACCCCACAGGTAGCTAACACACCCCACCGGTAGCTAACACACACACCCCACCAGTAGCTAACACACCCCACAGGTAGCTAACACACCCCACCGGTAGCTAACACACCCCACCGGTAGCTAACACACACACCCCACTAGTAGCTAACACACCCCACAGGTAGCTAACACACCCCACTGGTAGCTAACACCCCCCACAGGTAGCTAACACATCCCACCGGTAGCTAACACACCCCACCGGTAGCTAACACACACACCCTACCGGTAGCTAACAAACCCCACCGGTAGCTAACACACACACCTCACCGGTAGCTAACACACTCCACTGGTAGCTAACACACCCCACCGGTAGCTAACACACCCCACCGGTAACACACCCCAACGGTAGCTAACATATCCACAGGTAGCTAACACCCACCGGTAGCTAACACACCCTACCGGTAGCTAACACACCCCACCGGTAGCTAACACACCCCACCAGTAGCTAACACACCCCACAGGTAGCTAACACACCCCACAGGTAGCTAACACACCCACCGGTAGCTAACACACCCCACCAGTAGCTAACACACCCCAGATACTAATGCCGGAAAAAAAATCCCCCCCCCAGTACCAACAATACCACCAGTCCGATAACATTCTTCTTTGCAAATATACAGGGTCTAAAGCCAGCAACAAACAACAAAATACCTTTCATCCGTGGACTGCTTGCAGAGGCAAAGGCAATGTTCGCGGCTTTCACTGAGACCCACATAAAGGATCACTTGGACAACGAAATATGGATCCCAGGTTACAACCTATACAGATGTGACAGAGTGAACAGGCAAAAGGGGGGGGGGTTGGCCTGTACATTGCAGAGTCACTTGTTTGCACAGAACTGCTTAATGCCTCAAATGATGTAGTGGAAGTTTTAGCAGTAAAGGTCGAGAACCAAAACCTAGTCATTGTGGTAGTCTACAAGCCTCCGGATGCAACATCCCAGCAATTCCAGGAACAGCTGTTAAAAATTGACCACTGTCTGGAAAATCTTCCAGCTCCTGCACCCAACATCTTGCTCCTGGGGGACTTCAACTTAAGGCACCTAAAATGGAGGAATATAGCAAATAATATTGTTGCAGTAATAACACCAGGAGGCAGCTCTGATGAAAACTCACACTCACACGAGCTTTTAAATCTCTGCACAAAATTCAATTTAAACCAGCAAATAATAGAGCCTACTAGACTGGAGAATACACTAGACCTCATCTTCACTAACAATGATGATCTGATAAGAAATGTCACCATATCAAAAACAATATACTCAGATCACAACATAATTGAGGTTCAGACATGTATGCGTGGAGCCCCAGACCGACAAAATGAGACTAGTCACGAGGGAGCATTCACCAAATTCAACTTCAATAACAAAAACATAAAGTGGGACCAAGTAAACCAAGTCCTAACCGATATAAGCTGGGAAGATATACTAAGCAACACAGACCCAAACTTATGCCTAGAACAGATTAACTCGGTGGCACTCGATGTATGCACAAGGATTATTCCTCTAAGAAAAAGGAGGAGTAGATGTAAAATAGAAAGAGACAGGCGCTCCCTTTACAGGCGACGGAAAAGAATAACAGAGCGGCTAAAAGAGGTCAATATATCTGAAATGCGCAGGGAGACACTGGTCAGAGAAATAGCAAGCATCGAACTTAAGCTAAAAGAATCCTTTAGGAGTCAGGAATCGCGGGAAGAACTAAAAGCCATAAATGAAATCGAAAGAAACCCAAAGTATTTCTTCTCCTATGCCAAATCAAAATCGAGAACAACGTCCAGTATTGGGCCCCTACTTAAACAAGATGGGTCCTACACAGATGACAGCAAGGAAATGAGTGAGCTACTCAAATCCCAATATGACTCAGTTTTTAGCAAGCCGCTAACCAGACTGAGAGTCGAAGATCAAAATGAATTTTTTATGAGAGAGCCACAAAATTTGATTAACACAAGCCTATCCGATGTTATCCTGACGCCAAATGACTTCGAACAGGCGATAAATGACATGCCCATGCACTCTGCCCCAGGGCCAGACTCGTGGAACTCTGTGTTCATCAAGAACTGCAAGAAGCCCCTATCACGAGCCTTTTCCATCCTATGGAGAGGGAGCATGGACACGGGGGTCGTCCCTCAGTTACTAAAAACAACAGACATAGCCCCACTCCACAAAGGGGGCAGTAAAGCAACATCAAAGAACTACAGACCAATAGCACTAACATCCCATATCATAAAAATCTTTGAAAGGGTCCTAAGAAGCAAGATCACCACCCATCTAGAAACCCATCAGTTACACAACCCAGGGCAACATGGGTTTAGAACAGGTCGCTCCTGTCTGTCTCAACTACTGGATCACTACGACAAGGTCCTAAATGCACTAGAAGACAAAAAGAATGCAGATGTAATATATACAGACTTTGCAAAAGCCTTCGACAAGTGTGACCATGGCGTAATAGCGCCCAAAATGCGCGCTAAAGGAATAACAGGAAAAGTCGGTCGATGGATCTATAATTTCCTCACTAACAGAACACAGAGAGTAGTCGTCAACAGAGTAAAGTCCGAGGCAGCTACGGTGAAAAGCTCTGTTCCACAAGGCACAGTACTAGCTCCCATCTTGTTCCTCATCCTCATATCCGACATAGACAAGGATGTCAGCCACAGCACCGTGTCTTCCTTTGCAGATGACACCCGAATCTGCATGACAGTGTCTTCCATTGCAGACACTGCAAGGCTCCAGGCGGACATCAACCAAATCTTTCAGTGGGCTGCAGAAAACAATATGAAGTTCAACGATGAGAAATTTCAATTACTCAGATATGGTAAACATGAGGAAATTAAATCTTCATCAGAGTACAAAACAAATTCTGGCCACAAAATAGAGCGAAACACCAACGTCAAAGACCTGGGAGTGATTATGTCGGAGGATCTCACCTTCAAGGACCATAACATTGTATCAATCGCATCTGCTAGAAAAATGACAGGATGGATAATGAGAACCTTCAAAACTAGGGAGGCCAAGCCCATGATGACACTCTTCAGGTCACTTGTTCTATCTAGGCTGGAATATTGCTGCACTCTAACAGCACCTTTCAAGGCAGGTGAAATTGCCGACCTAGAAAATGTACAGAGAACTTTCACGGCACGCATAACGGAGATAAAACACCTCAATTACTGGGAGCGCTTGAGGTTTCTAAACCTGTATTCCCTGGAACGCAGGAGGGAGAGATACATGATTATATACACCTGGAAAATCCTAGAGGGACTAGTACCGAACTTGCACACGAAAATCACTCACTACGAAAGCAAAAGACTTGGCAGACGATGCACCATCCCCCCAATGAAAAGCAGGGGTGTCACTAGCACGTTAAGAGACCATACAATAAGTGTCAGGGGCCCGAGACTGTTCAACTGCCTCCCAGCACACATAAGGGGGATTACCAACAGACCCCTGGCAGTCTTCAAGCTGGCACTGGACAAGCACCTAAAGTCAGTTCCTGATCAGCCGGGCTGTGGCTCGTACGTTGGTTTGCGTGCAGCCAGCAGCAACAGCCTGGTTGATCAGGCGCTGATCCACCAGGAGGCCTGGTCACAGACCGGGCCGCGGGGGCGTTGACCCCCGAAACTCTCTCCAGGTAAACTCCAGGTAACTTTTTACAAAAAAGGCACAATGGTAATTGATCTTTACGGTAATGCCTGGAGAAAGAACCGTTAGTCACCTGTTTTTTTTTCTGAAAACACCTTCAAAGGTTCGCCAGCTGGAGCTTTCCTAGTAGTCAATCTTGAACTAAAACCTTGGGAGGTAGATTTCTTTTCCGGGGTCTTAGACATTTCTACGGTTATAGCATGGGAAATTTCAAAGTGATCTGCGTGGGCAGCAGTATCTAACAAGCTAGTAGTAGGAAATGTCAAAAGTTAAGTATGAACCCTCTCTGGAAAATATTTAAAAAGGTCTTCATGCAGTATCAGCTGGGAAAGTGAATCGACTGAGGCGGCTCCCGCGGCCCTACGCCAACGCTCGAAAGCAGAGAGCTTTTCCCTGGCAAAGTCCACCCAAGACTGCTGAGGATATTTCTTCAGAGTTTTAAACATCTTCAAGTAACTAACAGGTAATAAATCATAAGCTTTCAAAACACAAGATTTTACCTGAGTATAATCAGAATATTGTTCAAAAGGTAAGTTTGCAGTTATGGTTTGAGCTTTTCCTATTAAAGATGAATGTATTAAAGCAGCCCAATATTTAGGAGGCCATTGCATCACCTTCGCCTGATTTTCGAATGCCTCAAAAAATGAATCTAAATTATCCTCGATAAATTTAGGCATCAAAGAGGCTGATTTACTAAGGTCGAATGAAGGGATTGTATACATATTACTCGATTCTCTTTTCTTCCTCAGTACTTCCCGTTCATAAAACAAAGATCTGCGTTCAAAATTCTCCCTTTGTAGTTTTCTCTGGGCTTCTACAAAGGAGGTTTGAAGCGATAAAATACGTTCTAGACGTTCGAAATTCTCCTTAGATTGAATAGTAGTCAAAAGGGCTAAAGAGATTTGAAGTGGAACGTGTTCATCATCCAATACGACTTTCTCTTGTTCCGTTTCAAAAACATCTGTAAAGGGTTTACCTGGAAATGTTTCTTTAGCCTGATGGAGTTCTATTCCCCATATAGTCCTTGGAGATGGAACTGGAGTCGTTGTAGCAGCGTAATGTTTCCGAGTATCGGGAACTTCATGCCCGTCGTCTCCAGTAGAAGTTGTTAGCGTCGTAGTTTCGGCCTCGGGTGTCTAGTCAAGAATTAAAAAAAGAAGGAATATCTGCACTGTTGCAACCCCTGAATGGGACTAATTTTAATTAAGAATATTCAATGATTGTTGCAACCCGTGAATGGGTTATGATTATATATATATAATTATTATCTTTTCATATAATTTTATACTGCTTATATTTGCGATCATAGCTAAATCGTGAATATATTGCTTTATAATATTATTTGACATAGTTATGTTGTTAGGTAGGATGTTACATATTATGTGCTCAGTTCAAGTCTTGATTGTCTAGTTACTGTAATTATTGCTTGTGGCTCGTTAGACTGCCGGCTTCTGTTTCTGAGCTGGGCAGCGACCCATGGAGCTATCACGTGATCGAGGGGGGGGGGTGTCCTCACCTCGCCTGAAGTATTCAGTCTGGTCTAGACTCGCTTGGTGGTTGGACAGATTGTCTGTCTCATTATTCTTGTTAGTTCTGTAGAACTCTGTTCACAGAACATTGTATAGACTTAGTGATTTTCGACGTTGTACTGAGGTTGTGTGTCTCATAGACACTCTGAGTAACTCAGGTCCTGAGCTGTAGCTTCTGACCTAACTTGTACTGGTATCTGTGTATTATCACAGTCGGGGATTTTCTTATGCTGAACTTAGATTCAGTAGTATGGGAGTTTTGTGACTTTTGTGGAGGATCTGCTGATGGTCCCTACTTAGTGTCGTTATATTATCTCCTTGTTCCTGATTCTGTGTCGCAGTTGCTTGTTATATTGCTATTGGGCTTAGCATTCTTTTTGTTGTTCAAGCAGACTGTTCTGATTGCCAGTTGGTCAAGAAGTTAGTTTATTTGAGGACTTTGTCAGTCACTTGTTTAAGTCTAGTCGAGTCGTGAGACATAGCGAACTACTTAGAGCACTTACACACATACACAAACTTACTTGTACATATTTGTAATATCTTATTAAATGTTAATGTACCAGACGGTACTTAAGAATTATAAATGTGATATGTGCTTTCAGCACAATAATATTGTATACGAGAGAAGTGATATTATTTTGATTACTCTATTAATACCATACGAGAGAAGTGATATTATTTTGATTACTCTGATTAATTTAATTTAATTTGATAATATACCTCTAGACTTAATAAATTCATTAAATTTTAATTTCTCTAGTTAGTAACCTACCAGTTGTTATCCTAAAGCACTAATGAATCATACTGAATTCTAATGGATAATTGGACAAGGATACTGACTAATTGTTACGAAAACCCAGTAACAGGCTGGATGCTAGAAGGGCAGTCCTTTCTAGTATTCACTGGAGATCTCTAAGCTTTTAGAATCGCGTTTTTTGTAACAAATGGGGGCCTGTCCGGGAGGCTCTTGATCCAAGGTGTTGGAGAAACCTGGAAATTGTCCAGTTTGACATACTAGTAACTCTATGGTCAAACACTTTGAGTACTTTCCTAATCTGAAGACTTTGAGTTTAGTCTTGTACAACATACCAGGTGGATGTATGTACCTGACTGAGTCTCTTGATCCAAGGAGATGGAAATACTGTTTATGAGCTCTAGCTCTAAGACAACCAACACTAAAATTCCTATTAGGATTATAGTTTCCCATAATCACTCTCTCGTAGTACACTTATTTTCGTGATGTATGCCAAAGTGAAACAGTTAATTGATACTCTGACTTTGTCTGAGTTAAGTACATTAAAACTTCAGACGTGTTGGCGAGTAGCCAAATATCTCGGTGTGACGTATAACAGGAATTACACCGCAGAAACTGTCAGAGCGTTAATTAAAGATATATTGTTTCCTGCTCATACAGAGATGTCTGATTATGATTCAGATTCAGAAAGCCTAGTGTCACAATTAGGAAGTATGACTCTATTTGATGAAGAAGAAAGAGCAACTAAGGCAGAAGTGAGCCTAGTGTCTGAGCCTAGTGTAGCTCAGTTCTCGCTCACGCCTTCCCTCCTAACTGTTAGGTAGTATGACTCAGCCTCATACTAGTACAGTGTATGCTACACCTGTATCTACTTATCCTAGACCAGATCTAGACTCTCTAGAGACGCCTGGACAAGGTGTCCGACCTAAGGACCGTCCAGACCACGTTAGATTCCTTACTCCTCCATTACCCACTGGTCCTATCTCTCAGGAACAGTTTGAGAGGTTTGAACGCCTCATTATGTTGCAGACTGCACAAATAGAGGCACAGAGGAAATTGAACGAAGAAGATTTCCAGAGAGAAAATGTTCGTCTTGGAAGACAACAGACTGATAGATCACAGGACACATTTAATGTGCAGAAAGCTGCATCCATGGTTCCTAAGTTTTTTGAGAGTGACTTAGACACCTATTTTGATGTGTTTGAGAACCAGGCACGTGCTATGAACTGGCCACGTAAGCACTGGGCTACCTTGTTGCACACAGCTTTGACAGGAAGAGCTCAAACTTGTACTGCTGCTTTACCATTTGCCAAGTACATTAGTTATGACGCTGTCAAGCAAACTATTCTAGAGACATATAACTTGTTACCTGTAAGTTATCAAAGCGCATTTCGTACGTTACAACGACGACAAGATCAAACTTGTGTAGAGTTTGCTCGTGAGAAAAAAGTTGCATTTGAGAGGTGGTGTAGGTCTGCCAAATGTAACAACTACGACAGCCTTGTTCAGTTGTTACTACATGAAGAGTTTAACAACTGTATGTCTGCTGACATACAAGAATATCTGATCGATCATACTACCTCGGATATTCTGGAAACTGCAGCATTAGCAGACAATTACGAGATTTCTCACAAACTTGTACGTACTAAAACACAGAGAAACAAGGTAACTAAAAATTGTCCTAGAAGTTGGCAATCTAAATCAGCTGCTCATTGCCGGCCTGATGTACCTGCTACTGTAACTTCTCGTACCTTTACCAGGAAAACTCACAATCCTGAATCTGTCTCTGTGGTTAGACAGAAATCTGATATCGAGAAGAAAGTTAAATGTACCTATTGTAACAGAAAAGGACATGCTAGAGAGTATTGCTATAAGTTGGAAAGAGATACGAGAAACAGTCGTGCGGCTGGCGCCCCCACTCAAAGTCGTATTCTCTTCCGAGCAACAAATTCACCAAAATCCTAGTAATACCTCTGATCCTACTGTTTTAAATAATATTACTCAGGACAGATGACTAGCGTCAGAAAGTGTATCTGACGAAAAGATTCGTTCAGCGATGAGTCCTTACTTTTCGAGAGGTAAAGTAGGATTTGACGAATCACATCTAACTGAGATAATTACTTTCAGAGACACTGGCAGTTATCTCACGTTATTAAGAGAAGATGTACTGCCCATAACTGATGATACCTATACCAAGATAGATGTATTGTTAGAAGCCTATGGTGGGGCTGTTATAAAAGTACCTCTGCACAAAGTTTACATTGAAACAAGCTATTATACTGGTTATATTTCAGTGGGTATATCCAGTGGTGTATTTCCCATCAGGTCAGTGGACTTGTTGATAGGGAACGATATCCTTCATGCTGGTATATGTAAAGAACCACTTGTGATTGATAATAACACTGATGATAATTATGCCATTGAAGCTTGTAGAGAGAAACCTATTTTATTTCCTCTCAGCGCAATTACTAGAGCTATGTCAAAGATTCAACAACCATCCTTGTCTCCTGTTGAGTTAGTGGATGACAATGATTTGGGCTTGAATATGTTGTTTAGTGATGCTCTGCGCCCAGGATCATTAACACTGACTTCCCCCATGTCATCAACCTAGTCAGGACACTACTGACGTTAAATTTCTAACTCATGATGATTTAATCAAGGATCAGTTTGTTGATCAGTCACTGGAAAGACTGAGAGATATAGCAGTTTCTGAGAGTGAAGCAAAGGATCTCGATAATTGGGAAGTACATAATTGTTACTATTACAATGATGGAGTGAATTATGGTGAAAGTTTTTCTTTTTCGGGCCAGTAACGGTGTACGGTGTACTAGAGAAAAATGCATGTAAGTTGTCAGCTGATAGTGTTTCCACCACAGTCAAGAATCTCGTAGTGTTACCAGTTACATTTCGTGAACAAGCCATTGATTTTGCTCACAATAGTCCCATTGGAGGACATTTGGGTGTCAAGAAGACACTCGGTAAACTGACAAAACATTTTACTTGGCCAAAGATGAAGGAAACAGTAGCTGATCATGTGCGACGTTGCCACGTGTGTCAAGTGACAGGCAAGCCAGCACACACTCCTCCACCTGCACCTCTCATTCCTATCACCGTGGATGGTGAACCATTCTCACGTCTTATTATTGATTGTGTTGGTCCTTTGCCTAGAACCAAACTAGGAAACCAATACTTATTTACTATTATGGACGCTGCAACACGTTATCCCGAAGCTATTCCTATGAGAAAAATTAATGCTCATGCTATTGTGAGAGCACTGATGAAATTTTTCTCCCAGGTTGGATTGCCACGAGAGATACAATCAGATCAGGGATCTAATTTCACTTCTAAGATCTTTCGAGAAGCATTATCCCACCTAGGAATAAAGTCTGTACTTTCAACCAGTTATCATCCACAGTCACAAGGTGCTCTAGAGAGATTTCATCAGACACTGAAGTCCATGATGAGAGCTTATTGTGAACATTTTTCTAGAGACTGGGATGAGGGTATACCTTTTCTTCTGTTCGCTATGAGAGAAAGTGAGCAAGAAAGTCTCGGGTTTAGTCCATTTGAATTAATATTCGGACACCAAGTGCGTGTTCCTCTCGCAGTGTTGAAAGACGTGTGGACAGGAAAATCAAATCCATCATTGAGCACTTCACCCTCATTAATGCAGCAACATTTGACAGCCGCTAGAGAGCTAGCTTCGAAAAATCTAGTTTCAGCCCAAGCTAGAATGAAGCAACATTATGACAAGCGTGCTGTCTCTCGCTCTTTTAAAGCAGGAGATAAGGTGATGGCTCGGAAATTAGTACCAGGTCATGCTCTACAAGCCAGGTATGATGGTCCCCTGGAAGTAGTGAAAAAGCTTAGTGACGTAAATTATTTGGTACGTACGCCTGGGAAAAAGAAATCTAATCATGTGTACCATGTTAACCAGCTTAAGACATACTACACTAGTCCTCTACCTACTACATCTATTCTTCCTAGGACAGAGGAAGAAAACGTCAGTCTACCTGACATCTCTAGAGGTATAGAGGTGCGTTTAGAAAATTCAGTGACTCTACAATCACTAGACAATTTTCTTAGTAATCTTGGGATTGATAAAGCTGGTGATATTAAAAACATGATTTTGCTTTTCCCTGAATTGTTCAGTGATGTTCCTAAACGTTGTACTCTGGGTGTACATGACGTTGATGTACAGGGAGCATCACCCATTAAGCAATCACCATATAGAATGAGTCCAACGAAGCATAAAGCATTGAGAGAAGAGGTTGATTTTCTGTTATCTCACGGACTTATTGAGCGCAGTAAAAGTCCATGGGCATCTCCATGTATTTTAGTGCCTAAACCTGACGGTAGTTTCAGGATGTGCACTGATTACAGGAAAGTGAACTCTGTCACCTTGCCTGATGGTTATCCTCTACCTCGCATTGACGACCTTATTGACCGTGTGTCAGGAGCCCAGTTTGTCAGCCGTTTAGATCTCTTACGAGGCTATTATCAAGTCCCGCTTACTGAATGTGCTCAAGAAATATCTGCTTTTACTGTTCAAGATGGATTGTTTAACTACCTCGTCACCCCCTTCGGCCTATGTAACGCGGCTTCTTCATTCCAACGTATAATGAACGAGTTGACCCACAACTTAGAAGGAGTAGAAGCCTACCTTGACGACTTAGTGGTGTACAGTGACGAGTGGGAACAGCACTTGACGCGTCTCAGAGCATTGTTTGAGAGACTGGCGCACTACAACTTCACTGTTAACTTAGCTAAATGTAGTTTTGGTCAAGCCAAGATTACCTATCTAGGCTTTTGTATTGGCCAAGGTGAGGTTGCTCCTATTGAGGCTAAGGTTCGTGCAATTTCTGAATTTCCAGTGCCACAGGATAGGAAGGGAGTACAGAGATTCCTGGGTATGGCAGGATATTATCGCAGGTTCTGTCCAAACTTTTCTCAGATTGCAGCTCCTCTCACTGAGCTTACTAGTAGCAAAGTTCAGTTCATCTGGACTAGAGATTGTTCAGACTCGTTCAAAAGATTGAAACGTTTGCTCTCCTCTGCTCCTGTGTTGAAAAGTCCTAATTTCAATCTTCCCTTCTTTTTACATATAGATGCGAGTGGCTATGCAGTGGGTGCTGTGCTGCTCCAACAGTCAACATCCACTGACATTCTCCATCCTATATGTTACTATTCATCTAAGCTTAAACGACACCAGAAAAATTATGCCACTATTGAGAAAGAGGCTCTAGCTCTTGTGGTGTCCTTGGAACATTTTGACGTGTATTTGGGCACTTCCCCATTTAAAATTAACATTTTTTCAGACCACAATCCACTCACTTACATAAACACTATGAAGAGTAAAAATGCTAGGATCATGAGGTGGGCCCTCAGAATCCAACCTTATTCTATTAGTATAAAACACATAAGTGGTCATTGTAATGTAATTGCTGACGCTCTGTCACGTCCTTAATAATTATCAGTTACATTAAATTAACGTAATTTTATGCCCAAATACCTTTTGTTACTTGCTATGTCAAATTCAGTAAAGTAACTTAATCTCTCCAGCCCATGTTAATTATGTATACTCATGTCATGTCTAATTATGTTATTTATATATTCACAGTAATGTTATGTGTGTGTGAGTTGGAGACAGAAGCTGAGTGTTGAGTGGGTAGTGTCGTGTGGGCGATGTTACTGCTTGTCGGAACACTGTCCTGCCGCAGACCTCCCCCCTCACTACACTCTTTAAGCTGTTTCATACTCAGATGTCCATACTGCATATCATTCCACTACCACTACTTAAGAGTGGAATGCCGTCTCATGTCTATAGCACAAGACTATTTTTCATATGCAGTCTCCACTACTATGATCGAGCCTCAACGTGTCATGCTTGTCAATGCTATCCTCTCTCTACACTGACGTACATAACCACGAGTATGCAGAGATACGATACTGTGTACTGCCCTAGTACCAGAGGCATATCCTAGTGATATAGACACTGAAATTATAGAGGTGCTTGGCACAAGAGTGACTGATTAATGTTTATATTATATTGTTATTAAAGTGACATGAGTAATCAGTAATAATGTGAAAGACATTAATGCAACTCCTAGTGCGACCGTTTGTCGTGCTGGGGTGGGGGGGGTGTTGCAACCCCTGAATGGGTTACAATGTATATTATGTATATATAAGTATATGTATATAATTATTACCTTTTCATATAATTTTATATTGCTTATATTTGCGATAATAGCTAAATCATAAATATATTGCTTTATATTATTATTTGACTTAGTTATTTTGTTAGGTAGGATGTAATACATATTTTATGTGCTCAAAGTTCAAGTCTTGATTGTCTAACTACTGTAATTATCGCTTGTGGCTTGTTACCCTGCCGGCTTCTGTTGCTGGGCAGCAACTGTCCACGGAGCTATCACGTGATAGAGGGGGGGTGTTCTCACCTCGCCTGAAGTATTGAGTCTGGTCTAGACTCGCTTGGTGGTTGGACGTATTCCAGACAAGAAGTGCCTAAATCTCCCTTATTGGCCCTTGTTGGAAGATCGTCTGTCTCATTATTGTTGTAGGTTCTGGAGAGACTGTTCACAGAATATTGTATAGACTTAGTGATTTTCGACGTTGTACTGAGGTTGTGTGTCTCTTAGACACTCTGAGCAACTCAGGTCCTGAGCTGTAGCTTCTGACCTAACTTGTACTGGTATCTGTGTACTATCACAGTCGGGGATTTTCTTATGCTGAACTTAGATTCAGTAGTATGGGAGTTTTGTGACTTTTGTGGAGGATCTGCTGATGGTCCCTACTTAGTGTCATTGTATTATCTCCTTGTTCCTGATTCTGAGTCGCAGTTGCTTGTTATATTGCTATTGGGCTTAGCATTCTTTTTATTGTTAAACAGACTGTTCTGATTGCCAGTTGGTCAAGAAGTTAGTTTATTTGAGGACTGTCAGTCACTTGTTTAAGTCTAGTCGAGTCGTGAGACATAGCGAACTACTTAGAGCACTTACACACACATGCACACACTTATTTGTATATTGTATTATTAAATGGTAATGTACCAGATGGTACTTAAGACAAAGATGTGATATGTTCTATCAGTACAATACTACTGTACACGAGAGAAGTGATTATTCTTATTTTGTTGATATTAATTTAATTTAATTTGATATACGCCTAGACAACTTTATTAATAAATTTATTAAATTTTATTTTCTCTAGTTAATAGCCTACCAGTTGTAATCCTGAAGCACTATTGAATCATACTGAATTCTAATGGATAATTGGGCAAGGATACTGACTAATTGTTACGAAAACACAGTAACAGGCTGGATGCTAGAAGGGCAGTCCTTCTAGTATTCACTGGAGATCTCTAAGCTTTTAGAATCGCGTTTTTTGTAACAATAAGCTTCTGGTCCTGCCTCTTCACCAGTTGCTACTGGGTCCTCTCACTCTCCCTGCTCCATGAGCTTTATCAAACCTCATCTTAAAACTATGTATGGTTCCTGCCTCCACTACATCATTTTCTAGGCTATTCCATGGCCTGACAACTCTATGACTGAAGAAATACTTCCAAATACAGTAGAACCTCAAATTTCGAACGTATGGCTTATCGAACTCTTCGAAAATAGAACCCTTTTTTCGAACCAACTTTGTCCCTATTATCGAACTCGCCCCTATTTTTGAACCGCCTGGTACCTGACCTGCCCAGCAGCCCGCTCTGTCCGTGTCCCCACGCAGGCGTCTTGAGCCAGTCTGGTTTTGTTGATGCTTGAGTGAGCACTAACCTGCACTCTCATTCAAACATTTTACGATTATATCATTGTGTTTAGTGCTTGTGAGACTGTGAAATAAGCTACAATGGGACCAATGAAACTTGCTAGTGGTACCCCTGTGGTAAAGAATGTGAGAAACACCATAGATGTGAAGTAGGAAATAATACAGAAGTGGAACGATGTCCAAGCAAAATGATGTCCAAATGCTTGCAGAGAAGTACCACCATGAGCAAGCTGAGACAAGCCATCTTTGCAACAAATTCAGTGACAGAACCATGTCCCATTTTAGGGAAATCTTAAAGAGGCACCAGAAACAGAGGACTGTGGACAGTTATTTTGTGAGACAGGGGTCCAGTGACTCTCAAGCTGGTCCTAATGGAATTAAAAGACAGAAGGGAAGTAACCCCAGAGAGGACTTTGTTACCTGAAGTCCTCATGGAGGGGGATTCTCCTTCCAGACACTAACCTAAACGATATAAGCTGGGAAGATAGACTAAGCAACACAGACCCCAACTTATGCCTAGAACAGATTAACTCGGAGGCACTCGATGTATGCTCAAGGCTTATTCCTTTAAGAAAAAGGAGGAGCAGATGTAAAATAGAAAGAGACAGGCGCTCCCTTTACAGGCGATGGAAAAGAATAACAGAGCGGCTAAAAGAGGCCAATATATCTGAAATGCGTAGGGAGACACTGGCCAGAGAAATAGCAAACATCGAACTTAAGCTAAAGGAATCTTAAAGGAGTCAGGAATCGCGGGAAGAACTAAAAGCCATAAATGAAATCAAAAGAAACCCAAAGTATTTCTTCTCCTATGCCAAATCAAAGCCGAGAACAACATCCAGTATTGGGCCCCTACTTAAACAAGATGGGTCCTACACAGATGACAGCAAGGAAATGAGTGAGCTACTCAAGTCCCAATATGACTCAGTTTTTAGCAAGCCGCTAACCAGACTGAGAGTCGAAGATCAAAATGAATTTTTTATGAGAGAGCCACAGAATTTGGTTAATACAAGCCTGTCTGATATTATCCTGACGCCAAATGACTTCGTGCAGGCGGTAAATGACATACCCATGCACTCTGCCCCAGGGCCAGACTCATGGAACTCCGTGTTCATCAAGAACTGCAAGAAGCCCCTATCACGAACTTTTACCATCCTATGGAGAGAGAGCATGGACACGGGGGCCGTCCCACAGTTACTAAAAACAACAGACATAGCCCCACTCTACAATAGCAAAGAACTACAGACCGATAGCACTAACATCCCATATCATAAAAATCTTTGAAAGGGTTCTAAGAAGCAAGATCACCACCCATCTAGAAACCCATCAGTTACACAACCCAGGGCAACATGGGTTTAGAGCAGGTCGCTCCTGTCTGTCTCAACTATTGGATCACTACGACAAGGTCCTAGATGCACTAGAAGACAAAAAGAATGCAGATGTAATATATACAGACTTTGCAAAAGCCTTCGACAAATGTGACCATGGTGTAATAGAGCACAAAATAAGTGCTAAAGGAATAACAGGAAAAGTTGGTGGATGGATCTATAATTTCCTCACAAACAGAACACAAAGATTAGTAGTCAACATTGTGAAGTCTGAGACGGCTACGGTGAAAAGCTCTGTTCCACAAGGCACAGTACTCACTCCCATCTTGTTTCTCATCCTCATATCTGACATAGACAAGGATGTCAGCCACAGCACCGTGTCTTCCTTTGCAGATGACACCCGAATCTGCATGACAGTGTCTTCCATTGCAGACACTGCAAGGCTCCAGGCGGACATCAACCAAATCTTTCAGTGGACTGCAGAAAACAATATGAAGTTCAACGATTTGAAATTTCAATTACTCCGATATGGTAAACATGAGGAAATTAAAGCTTCACCAGAGTACAAAACAAATTCCTTCCACAAAATAGAGCGAAAAACCAATGTCAAAGACCTGGGAGTGATCATGTCGGAGGATCTCACCTTCAAGGACCATAACATTGTATCAATCGCATCTGCTAGAAAAATGACAGGATGGGTAATGAGAACCTTCAAAACTAGGGAGGCCAAGCCCATGATGACACTCTTCAGGTCACTTGTTCTATCTAGGCTGGAATATTGCTGCACACTAACAGCACCTTTCAAGGCAGGTGAAATTGCTGACCTAGAAAATGTACAGAGAACCTTCACGGCGCGCATGACGGAGATAAAACACCTCAATTACTGGGAGTGCTTGAGGTTCCTAAACCTGTATTCCCTGGAATGCAGGCGGGAGAGATACATGACAGACCCCTGGCAGTCTTCAAGCTGGCACTGGACAAGCACCTAAAGTCAGTTCCTGATCAGCCGGGCTGTGGCTCGTACGTTGGTTTGCGTGCAGCCAGCAGTAACAGCCTGGTTGATCAGGCTCTGATCCACCAGGAGGCCTGGTCACAGACCGGGCCGCGGGGGCGTTGACCCCTGGAACTCTCTCCAGGTAAACTCCAGGTTATTGCAACTCCCTCTCTCCTCCTCCCTATCTTCCAGATGCCATCACCAATCTTCAATAAAGGTAAGTAAAATGTTATTTAACTGTTATTTTAATTTATTAATACATAATTGAACATTATATTTGTTGTGTGTATGTAAAACTATAATTAATCTCTATAAAATATATTTTTGGTGAATATTTTTGGGTTTCTGGAACGGATTAATTGTATTTCCATTATTTCTTATGGGAAATATTGCTTCACTTTTCAGACTTTTCGAATTTAGAACTAACTACTGGAACGGATTAAGTTCGATATTTGAGGTTCCACTGTATCTCTCTGACTCATCTGAGTCTTCAACTTCCAATTGTGACCTCATGTTTCTGTGTCACATCTCTGGAACATCCTGTCTTTGTCCACCTTGTGTATTCCATGCAGTATTTTATATGTCGTTATCATGTCTCCCCTGACCCTCCTGTCCTCTAGTGTCGTCAGGCCGATTTCCCTTAACCTTTCTTCATAAGACATTCCCCTTAGCTCTGGAACTAACTTTGTCGCAAACCTTTGCACTTTCTCTAGTTTCTTGACGTGCTTTATCAAGTGCAGGTTCCAAACAGGTGCTGCATACTCCAGTATGGGCCTGACGTACACGATGTATAGCGTCTTGAACGATTCCTTTTTAAGGTATCGGAATGCTGTTCTCAGGTTTGCCAGGCGCCCATATGCTGCAGCAGTTACCTAGTTGATGTGTGCTTCCGGAGACATGCTCGGTGTTATACTCACTCCAAGATCTTTCTCCTTGAGTGAGGTTTGCAGTCTTTGGCCACCTAGCCTATACTCTGTCTGCGGTCTTCTGTGCCCTTCCCCTATCTTCATGACTTTGTATTTGGTGGGATTAAATTCGAAACGCCAGTTGCTGGACCAGGTGTCCAGTCTGTCCAGGTCTCTTTGAAGTCCTGCCCGGTCCTCATCTGATTTAATTCTCCTCATTAACTTCACATCGTCCGTGAACAGAGACACTTCTGAGTCTAACCCTTCCATCATGTCGTTCACATATACCTAGGACCGACCCCTGTGGGACCCCGCTCGTCACAAGTGTCCACTATGATACATCATTACGTACCATGACTCGTTGTTGCCTCCCCGTCAGGTATTCTCTGATCCATTGCAGTGCCCTTCCTGTTATATGAGCCTGATCCTCTAGCTTCTGCACTAATCTCTTGTGAGGAACTGTGTCAAAGGCCTTCTTGCAGTTCAAGAAGATGCAATCAACCCTCCTCTCTCTCTCTTGTCTTACTTCTGTTATTTTATCATAAAACTCCAGAAGGTTTGTGACAAAGGATTTTCCTTCCATGAATCCATGCTGGTTGGGGTTTATACTCTTGTTCCATTCCAGGTGCTCCACCACTCTCCTCCTGATAATCTTCTCCATAACTCTGCATACTATACACGTCAGTGACACAGGTCTATAGTTTAGTGCCTCTTTTCTGTCTCCTTTTTTAAAAATGGGAACTACATTTGACGTCTTCCATACCTCAGGTAGTTGCCCAGTTTCCAGGGACTTGTTGAAGATTGTGGTAAGTGGCACACACAACATATTCGCTCCCTCTTTAAGGACCCACCGGGAGATGTCCAGTCCCATTGCCTTTGAGGTATCGATGTCCCTTAGCAGTTTCTTCACCTCCTCCTCATTTGTATGTATGTCATCCAACACTTGTTGGTATATTCCTTGCTGGTGTCCCCATGTGTGTGTGGATGCATGTGTGTGTGTGTGTGTGTGTGTGTGTGTGTGTGTGTGTGTGTGTGTGTGTGTGTGTGTGTGTGTGTGTGTGTGTGTGTGTGTGTGTGTGCGTACTTACCTAGTTGTACTCGCCTAGTTGTGGTTCCAGGGATCGATTAATAGCTCCAGGCACCGCATCTTCACTGGTCGATACTGGGTCACTCTTCCTGCCCCATACGGTTTATCATCAGCTATGTATGGATCCTGCCTCCACTACATCACTTCCCAAACTATTCCACTTCCTGACAACTTTGTGACGGAAGAAATACTTCCTAACGTCACTGTGATTCATATGAGACTTCAACATGCAATTGCAATCCCCTGTTGCTGTGCCCCATCTCTGGAACATCCTGTCTCTGTCCATCTTGTCGATTCCTCTCAGTATTTTATATGTCTTTATCATATTCCCCTTTTCTCTCCTGTCTTTCAGTGTCGTCAAGTCAATTTCACTTAGCCTCTCCTCGTAGGACATACCCCCTTAGCTCCAGGACTAGTCTGGTTGCAAGCCTTTGTACTTTCTCTAGTTTCCTCACATGATTGGCTAGGTGAGGGTTCCAAACTGGCGCTGCATTCTCCAATACGAGCCTAATGTACAGTGTACAGGGTCCTGAATGACTCCTTATTTAGATGTCGGATTGCTGTTCTGAGGTTTGCCAGGCGCCCATATGCTGCAGCAGGTATTTGGTTGATGTGCGCCTCAGGGGATGTGCCTGGTGTTATACTCACTTAATGATCCTTTTCCTAGAGTGAGTTTTGTAGGCTCAGGCCCCCTGGATTGTACTCCATCTGTGGTCTTCTTTGCCCTTCCCCAATCTTCATGACTTTACACTTGCAGCCTGTCTAGATCCCCTTGCAGTTCTGCCTGGTCCTCTTCCAACTGAATTCTTCTTATCTGCTTCACATCATCCGCATACAGGGACACTTCAGAGTCTGTTCCTTACGTCATGTCGTTCACAAATTCCAGAAACAGCACCTGTCCTGGGATTGACCCTTGTGGCACTCCGCTCTGACACCTCGCCTCTTACCATGACTCGCTGTTGTCTTCCTAACAGGCATTCCCTGATCCATTGTAGTGCCTTCCCTGTTATCCCTGCTTGGTCCTCCAGCTTTTGCACTTATCTCTTGTGTGGAACTGTTTCAAACGCCTTCTTACAGTCCAAGAATATGCAATCTACCCACCCCTCTCTCTCTTGTCTTACTGCCTTCACCTGTCATAGAACTTCAGTAGGTTTGTGACGCAGGATTTCCCGTCCCTGAAATCGTGCTGGCTGTCGTTGATAAGCTCATTCCTTTCTAGGTGCTCCATCACTCTTTTTCTGATAATTTTCTCCATGACCTTGCATATTATACTTATCAGTGACACTGGTCTGTAGTTTAATGCTCCGTGTCTGTCTCCTTTTTTGAAAAATTGGGGCTACATATGCTGTCTTCCAGACTTTCGGTAGTCGCCCTGTTTCGATACATTTGTTGAAGATAGGTGTTAGTGGTACACAAAGTGCCTCTGCTCCCTCTATCAGGACCCATGGAGAGATGTTCTCGGGCCCTATCGCCTTTCTGGAGTCCCTTCTGTCTCTGTGAACACTTCTTTAAATCTCATGTTGAGCTCCACACATACTTTGGGGTCATTTTTTGTGACCTCCCCTCCTTCTTTCCTCAGCCTGATTGCCTGGTCCTTGATTGTTGTTTTTTTCTCCTGATGTGGCTTTGGGTTAGATTTGGCTTTCGCTGCTATGTCATTCTCTTAGCATCAGAGACGAGGATTTATATGGAGTGGCACTGAACGGTGTATATAGAATTTTCGTGAAAGTGCTAACTGCTCAAGTATACGAGGCTTTGGTTGATCGTTATCAAGATGTCAGCATTAACGTAACACCGGCAGTGAGGGTCAAGTTGACGGATGTATCACGACATTATTCGTGGGTTAAGCTCCGAAACGTGCCTTTTGAGGCTGATGAAGTAGATATTCGAAATGTTTTCGAACGTTATGGCACTGTACATCTGGCCCAACCTGGTAAATGGGTAAAAGGAGCTTACATAGGTTATCCTGAGGGTTCTTTCAATCTCAAGATGACGCTAAGGCATCCTATACCCTCGTATGTATATCTCGAGGAGTTTAGAACCCAGGTAATGGTAGCGTATGCGGGGCAGAGGCGTACGTGCCGACTGTGTGGCGAATATGACCATATGGCGGCAGACTGTGGCAAGCGGAATATGGCTTCTGGGCCGGCAAGGGGCGCAGCACCTGTCCATGAGCACCCGATGCCTAAGGAAGAACGGGGGCAAGGAGGAGGGCGTGGTCGCTTGTGAAGTGAAGAGGTAGATGGCTCCTCCTGTGGAATCAGAAGAAGTGGTGATCCATGAATCACCTGGCCCATGGGCCGGCAAGGGGCGGAGCACCAACAGTGCCAGCTGTCAAGTGAAGAGGTGCAGGTGGGCGCAGAAGTGAAAGCTATTGAGGTGGAGTTGGAGACGGTGATACAGGCTATGTTAGAATCTACAGAGGTGGAGAGTCACAGTGAGCAGGAACCTGGGATCAGGGCAGAAGGTGTGTGCGGGAGGGGGGAGGATCAGGTGGCACCTGTGATGGACAGTGTGAGTGCCATGGAAGGACATGGAGGCGGATTAAGGGTGGTAGAGGTGGAAGTCCATTGTGCTGGCTCCCAGGACTCAGATATGGAAACTGAAGGAGCTACAAGGAAAAGGGCAGCAGCGTCAGATTCGGACGATGTTCTGACGCCGGCGCAAAGGCCGGGGAAAAAAGACATGGGGTTATGGTGCTCAGAGTGACTCTACGAGAGGGCCACAACAGAAGGGGGGGATGGTTGGGAAGGAGGGTGGAGTATGTGGCAAAGGCAAAGCCCAGGGAAATGGTTTGAAAGGGAAGAGTCATGACATGAGGCGGGGAGGGAAACCTTAAGGCGGCCTCAGGTGTGTAACAATAAATATTAATGGTCTGTGTGATGGTGTTAAACGTGAGTGCTTCAGGATGTTTTTGAATAGGTACAAGATTGACGTAGCTTTTGTGCAGGAGCACAATTTTAAGCTTGGTCGTGAATTAGAGGTGCCTGGGTATCAGGCTTATGTGTTGCCGTCTGAGCGCTTAAAAGGAGGAGTGGGTGTGTTGATCAGGGAGGCGAGCCCGTTTGTATTGCACAGGAAAGAGGGGGGGAGGGGGGAGAGTATTACGTGTGGAAGGATGGTGGATGGGAGAGAGAGTGGCGTTTGTGTGTGTGTATGCCCCAGCAGAAAGTGACGTGAAAGTGAAGATGGATTTTGTGCGGGAGGAGCTCGTGTACTACCTACGCACATTACCGTCGGTGGCGATTGTGGGGGGGGATTGGAATTGTGTAGTTAAGAGAGCAGACGTGGAACCCAGAGGAGCGGGATATTTTTCCTCAGTCTTGGGAGGCCTGCTTAGAGACCTTCAGTTACGTGATGCTTTCGGGGGAGGTCTGTGGGAGGTGGAACATACGTTTATAAGAATGGGATATGCGGCTCGTTTGGACAGGTTATATTTATCTCAGAGGGTTTTGGTAGAGTCTTTTAAAACTATTGAGATGGTGTCTTCCGATCATAGGGCGGTATTAGTGGAGGTGGGGTGGGATGCTTTGGCTCGTAGGCAGGGAAGTTATTGGAAACTGAACACGATGGTTTTGAGGGATAGGGAGGGATTGGAAGGTTTTGCAGTATTTTGGGAACAGCTCTGGGCAGACAGAAGGACTGAGGAGGATGGTGGTATAGTGTGGCTAAGGTAAGAATACATCAATTTTATGTGAGGGAGGGTAAACGCATTAATCAATTGCGGTATGGTTTGTCAAATTATTTAGAATCTAGATTACGGGATTGTTACGAGGGGGGGGGACTGTGGCCGGGGTGTACCCAGTGGAGGATACACATGTTGAAGGGCAGGATAAGGGATTTGCAAGAAGAACGTTTTGCAGCAGTACGTGTACAGGCGGGGTTGGACGAAGTACTCTGGGGCGACAAGCCATCGGCTTGTGTGCTGCGAGGACAGAAGGTACGACAGCGAACGACTACAATACCGGGATTGCAAGTCATTTCTTTGGTGGGGGGGTTTAGAGAGGGTCAGGTATTACGGGAAACCACGGGGATGAGTGCATATGCAGATAGATGGTTTGAGGAATATGGGAAAAGTAGTGGGGTAGATGGAGAGGTTCTTGGGCAGGTATGTGAGTATGTGCCATGCAAACTGGGGAGGAGTGATCGGGAGGCACTGGGTGGGGTCATTGAGGAGGAGGAAATATGGAGAACCCTTATGGACATGAGGAAGGGAAAGGCACCCGGGATCGATGGTTTACCAAGCGAATTTTATGTACAGCACTGGGGTCTGCTTAGGGGTTTCCTAGTAGAGTTAATGAATATCATGAAGGAAGGAGGTAAGATGGGAGAATCACAGGCAACGGCGGTGGTGGTGTTGGTCCCGAAGGGTAAACAGCAGAGTACCCTTCGGGATTACCGAGCCATTTCGTTGCTTTGTGCTGATTATAAATTGTTCGCGAAAATTCTTGGGAATTGGCTTAAATGTGTTGTGGGGAGGGTCGTGTTTGAGTCTCAGTTTGGGTTGCCTGATAGGTCAATGGGCGAGGGCCACGGGATCATAAAGGGGTTCCTGGAGGACATGGAAAGGGGAAGAGGGGTGTTGGTGGCGTTGGATTGGCAAGGGGCTTATGACAGGGTGGAAAGAAAGGCTTTGAGGGATATTCTCCTACGACAGGGGTTTGGCGAAGAAATAGTGGGGTGGGTGGATACATTGTACTCAAACGCGAAGGTAAGGGTGCAAATCAATGGGTGTGTGGGGAAGGGAGTCACCATGGAGCGGGGTCTTCGGCAGGGATGTCCATTATCACAACTTTTGTTTGCATGTGTTCAGGATCCCTTTTATAGGATGGTGGAGGATCGTCTAAGGACATGGGAGGGGGATGGTGAGCAGAAGCCTTGACCTGGTTTGGTGGGCTATGTTGATGATACAACTATTTTGGTGAGTGAGGAGACACGGTTAGGACTTTTCGAGGAAGTTGTACACATTTTTGGGAGAGCTACTGGGATGAAGGTAAATCTGGAAAAGTCAATGATAATGGGGCTGGGAGAGTGGGCAGGGAGATTAGATTGGGGATGTGATGTTGTGCAGCGGAGAACCAGGAGTCTGAAAATCTGTGGTCTGTTGACGTGCTCCCCAGGTGAGGTGCTCAACCCCATTGTCTGAGGGCAGGCATGAGCCAGTATTCAGACTCGAGGTACCTGGTAGTCCTGGGGGGTCATAATGAGGGGTACAGGGTGAGGTGCGGTTGGCTGTGATGTGGGCAGCCCTCACACTGCAGTCAGCATGGGCTGCTGTGACTCCCGAGGTCTTACAATTGATACATTGTTTAGCAACAATCTGTTGCTGTCATAACACCGTTCAGAAGGATGAGCATTGACACACACTGCACACCAGTGTGACTTAGCTGGGCATTTCCTGGCAATGTGGCCCCAACGTTGACACTTATCATTTTTGTGTAGTCACTTGAATAAGTTTCCTATAGTAGTTGTAAGTTCTTTATTCCAATTATAAGTTGCTCATAGTAGATGCAAGTTCCTTATAATACTTATAAGTTCATTATTAACTAGTTAAAATAAATCAAGGTACTAAAGGAAGCAACAAATATACGAATGTTAAAATCTCTTACATTATACACTATACCTGAAGGACTTTAATTCCAGTTGTACATACAAAGAGCTGTACTGCCCTTACGGGTTTACACTTCCCCATCATCATCATCATCATCATCATCATCATCATCATCATCATCAATAATAATATTAGTAATACATACTGGGGACTGACCGCCGCAGTTACGGCGGTCAGTCCCCAGTATTTACACAGCTTGTCGCCTTCACGGTATGGTGAGACTAAGTGTCATGCAACATTACAAGGGAAGACAGCACTAAGTCAAGACAACTGTCTTTTTCAGGTCAGCTTTCTGTTCGCGCCGGAGTTACTGCCCACCACGCTGCGGTCCTGGGGTACTGCTGCCTGCATGGTCTCTAGCAACATAGGCTACTGCGTCTCTCCCTTGATTACAGACTACCTGGTGAGTGGGACAGTCTGTATGCTCATTGATCTGCCTGTGTGTCTGTGGTGGTGGCTCATTGATCCCTGGATCCCGCTTCGCAAACTTTCGGTGGCGCGATATATACGATTTCCAAACATGTGGGTTCTGTCATATAGTCTTCGAAATTATTATTGTGGGAGTTATTTTAATAAATATCTTTATACATCATATATATTCTATCTTGGTAATAATTCTCCACACATATAGTGTGGAGAATTATTACCAAAAATTAATTAATTGTCTGTGTCGCTAACAATATAAGAACGAAATTTATATAATATCTGAGCCCTTTTACGTCTGTCTGTCTCTCTCTCTACTTTGTTAATACCATTGAGTATCCTTAATACTGTGATCATATCCTTCCCTAAGTCCTCCTCTTAAGTGTTATGAACTTTAGCTCTTGCACTCATTCTCCGATGTTCGTGTCTTGTAGCTCTGGGGAAACTTAGGTAGCAAATCTCTTGACCTTCTCACGCTTTGTAATTACCGATATGTGGCCTCATACTAGTGTTTCGTACTCGAGAATATATCAAATATACATGGTGAAATATATCAAATATACATGGTGAAATATATCAGATATACATAGTGTAATATGTCAAACATACATGGTGAAATATATCAGATATACATAGTGTAATATATCAAACATAAATGGTGTAATATATTAGATATACATGGTGTAATATATTAGATATACATGGTGTAATATATTAGATATACATGGTGTAATATATTAGATATACATGGTGTAATATATTAGATATACATGGTGTAATATATTAGATATACATGGTGTAATATATTAGATATACATGGTGTATATGTTATATCAGTGTAGATATCTGATGTAATATATGATACATTATTCATGATAGCGAAATAATTTGTAACATTTGACAGTCTACATACAGTGTTGGTGGTATCCACTGTATGTATGGCGGTGATGATGGTTATTTGTGTACTTGATGATTATGTCGGGGTAAAGTATCTACACACTGGTCCTTCTCTATGCTCCTCCCAACATGTTCTTTACCTCCCATCTTTCCTCTCCAGTTCGTCTCTGTATTACACAAGACTTGCTAATAACTTTTTAGTTTATCCACATCTTCGCACGGTTCCCACACTACTCATCTGTTTGAACACTCTTTGTGTCATCTTCGACAAAAGACCTGAAGGAATCACCTCTGACAGGTCAGTATTATACATCAGAAGTGGATGGGATTGACACACAGGGACTCATGCTTTTTCTTTCTCACTTATTCTCTTAATAATTGATGCAATTTCTGTGTCACCCAATTCTATTTTTTTTATTTGATGAATAAAATCCTTTTGAAGTATAGTGAGTTTTTTTGGCAGTTTCATAATGTGTGATCCACACTTTTCTACGTTGATAATTCCTGATCGTTGCTCAGCCAAGGTTAATTCAGGAGAGTCCCATCACTCTGGCTTCACTCACTACAACTGGCCTCACTCACTACCACTGGCTTCACTCACTACCACTGGCTTCACTCACTACCACTGGCTTCACTCACTACCACTGGCTTCACTCACTACCACTGGCCTCACTCACTACCACTGGCTTCACTCACTACCACTGGCTTCACTCACTACCACTGGCTTCACTCACTACCACTGGCTTCACTCACTACCACTGGCTTCACTCACTACCACTGGCTTCACTCACTACCACTGGCTTCACTCACTACCACTGGCTTCACTCACTACCACTGGCTTCACTCACTACCACTGGCTGGCTTCACTCACTACCACTGGCCTCACTCACTACCACTGGCTTCACTCACTACCACTGGCTTCACTCACTACCACTGGCTTCACTCACTACCACTTCACGCACACTGGCCTCACTCACTACCACTGGCTTCACTCACTACCACTGGCTTCACTCACTACCACTGGCCTCACTCACTACCACTGGCTTCACTCACTACCACTGGCTTCACTCACTACCACTGGCCTCACTCACTACCACTGGCCTCACTCACTACCACTGGCCTCACTCACTACCACTGGCTTCACTCACTACCACTGGCCTCACTCACTACCACTGGCTTCACTCACTACCACTGGCTTCACTCACTACCACTGGCCTCACTCACTACCACTCACTACCACTGGCTTCACTCACTCACTCACACTACCACTGGCTTCACTCACTACCACTGGCCTCACTACCACTGGCCTCACTACCACTGGCCTCACTCACTACCACTGGCTTCACTCACTACCACTGGCCTCACTACCACTGGCTTCACTCACTACCACTGGCTTCACTCACTACCACTGGCTTCACTCACTACCACTGGCCTCACTCACTACCACTGGCTTCACTCACTACCACTGGCTTCACTCACTACCACTGGCTTCACTCACTACCACTGGCTTCACTCACTACCACTGACTTCACTCACTACCACTGGCTTCACTCACTACCACTGGCCTCACTCACTACCACTGGCTTCACTCACTACCACTGGCTTCACTCACTACCACTGGCTTCACTCACTACCACTGGCCTCACTCACTACCACTGGCTTCACTCACTACCACTGGCTTCACTCACTACCACTGGCCTCACTCACTACCACTGGCTTCACTCACAACCACTGGTTTCACTCACTACCACTGGCTTCACTCACAACCACTGGTTTCGCTCACAACCACTGGTTTTACTCACTACCACTGGCTTCACTCACTACCACTGGCTTCACTCACTACCACTGGCTTCACTCACTACCACTGGCTTCACTCACTATCACTGGCTTCACTCACTACCACTGGCTTCACTCACTACCACTGGCTTCACTCACTACCACTGGCTTCACTCACTACCACTGGCTTCACTCACTACCACTGGCCTCACTCACTCACTACCAATACATTGTCCTCATCGCTTTCGGGCCGTGTGAACGTGCTGTCCAAAAGCTCCTGCTTTCTCTGTTAGGCAACTTCCTATTTTCTCCAAGATGGCTGCCAGTGGTCGCAGGAGGAGTAACACTGTGTGTGTTGACTTAGTCAAAGGGGCAATTTACCCTACAAATGCCTCTGTTTTGCTGCCGACGATCATCAGGGATACTTTCTGTATTGCCAACGATGAGTTATATGGGATTGCACTGAATGGTTCTACAAGGATTTTCGTCAAATTCTGCAGTGGAAGCTTACGAAAGGACGGTAACTAACTACCAGGTGAGATGTATCACCGTTTCATCTGGGCTGGAGGTACGCCTGCAGGATGCCTCCAAATACTACACCTGGGTGAGGATTTGGAATGTTCCTTTGGAAGCAGATGACGTGGATATTCGAGAGACTTCTCGAAGCTATGGTGAGGTACATGCTGTGACTATGGTACGATGGAAGGATGTAATCTATGCGGGGCTTCCTGCAGGATCTTACAATATCAAGATGGCTTTTAGAAGACCTATCCCCTCGAATGTTGTCCTGGAGGATTTTAGGACACAGGTGTTCGTGACCTTTGCGGGACAACGTAAAACGTGTCGACTGTGTGGTGCTTTTGATCACATGGCAGCCGGGTGTGGTAAGGCTGCAGCTCCACGGTCAAAGGAAATGCCAGTAGCCACAGAGTCGTTGGTGGCTCCTTCGTCTGCTGCGGTGGTTGCAGCAGGCAAAGGAAATTGGGCGGACGAAGTGGAGGGTGTGGAGGAGCGTTATGTGATGCTACCAGAAGCTTCGGTAGCTCCCCCACAGGAAGAACCTGAAGTGGAGCAGCAACCTGTGGGAGTGGGGAAGGCTGGTGACCTACAGGAATTATCTGAACCTCTGCAGGAGATGATTAAGTCCTTCCTAGACGTGCCAGCGGAGGAAAACCCTGCTCTAGACGGGGGACTTCTGATGGTTGACGACCTGACTGGACAGGCCACGGGGTCGACGGGGTCAGGATCTGGCATGTTGCAGTTGTTGCAGGTGGACGCTGAGGTGCACAGGGAGAGTGGAAATAATGACATGGAGATTGAGAGGGCTTCTAGGAAGAGAGTTGGAGACCTGTCGGATGACGAGGTCATTACTCCAGCTCAGCGACCTGGCAAGAAGACGTGGGCTGGAGTAACTAAGAAAGAGCAGAGTAGTGCACAAGGGAGGGAGGGAATCAAGGAGAGCAAGAGTGTACGAGAGAAGTCAGGAGTAATAAAAAGCGTTATAGACAGGACACAGAGACATAGAGGAAAGCCACCTTTTTTGCATCTTTAAGTGTTTGACTATAAATGTGAATGGCCTAAGAGCTGAAGTTAAACGTGTATTGTTCGAGAATGTTTTGAGGCGTTTTGATGTTGACGTGTGCTTTATACAGGAACACAATTTTAAGTGTGGCAGAGAGTTGAGGTTGAAAGGGTTTAGGATGTATGCTGGTAGTTCAGGGAAAGTAAAGGGTGGGGTGGCAGTGGCAGTGAGGGAATCCAGCCCATTTCAAGTGCTCGCGTGGGAAGAGGGGGGGAGGAGAGGGTAGTGAGGGTGGAGAGGCTCTGGGGGGAGATTAGAGTGTGTTTTCTGGGGATATATATGCTGGCAGATAGTAGCAGACGGATAAAGGTGAATTTTATAGGGGATGTTCTGCTTTTCCACTTGCGGGGTTTACCCATGGTTTCCATAGTAGGTGGGGACTGGAACTGTGTAATTAGAAATAAGGATGTGGAGCCGAGGGGTGCAGGGAGTGTGCTTGGGGTGTTGAGGGATTTGTTGAGGGACCCAGGGGTTTATGATGTAGTCAGGGGTGATGGGTGGAAAGTGGAGCACACGTTTATGTGGAGGGGCTATGCTGCCAGATTAGATCGCATATACATAACTCGTGAGATTACAGTAGAGCATGTGCTGATGGTTGACGTAGGTTTTTCGGACCATCGTGCAGTGTTGGCAGTGGTGGGTTGGGATGGTATGGTTCGCCGGTATGCAGGTTATTGGAAAATGAATGTGAGGTTACTTCAGGGGAAGGGGGAGGGGGTTACATTCAGGGACTGGTGGAGACAATTCTGGGAGGCACGCAACATCGAGGAGGATGTTTTGGGATGGTGGAAGATGCAAGCTAAACGGCGGATTAAGGATTATTACCAGCATAGAGGACGGGATGAGGCGCGGTGGAGGTTTGGATTACAGAAATACCTGGAGGGGCAGCTCAATGATTACTATGAAGGGGGTGGGGGTGGTAGGCATGGGGAAATTGAGGTTTTAAGGGGACGATTGAAGGATATACAGAATTCTCGTTTTGATGCGATACGTGTGAGGGACGGATTAGAAGAGGTACTATGGGGTGATAAACCGTCAAGATGTGTTTTGCGGAGGTTCAGGGAAAGACAGCAGATGACCACGATTATGGGATTAGAGGTGTGTAAAGGGGTGGGGGCTATAGGGTGGGGCAGGTACTAAGAACCACTGATGGAATGAGTAACTATGCTGATCATTGGTTCAGGGAGAATTTTAAGCAGGGGTAGGGTGGAGGGAGGGAGGGAGGGAGAGATTATAGGGGAGGAAATTCGGGGAATTTTAGGGGAGGAAGAGAGGGCGGAGCTTGAGGGTAGGATCAGTGAGGAGGAGGTGGGGGAGGCGGTAATGAGCTTGAGTAGGGGAAAAGTGCCAGGGATGGATGGGATTCCTAACGATTTCTATATTGCACACTGGGATTGTATGAAGGAATGTCTAGTCTCATTGCTTAACTGTATGAAGGAAGGGAGAGTGTTAGGGGAAACGCAGGGCACGGGGGTAGTTGTTTTGGTTTATAAAGGAGGGGGGGGATGACCCTGGGTGCCTATAGGGCGATATCCCTCATGTGCGCTGATTATAAGATATTTGCGAAGGTTTTGGAATTAAGGATTTCGTGGAGGGCAGACAAGGCCCCCCTTGGTGATCGATTGGAGGCATGCTTATGACTGTGTTGATAGACGTATGTTGTGGTGTATTTTACAAAAACAGGCTTTTGGGGATGAGATTGTGCAGTGGGTGACTACTTTGTATACACCTGCGAGAGTCAGGGTACAAGTTAATGGGAAGTTAGGGCTGCTGGTACAGATGGGGAAGGGTTTGAGACAGGGTTGTCCCTTGTCACAAATCCTCTTTGCATACATGCAGGACCCATTTTATAGGCTTATAGAGGAAGGAGTGTGGGAACGGGGAGGGAAGGGTCCTGGCAGATATGGGATTGTGGGGTATGTGGATGACACCACAATTTTGGTGGGAGGGGAAATAGGATTGGGGAATGTGGGAAGTATAATAGAGATTTTTGTGGGGCGACTGGAGTGAGGGTTAATGGAGCAAAGTCTATGTTAATGGAAGTAGGTACGTGGGTGGGGTGGGGGGGTAATTGTATGGGTGGAACGTTGTGGATAGACTTAAGATATGCCGGGTGGTGTACATGGCAGAGGCTGGGGAGGCGCAGAGGGTAAATTCAAGGGATGTTGTGAGTAGAGCGATGGGTAGGATGCGAGGGTGGAGGGCCGGGGATGTAACGTTGCAGCAGAGGGTAATGGTGGTAAACACACTGGTGTATAGTAAAGTGTGGGGAGTGGCAGAAGTATATCCCCTGAGGGCGTGTGATATTCAGGAACTGGAGAGGGGGGGTTTTGAGGTATGTGTGTTGTTATGGGAGGCTGTGGCTTCGGAAGAAGGTGGTGATGAGGGATGTGAGACTGGGTGGGCTGGGTCTCATACCTTTGGACACACGTGTTAAGGCAGTATATGTGAAGCAGAGGTACCTAAGGGCGGGAGGGGAGAGTGGTATAAGGGTGGGAGAGGTCATGGAGGATGTGAGGAAATGGTGGAAGGGGAAGGAGTTATTGATGTGTGAAGATATGATGCGTAATTTATTGACAATCCATTATGCAAGGAAGGTAAAGGTTAGTAGGCTTGGGAGGACAGGTAGGCAGGGAGAGGTGATACAGGGACTAGATACATACCCGATGTATGATTGGAGGGGCATTTGGGAAGACTTTCGAAAGATTAGAATTGGTATATAGGTATTAGAATTGGTATATAGTTTTTTTCTGGGAATTCTAGCTTCAAGGTCTGTGCTATATAGAATGGGCTATGTAGGTGCGGGGAATTGTCAGCACTGTGGGGAGGAGGAGACAGCTTTTCATGCTGTGTATTTTTGTGAAAACTTGGAGGTTGTAAGGACATGGTTAGCGAGGATCCTAAGTATAGTGGCGGGGGGGGAGGAGTAACATCTCGACCTTGAGGGCGTTGCACTTTGATGTGGGTGGGGTTTCTAAGGACATTCGGCGGGCTGTGATGTACGTGGTGGCAGATTTTTTGTATGTTTCTTGGGGTATGCGGGAGGTGGGGGGTGATTGTAGGGTGAGGGCACTTGCAGCGAGTGTGCATCGTACGGTTTGCAGGAATAGGCTACTATATGGGAAGGTGTGGGTAAATAGTTTCCCAGTGGGTTATCGTAATCTGACGGTAGGTATTATGTTAGGGTTGGATGCAGGGTAGAGCTGGAATGGGTGTATTCCCTGAGTCTGTCACTTTTGTTCTGTTATGAGATTAGTGGAGGATGGAATGTGAATAAAAGTGTGTGGTAGTGGAGTATATGGGTGTGCAGTCGTTAGGCATGAGGGGGGGCGTAGGGGGGGTGACCTGGTGACCTGTGATTAAGAGACAGGGGTTTATGACTCTAGACTTCAGGTACGAGCTTGAGCATGTAAGGGAACGGAAGTTTGTTTTTAATATAGACAGTATGGAGTCAGGGGATGGCAGGGGGTGACTTTCTAAAGTGTCTTGTGCCAGGATGGTTTTTTAATGATGGAGGTAGTACTGCTCTGCACATGTATTATTAAGAGCGATAAGTAATGTTCCTATCTATTTTTTGTCGTAAGTAATTAATTATGTTAATTAATTATTTTATAAGTTAAGTGAACAATAGTCAGACGTTGTGACGTCTAGTGTAAGTGGCATTTAATTTTGCAATGGGGAAAAGGAGGGGGGGGGGGTGTAAGTAATTTGATGGGATCATAACGACAGGCCATTGAATGTGTGTACACTGTATCTAGAAGACGGGAAGGAGTTGTGAGACTTGACAATATTTGTATTAAATCGTAAGTAAATTTTCATGGAATTCTGTGTAACGACAATGTTCACCTCTTAGTCGGCTGATAAGTAGAATAGAAATTTTCATGCTAATTGTAATATATATTGATTGATGAAACGTACAATACTGTATTTATCACAAGAGTAAGAGATAAAAACATAGTGGACGAGGAATATTTTGTGTCAGCACAAAGAGCAACCTCCAGTGTGTATTTAAGAAATGAAAAATTATCTTTTATGACGGAGCCGATAATAGGCTTCTTTTATTTATTTAATGTATTGCAATGTAATTTTTAAATAAAATATAAAAAAACTACCACTGGCCTCACTCACTACCACTGGCTTCACTCACTACCACTGGCTTCACTCACTACCACTGGCTTCACTCACTACCACTGGCTTCACTCACTACCACTGGCTTCACTCACTACCACTGGCTTCACTCACTACCACTGGCTTCACTCACTACCACTGGCTTCACTCACTACCACTGGCTTCACTCACTACCACTGGCCTCACTCACTACCACTGGCTTCACTCACTACCACTGGCTTCACTCACTACCACAGGCTTCACTCACTACCACTGGCTTCACTCACTACCACAGGCTTCACTCACTACCACTGGCTTCACTCACTACCACTGGCCTCACTCACTACCACTGGCTTCACTCACTACCACTGGCTTCACTCACTACCACTGGCTTCACTCACTACCACTGGCTTCACTCACTACCACTGGCTTCACTCACTACCACTGGCTTCACTCACTACCACTGGCTTCACTCACTACCACTGGCTTCACTCACTACCACTGGCTTCACTCACTACCACTGGCTTCCACTACCACCGGCTTCCCCTCACTACCACCGGGTTCCCCCACTACCACTGGCTTCCCCCCACCACTGGTTTTACTCCTACCCCGGCCCCCACCACTACCACTGGTTTTCCCACCACCCCCGGCTCCACCCACCACCACCGGCCCCCCCACCACTGGCTTTTCCCACCCCCACCGGGGCCCCCCCCTACCACCGGGTTCCCCTCACTACCACCTTTTTACTCCACCAAGGCCCCTTCCCCCGGGTTAAATTCCCTCCTACCCCGGTTTCCCCCCCACTACCCTGGTTTCCCCACCACCACCCGGGTTACCTCACCACCGGCTTTCCCCTCAATACCCCGGCTTCCCCCCACCACCACCGGCCCCACCAATACCACCGGCCCCCTCACTATCACCTTCACTCACCACTGGGTTCCTCACTATCACTGGCTTTACCACCATCATCTTTACCACTACCCTGGCCCCACTCACTATCACTGGCTTTACTCACTACCATGGCCCCCTCACTATCACTGGCTTCACCACTACCACCTTCCTTTACCCACACCACTCCTCACCTTATCACTGGCTTCACTCACTACCACTGGCTTCACTCACTACCACTGGCTTCCCCCTCCTCCCCTTTTTCCTCACACCACCGGTTTTACTCCCCCCTTTTTTCCTCACTACCACTGGCCTCTCCCAGGTTTTACTCACTACCACTGGCTTACTCCCTACCACTGGCTTCACTCCTACCACTGGCTTCCCCTACCACCGGCCCCCCCCTACCCCGGCCCTCCTATCACTGGCCACTCCTACCACTGGCTTCACTCACTACCACTGACTTCACTCTCCTACCCCCTGGCCTCACTCATTCCCTGGCTTCACCCACTCCACCTTTCACTCACTACCATCTTTACCCACCACCACTGGCCCCCTCACTACCACTGGCTTCCCTCCTCCCACTGGCTTCCCCTCACCACCACTGGCTTCACTCACCCACCACTTTCACTCCCCCTACCACTGGCTTCACCCTACCACTGGCCCTCACTACCACCAAAACACCCACATCCTTTTCTTCCTCCCCCCCACTGGGTTCCCCACTACCACTGGCCCCCCACTACCACCGGCTTACTCACCACCACTGGCTTCCCCCCCCACCGGGGTTCCACTCACTATCACTGGCCCCTTCCCCACCACCACCTCCCACTCACTCCCCCTGACTTCCCCCACTACCACTGGCCTCACTCCCCCACCACTGGCTTCACTCCTAACCCCTGGCTTACTCACTACCACCATTTCCCCCTCCATTTCACTCCTACCACTGGTTACCCCTCCCTGGCTTCCCCACTATCACTGGCTTCCCCCTACCACCGGCTTTACTCCTACCACGCTTCACTCACTACCACTGGCCTCATCCTCCCCCACTGGGCCCCTCCTACCACGGTCCACCACTACCACTCTTCACCCTTTACCACCCACTCTTTTCACCCCACTACCACTGGCCCCACTCACTACCACTGACTTCCCTCCCCCACCACCCGGCCCCCTCACTACCACCGGCCCCCCCCCACTACCACTGGCTTCCTCACTACCACTGGCTTCACTCACTACCAAGGGTTCACCACCACCACCGGCTTCCACCCCACCACCGGCTTCACCTCACCACCGGCTTACCTCACCACCGGCCCCCCCTCCTACCACCGGCTTCACCTCCCCCCCCTACCACCGGCTTCACTCCCCTACCACCGGCCTTCCCACCACCACCCCTCCTCCCCCCGGCTTCCCACTACAACCGGCCCCCCCACCACTGACTTCCCCCACTACCCCGGCCCCAATTAATACCACCGGCTTGCCCCTACCATTTCACCCTACCACTGGCTTCCCTCACTACCACTTCCCACCACCACCCGGTTTTCCCCCTACCACTGGTTTCCCCCTCCCCCCCTGGCCCCCTCACTCCACTGGCCCGCTCACTAAAGGCTTTACTCACTACCACTGGCCCCCTCACTACCACTGGCCCCCTCCTCCACTGGCCCCCCACTACCACGGGCCCCCCCACTACCACTGGCTTCACTCACTACCACTGGCCCCCACTCACTACCACTGGCTTCCCTCACTATCACTGGCTTCACTCACAACCACTGGCTTTCCCCACTACCACTGGGTTCCCTCACTACCACTGGCTTCACCCACTACCACTGGCTTCACTCCTCCACTGGCCCCCCACCACCACTGGCTTCACTACCACCGGGTTCCTACCAACACTGGCCCCCCCACCACCGGCTTCACTCACTACCACTGGCTTCCTCACTACCACCGGCCCCACCACTCCACCAAATTCACCACTACCCCCCCCCCTCTTCCACTGGCTTCACTCACCACCCTGGCCCCACCACCACCACTGGCTTTACCCCACACCACCGGCCCACCACTACCACCGGCCACTCACTATCACCGGCCCCCCCACAACCAGGCTTCCCTCACCACTGGTTTCCCCCCACCACCGGGTTCCCCACTACCACTGGCCCCCCACCACCACTGGCCCCCCTCAATACCACTGGCTTCCCCCTACCACTGGCTTCACTCCTACCACTGGCCCCACTCACTACCACTGGCTTCACCCTACCACCGGCTTCCCCACCACTGGCTTCCCACTACCCCCCCTTCCCCACTACCACTTTCCTCATACCATTTACTCAATACCAGGGTTCCCTCACTACCACCGGCTTCACTCACTATCAGGGTTCCCCTCACTACCACCGGCTTCACCACTAAATGGCTTCACTCCCCCACCCCTGGCCTCACCAATACCACCCCTTCCCACCACTGGCTTCCCCTCCCCTAACACTGGCCTCACTCCTACCACTGGCTTTCACTCCCCATCCCTGGTTTTACCCCACTCCACCCGGGTTCACCCGAAAACCCCTGGTTTCGGGTCACAACCACCCCCGGTTTTTCCTACCACTGGCTTCCTCACCACCCCCTGGCCCCCCACTACCACTGGGTTCACTCACTACCACTGGGTTTCACTATCCTTTGGGTTCACTCCCTCCACTGGCCCCTCACTACCACTGGCTTACTCCTACCACTGGCCCTTTACTACCACTGGTTTTACTCCTACCACTGGCCTCACTCCACTTAAAAATACATTGTCCTCATCCTTTTCCCCGGGCCCCTGTGAACGTGTTGTCCAAAAACTCCCGCTTTCTCTGTTAGGAACCCCCCCCATTTTCCCAAAATGGCTGCCATGGTCGCAGGAGGAGTAACACTGTGTGTTTACTTAATCAAAGGGGGAATTTACCCTCAAATGCCTCTGTTTTGGTTTCCGACGATCATCAGGGGTACTTTTTGTATTGCCAACGATAGGTTTTTGGGGGGGACTGGGGAAAGGTTCTCAAGGGTTTTTGTCAAAAATGCAGTGGAAGCTTTTCGGGACGGGAATAACTACCAGGGAATGTATCACCGTTTTATCTGGGCTGGGACGCCTGCAGGATGCCCCCAAAACTACACCTGGGTGAGGATTTGGGGTTCCTTGGGAAACAGATGACGGGGTATTCGAGGAAAATTCTCGGCTTTTGAGGGACATGCTGGAACTATGGTACGATGGAAAGGGTGTAATTTTATGCGGGGCTTCCTGCAGGATCCAAAAAACAAGATGGCTTTTAGGGAAAACCATCCCCCCGAATGTTGTCCCGGGGGTTTTTTGGACAAGGATGTTGGACCTTTGCGGCAACGTAAAACGTGTCGACTGTGTGGTGCTTTTGGGTCACATGGCAGCCGGGGGGAAAGGCTGCAGCTCCACGGCCCCAAAATGCCAGAAACCAAAGAGTCGTTGGTGGCCCTTCCCGTCTGCTGGGGTGGTTGCAGCAGGCAAAAAAAAGGGGCGGACGAAGGGAGGGTGGGAGGGCGTTTGTGATGCTCCCCGGGAAGCTTGGTAGCCCCCCACGGGGAAGAACCTGAAGTGGAGCAGCAACCTGGGGAGGGGGGAAGGCTGGGGCCCTACAGGAATTATCTGAACCTCTGCGGGAGATGATTAAGCCCCCTTCCGGGACGGCCACCCGGGGGGAAAACCCTGCTCTAACGGGGACTTCTGATGGTTGAGCCCCGGCGGGACGGGCCAGGGGTCGACGGGGTCAGGATCTGGCATGTTGCAGTTTTTGCAGGTGGACGCTGAGGTCGGAGAGGGAAAAATGACGGGGAAAGTTGAGGGGTTTCGGGAAGAGGTTGGGGGCCGGGTCGGATGAATATTACCCCAGCTAAAAGGCCCTGGCAAAAGACGGGGCGGGAAAGTAACTAAGAAAGAGCGAGAGTGCAAAAGGGGGGGAGGGAATAAAAGGAGAGCAAGGGCAGAGAGAATTTTCCGGGAGTAATAAAACCCAAAAAGACAGGAAAAGGGGGACATGGGAAACCCCACCTTTTTGCATCTTTGGTGTTTGACTATAAATGAATGGCCTAAAGCTAAGTTAAACGTGTATTGTTCGAGAATTTTTTGGGGGCGTTTTGATGTTGACGGGTTTTTATCAGGAACAAAATTTTTAAGTGTGGCAGGGGTTTGGGAAGGGAAAGGGTTTGGGATGTATGCTGGTATTTCCCGGGGAAAGAAAAGGGTTTGGGGTGGTGTCAGTGGGGGAATCCAGCCCATTTAAATGCTCAGGGGGAGGGGAGGAGAGGGTAGTGAGGGTGGGGGGGCTCTGGGGGAATTAGAGGTTTTTCTGGGGATATTTTGCTGGCAGATAGTAGCAGACGGATAAAGGGGGAATTTTAAAGGGGGGATGTTCTGCTTTTCCACTTAGGTTTTTTCCCTTTTGTTTCCATAGTAGGTGGGGACTAAACTGTTTAGAAAAAAGGGGATGTGGAGCCAGGGGTGCGGGAAGGTGGGGGGAAAGAGGATTTTTTGGGGGACCCAGGGGTTTATGAGGGTGTCGGGGGTGATGGGGGGGAAAGTGGAGCACACGTTTATGTGGGGGGGGGTTAGGGCTGCCAGATTAACCTTTATCCCTTTCTAAAGTTACAGTAGAGCATGTGCTGATGGTTGACGGGGGTTTTTTCGACCATCGTGCAGTTTTGGGGCAGGGGGGGGGTTTGGGATGGTATGGTTCCTGGAAATGCAGGTTTTTGGGAAAAATGAAGGGAGGTTACTTTGGGGGAAGGGGGGGGGTTAAATTCAGGGACTGGGGGGAACAATTTGGGAGGCACGCAACATCGGGGGGAGGATGTTTTGGGATGGGGGAAAGATGCAAGCAAAACCCGGGGATTAAGCTTTAAATTACCAGCATAGAGGACGGGATGGGGGCGGGTGGGGGTTTTTGGATTAAAAGAAATACCTGGGGGGGCAGCCAATAAATTACTATGAAGGGGGGGGGTTGGTGGGCATGGGAAATTAAGGTTTTAAGGGGACGATTAAAGGGGGATATAAGAATTTTCGTTTTGATGCGATATGTGGGGGACGGATTAAAAGGGGGTACTAGGGGGTGAAAAAACCCAAGATGTGTTTTTGGGGGTTTGGGGAAAAAGGGCAGCAGATGACCACGATTATGGGATTAGAGGTTTTAAAGGGGGGGGGGCTATAGGGTGGGGGGGTACAAAGGGCCAGATGGAATGAGTAATTTGCGGGATCATTGGTTCAGGAAAATTTGGCGGGGGTGGGGGTGGAGGAGGGGGGGAGGGAGGGTTAAGGGGGGGAAATTTCGGGAAATTTTAGGGGAAAGGGGGGCGGACCCTTGGGGGTAGGATCAGTGAGGAGGAGGTGGGGGGCGGGAAGGCTTGGAAAGGGGAAAAGTCCGGGGATGGATGGGATTCCTAACGATTTTTATTTTGCACACTGGGTTTTTAGGGAAGGGAAATGTCTAGTCTTTCCTTAACGTTAAAAAAGGGAAAGGGGAGAGTGGGGGAAATCGGGGGGCACGGGGTAGTTGTTTTTTTTTTATAAAGGAGGGGGATGCCCCTGGGGGGCCAAAAGGGAAAAATTTTCCCCTCATTCGCGGGGATTATAAGATTTTGCAAAAGGTTTTTGGAATTAAGGATTTCGTGGAGGGCAGCCCGGGGCCCCCCTTGGTGATCGATTGGGGCATGTTTTATGACTGTGTTGATAAGCGTATTTTGTGGTGTATTTTACAAAACAGGCTTTTGGGGGTGAGATTGTGCAGTGGGTGACTACTTTTTATACACCTGCGGGGTCAGGGTACAAGAAGGGAAGAGGGCTGCTGGGGACAGATGGGGGAAAGGGGTTTTAGACAGGTTGTCCCCCTTTTCAAAATCCTCTTTTCCCATGCAGGGCCCATTTTATAAACATAGAGGAAAGGAGGGGGGGAACGGGGGGGAAAGGGGCCTTAAAAATTGGGGTTGTGGGAAGTGGATGGCCCACAATTTTGGTGGAAAAGGGGGAAAAAGGATTGGGGGAAAGTGGGGAAAATAATAAAAATTTTTGTGGGGCGACTGGGGAGGGGGTTTAAAGGAGCAAAGTCTTGTTAATGGAAGTGGTCGGGGGGGGGTGGGGGTAATTGTATGGGTGGGAAAGTTGTGGGTAGACTTAAGATAAAGCCGGGTGGTGTACATGGCAGAGGCTGGGGGCGCAGGGGGGTAAATTCAAGGGGTGTTGTGGGGTAGAGCGGGGTGGGGGGATGCGGGGTGGAGGGCCGGGGGTGTAACGTTGCAGCAGAGGGTTGGGGAAAACCCCTGGTGTATAGTAAAGTGTGGGGGGAAGATATCCCGGGGGGGGTGATATTTCCCCGGAACTGGAGAGGGGGTTTTGAGGTATTTTGTTGTTTGAGGCCGGGGTTTTGGGGAAAAAGGTGGTGATGAGGGGTGTGAGACTGGGGGGGCTGGGTCTCATCCTTTGGAAAACGTGTTAAGGCAGTATATTTAAGCAGAGGTACCCCAAGGGCGGGAGGGGAGGGTATAAGGGTGGGAGGGGCATGGAGGATGTGGGGGAAATGGTGGAAGGGGGAAAGGAGTTTTGATGTGTGAAGATTGATGGGAATTTATTGACAATCCATTTTTGCAAGGGGGAAAGGGAAAAGGGTTTGTAGGCTTGGGGGGGACAGGTAGGCAGGGGGAGGTATTTCAGGGACTAGATACATACCCGATGTATGATTGGGGGGCATTTTAAGACTTTTGAAAAATTAGGGGGTTTGGGATATAGGTATTAAATTGGTATATAGTTTTTTTCTGGGGAAATTTTAGCTTAAGGTCTGTGCCTTTTTATAGAATGGGCTATGTAGGTGCGGGAATTTGTCAGCACTGTGGGAGGAGGGCAGCTTTTTGCTGTGTATTTTTTTAAAAATTTGGGGGTTGTAAAGGGCATGGTTGCAGGGGTCCTAAAAATAGTGGCGGGGGAGGGGTAACATCTCGACCGAGGGGGGTTGCACTTTGATGTGGGTGGGGGTTTTTAAGGACATTGGGGGGCTGTGATTTCAATTTGGGGGGATTTTTTTTATGTTTTTGGGGGGTTTCGGAGTGGGGGGTGATTTAGGGTGAGGGGGACTTTAGCGAGTGTGCATCGCACGGGTTTTCAGGGAAAAAAGGCTACTTTTGGGAAAGGGGTGTAAATGGGTTTCCCCGTGGGGTTTTCGGTAATCTGACGGTAGGTATTATGTTAGGGTTGGATGCAGGGTAGAAATTTGGGAAAGGGTGTATTCCTAGTCTGTCACTTTTTTTCTGTTTGAGATTAGTGGAGGATGGAATTTAATAAAAGTGTGTGGTAGTGGAAAAAAAATGGGTGTGCAGTCTTAGGCATAGGGGGCGTAAAAGGGGGGGTCCCGGTAACCTTTTGATTAAAAGACAGGGGTTTTTGACTTAGACTTTGGTGTACAGCTTGAGCATGAAAGGGGAAAGGAAGTTTTTTTTTAATATAGACAGTATGGGGTCAGGGGGTGGCAGGGGGGACTTTCTAAAATGTGCCCGGATGGTTTTTAATGATGGAGGTAGTTTCTTGCACATGGATTAAAAAGGGGATAAGTAAGTTCCTATCTATTTTTTTTCGTAAGTAATTAATTATGTTAATTAATTATTTTTATGTTGGGGGAAAAAGTCAGACGTTGTGACGTCTAGTGTAAAATGGCATTTAATTTTATAAAAAAAAGGGGGGGAGGTAATTTTATGGGATCATAACGACAGGCCATTGAATTTTGTACACTGTATCTAGAAGACGGGAAGGGGGTTGTGAGGCTTGGGCAATTTTGTATTAAATCGTGGGGAAAAATTTTTGGGGAAATTTTGTGTAAAAGACAATTTCACCTCTTAGTCGGCTGATAAGTAGAATAAAAATTTTTGCTAATTTAATATATATTGATTGATGAAAAGTACAATACTGTATTTATCACAAATAAAGATAAAAAAATAGGGGCCCAGGGAAAATTTTTTTCAACAAAAACAACCTCCCGTGTGTATTTAAGAAATGAAAAAATTTTCTTTTTTGGGGAAGGGTAATAGGCTTTTTTATTTATTTAATGTATTGCAATGTAATTTTTAAATAAAATATAAAAAAAATACCACTGGGCCCCACTCACTACCACTGGCTTCCTCCTACCACTGGCTTCACTCAATACCACTGGCTTCCCACGCCCCGGCTTCACTCCTACCACTGGCTTCCTCACTCCACTGGCTTCCCCCCTCCACTGGCTTCACTCACTGCCCTGGCTTCCCCCCTACCACTGGCTTTCACTCACCCCCAGGCCTCACTCACTACCACTGGCCACTCCTGGTGGCTTCCCCCTAAAAAAGGGTTTACTCCCCCCTGGTTTCCCTCATTTACGGGTTTCCTCCTGCCACGGCTTCACTCCCCTCCCCACTGGCCTCCTCCTCCCCCAACCCCTTCCTCTCCAAGGCTTCACTCCTCCCACGGGCCCTCCTATCACGGGTTCACTCCTGCCCCTGGCTTCCCCCCTTTTACCACTGATTTCCCCTCCTCCACGGGCCTCCTCATACCACGGCCCTCCCCCCCGGGTTTATCCTACCACTTCCCTCCTCCTGGCTTCCTCCTACCACTGGTTTCCCACCTCCTGCCACTCCCTATATCACGGGCTTTTTTTTTTCTCAAATTCTTTTAAAAAACCCTCACTACCAGGGCCCTCACTCACTCCCCTGGCTTCACCCCATTTAAAAGCCACTCCATTTTCCCCGGGCTTCCCCCTACCAGGGCCTCCCCCCCTGGCCTCCTCACTACCACGGGCCTTCACTCCTACCATGGCCTCCTCTCCTACCACTACTCCTCAAATTTCCCTCCACCCCCTTCACTCACTCCACTGGCCCTCCTACCACGGGCCCTTCATTTCCCCCCTGACTTCACTCCTCCACTGGCCACTCACCCACTGGCTTCACCCCACCATGGCTTCCCCCACCACGGCCTCCCCTCGGGCTTCACTCCCCCCCCGGGCTTCCCCCCTTCCACTGGCCTCCTCCTCCACTTTCCCCCACCACTGGTTTCCCACTCACTCAACGGCCTCCTCCTAAAATTTCCACTACCCTGGCCTCCTCCTAACCCTCTTCGCCCATTTTACCACGGGCCCTCCTCCCACTGGCCCCCCCTCCACTGGTTTCACTCCTACCACTGGTTTCACCCCATTTCCCACGGGTTCCCCCTTACTTCCCCCCTCCCAAGCCGCTCACTACCATGGCTTCACTCTCCAAAGCCACTCCACCTACTCCCTCCCCCCCATTCCTCACTCCTACCTCTCACTACCATTTTTTTTCCCCTTTCTACCCACCCTCCACTGGCCCCCTCACTATCACTGGCCCTCCCCCGGGCTTCCCCCTACCACTGGCTTCACTCCTACCACTGGCTTCACTCCTCCCCTGGCCACTCCTCCACGGGCCCTCCCCCACCCCCTTTCACTCACTCCCTGGTTTCCCACTCACTAACATGGCCTCACTCCTGCCACTGGCCCACCCCTCCCCCTGGCTTCCTCCTACCTGGCCTCACTCTTTCCCCTGACCCTCCCTACCACTGGCCTCACTCCTCCCGGGCTTCCCCCCTTTCCCTGGCCTCACTCCACCTTTCCTACCACGGCTTCACTCCTACCACTCTTCCTCACTATCCCCCCATTTCCCACTCCCAACCACTGGCCCTCCACCCTGGCCCTCACTCCCAGGCTTCCTCACACCACGGGCCCCTTACTCCCTGGCCTCCCCCACCCCACGGGCCACCCCTACCACGGGTTTCCTCCCCTCCCTGGCCTCCTCCTCCACTGGCTTCCTCACTACCACTGGCTTCACTCACTCCCCACTTTCACTCACTACCATTTTCCTTCACTCCACTAGCCACTCCTATCTTCCCACTACTGGTTTCCTCCACCCGGGTTTCCCCTCACTATCACTGGCTTCATCACTACCACGGGCTTCCCCCTCCCCTGGCTTCCTCCTCCACTCCTCCCACTCCCATCCCCTCCTCCACTGGCTTCACCCCCACTAACATGGCCTCCTCCTACCCCCTGGCTTCACCCCACATCCACTGGTTCCTCCTCCCCTGGCTTCAAAAAACCACGGGTTTCCTCCCCACGGGTTTTTTTCCCCTTTCCACTGGCTTCCTCCTCCCTTTTCCACCCTGGCCACTCCTCCACTGGCTTCCTCCTTCCAAAAGTTTCACTCCACCACTGGCTTCCCTTTCCACTCCCCTTCACTACCACGGGCCCTCCACTACACTGGCTTCCCCCCACTACCCCCGGCCCCCACTCCTCCAATACATTGTCCCCCATCCTTTCGGGCCGTGTGAACTTTAAAATTAAAAAGCTCCTGCTTTCCCCTGTTGGAAACCCTTCCTTTTCCAAGATGGCTCCCCAGTGGTCCGGGAGGGGGGAAAAACCTGTGTGTGTTGACTTAATAAAAGGGGGAAAATTTCCCCTACAAATGCCTCTTTTTTTGCTGCCGACGATCATCAGGATATTTTCTGTATTGCCAAGGGAGGGAGTTTATGGGATTGCACTGAATGGTTCTAAAAAAGGTTTTCGTCAAATTCTGCAGGGGAGGCTTACAAAAAGGACGGTAACTAACTCCAGGTGGGATGTATCACCGTTTCATCTGGGCTGGGGGTACGCCTGCAGGATCCCCCTCCAAATACTACACCTGGGTGGGGATTTAAAATTTTCCCTTTTGGGAAGGCAGAGGGCGTGGATATTCGGGAACTTCCAGGGTTTAATTGGGGCCCATGCTGGGACTATTTTGAGGGAAAGGGGATGTAATCTTGCGGGGTTTCCCTGCGGGATTTTTTAAATATCAAGATGGTTTTTGGGCCCTACCCCCTCGAATGTTGCCCTGGAGGATTTTGGACTGGTGTTCGTGACCTTTGGGGGCCCAACGTAAAAACGTGTCAAATGTGTGGTGCTTTTGACCCACATGGCAGCCGGGTGTGGAAAGGGGCTGCGCTCCACGGTCAAAATGCCGTAGCCAAAAGAGTCGTTGGTGGCTCCTTGGGGTCTCTGCGGTGGTTGCAGCAGGCGGGGGAAAATTGGGCGGACGGGGGGAGGGTGTGGGGGAGCGTTATGGGGTCTCCAAACTTCGGTAGCTCCCCCAGGAAAAACCCTGGGGGTGGGCAGCAGCCTGTGGGGAATTGGGAAAGGCTGGTGCCCCAGGAATTATCTGAACCTCTCCCGGGAGATGATTAAGCCCTTTCCCTAAGCGTGCCACCCCGGGAAAGAACCTGCCCCTGGGGGGGGGGATTTCCCTGATGGTTGACAACGCTGGCCCAGGCCAGGGGTGGGCGGGGTAAAGGACCCTGGCATGTTCAGTTGTTGCGGTGGACGCTGGGTCCCGGGAGAGTGGAAATAATGAATAAATTGAGAGGGCTTCTGGGAAAAGGGGAAGTTGGAGACCTGCCCCGGATATTGGTCATTACTCCATCAGCACCTGGCGGGAAGCGTGGGCTGGAGTAAAAAAAGAAGAGCAGAGTAGTGCACAAGGGAGGGGGGGCCCAAGGGAAGGGTGTACGAGAAAGTCAGGGTAAAAAAAAACGTTATAGACAGGACACAGAGACAAAAAAAGCCCCCTTTTCCCTGCATTTTTTGGTTTTTGTTATAAATTTTAGATAATGGGGCTAAAATTAATGTATTGTTCGAGAATTTTTTGAGGCTTTTTGGGTTTTGGGTTTTAATACAGGAACACAATTTTAAGTGTGGCAGGGGTTGGGTTAAAAGGGTTTGGGATGAATGCTGGTAGTTCAGAAAGAAAAGGGGTGGGGTGGCAGTGGCAGTGAAAAATAAACCCCATTTCAAGTGCTCGCGGGGGGAAGGGGGGGGGGAGGAGGAGGGGTGAGGGTGGAAAGCCCCTGGGGGAGATTGGTGTGTTTTCTGGGGATATATTGCTGGCAGATAGAGCAGCCCGGAAAAGGTTTTTTTTAAAGGGGATGTTCTGCTTTTCCCTTGCGAGGTTTCCATTTTTTCCCCATAGTAGGGGGGGACTGGAACTGTGTAATTAGAAATAAGGATGGGGGCCCGGGGGAGGTCGGGAAATGTGTTTGGGGGGTTTGGGGGAATTTGTTGAGGACCCGGGGTTTTTAGTGTAGTCAGGGGTGATGGGGGGAAAGGGGGCACCACTTTTATGTGGGGGGTTATGCCCCCGGAATTAGATCGCATATACATAACTCTTGAATTACAGTAGGCATGTGCTGATGGTTGACTGGGGTTTTTCGGACCATCATTGCAGTGTTGGCAGTGGTGGGTTGGGATGGTATTTTCCCGCCGGTATGGGGAGTTTTGGGAAAATAGATGGGGGATTATTTCCCGGGGAAGGGGGGGGGGTTACATTCGGGGACGGGGTGGGGCAATTCTGGGGGCCAACATCGGGGAGGATTTTTTTGGGATGGGGGAAAGATGAAAACTAAACGGCGGTTAAACATTATTACCAGCATTAAAAAGGGGGGCCCCGGGATGAGGCCGGTGGAGGTTTGGTTTACAGAAAATACCTGGAGGGCAGCTCAATGTTCTATGAAGGGGGTTGGGGGATGGGGAAAATTAAAGGGTTTTTAAAAGGGGACGTTTGGGAAGGATATACAAATTCTCGTTTTGATGCGATCGTGTGAGGACGGATTGAAAGGGTATTTAAACAGGGTGATAAACCTCAAGATGTGTTTTGGGGGTTCAGGAAAGACACCCAATTTGACCACGTTTTGGGAATTAGAGGTTGTGAAAAAGGGTGGGGGGCTTAGGGTGGGGCAGGTACAAAGGAACCATTTTGATGGAATGAGAAACTATGCTGATCTTTTGGCAGGGAAAATTAAAAGCAGGGTAGGGTGGAGGGGGGGGGAGGGGGGGGGAAAATTATGGGGAAATTAGGGAATTTTGGGGGGGAAAGGGGGGCGGAGCTTGAGGGTAGGATCAGTGAGGGGGAAAAAGGGGGGGAGGGGGTTGGGGAAGGCTTGGTGGGAAAAGTGCCAGGGATGGATGGGTTCTAACGATTTCTTTTTTTGCCCCCGGGGATTGTAGGGAAGGAATGTCTAGTCTCTTTTCCCTTTGTATAAAGGGAAGGGGAGAGTTTTAAAAGGGGCGGGGCAGGGGTGTTGTTTTGGTTTATAAAGGGAGGATGACCCGGGGTTTGCCTTGGGCGATATCCCCCCTGGGGCGCTGATTATAAAATTTTTGGGAAGGTTTTTGGGAATTTAAAAGGTTTCGTGGGGGGGGGCAGAAAAACCCCCTTTGGTGATCGATTGGGGGAAATTTTTATGACTGTGTTGATAGACTATGTTGTGGTGTATTTTACAAAAACAGGCTTTTGGGGATGAGATTGTGCAGTGGGTGATTTCTTTTGATACACCTCCCGGGGAGTAAAATTACAAGTTAATGGGAAGTTGGGGGCTGCTGGTACAGAGGGGGAAGGGGTTTTGGGGAAAACAGGGTTGCCCCTTGCCCAAAATCCCCCTTTCCCCCCCATGCAGGCCCCAAATTTTATGGCTTATAGGGGAAAGGGAGTGGGGGAAACGGGGAAGGGAAGGGTCCTGGCAGATGTGGGATTGGGGGGTATGTGGTGACACCAAAATTTTTTTGGTGGGAGAAAAAAGGGGGGGGAAATGGGGGAAAGTATAATAGAGTTTTTTGTGGGGCGACTGGAGTGAGGGTTAAGGGGCCCAAAGTCTATTTAATGGAAGTAGGTACGGGGGGTGGGGTGGGGGTAATTGTATGGGTGGAACGTTGTGGATAGACTTAAGATATGCCGGGTGGTGTACATTGGCAGAGGCTGGGGGCGAGAGGGAAAATTCAAGGGATGTTGTGAGTGAGCGATGGGTAGGTTTGCGAGGGGGGGGGCCCAGGATGTCGTTGCAGCAGGGGGTTGGTGGTAAACACCGGTGTATAGAAAAAAGTGTGGGAGTGGCAAAGTATACCCCTGAGGGGTGTGATATTCAGGAACTGGAGGGGGTTTTGAGGTATGTGTGTTTGTTATGGGGCTGTGGTTTTGGAAAGGGAAAGGGGGTGATGAGGATGTGAGACTGGGTGGGGGGGGTCTCATGCCTTTGGACCCCGTGTTAAGGCGGTATAGGGAAACAAGTCCCCAAAACCCGGGAGGGGGGGAATTTTTTTATAAGGGTGGGAAAGGTCATGGAGGATGTGAAAATGGGGGAAAGGGGGAAAAAGGGGAGTTATTGATTGGGAAGATATGATGCAATGAATTTTTGACAATCCATTATCAAGGAAGGAAAAAAGGTTAGTGGCTTGGGAGGACGGGGTAGGCGGGGAGAGGGTGATGGGGACTAGATACATACCCGATGTATGTTTGGGGAGGGCATTTGGGAAGACTTTCAAAAAAGATTAGAATTGGGTATATAGGTATTAAAATTGGTATATATTTTTTTTCCGGGAATTCTAGTTTCCCAAGGTCTGTGCTATATAGAATGGGCTATGTAGGTGCGGGGTTGTCAGCACTGTGGGGGGGAAACAGCTTTCTTGCTGTGTATTTTAATGGTTTGGGAGGTTGTAAGGACATGGTTGGAAACCCCCAAAGTATGGTGGCGGGGGGGGTAACATCTCGCCCTTTTAAGGGGTTTGCACTTTGATGTTTTGGGGTTTCAAAGGACATTCCCGGGCTGTGATGTACGTGGGGGAATTTTTGTATTTTTTCTTGGGGTATGCAGGGGGTTTGGGGGGGGGATTGTAGGGTGGGGGCATTTTGCAGCGAGTGTGCATCATGGTTTGCGGGAATAGGCCTTTTGGGAAGGTGTGTGTAAATAGTTTCCCAGGGGGTTTTATCAATCCCCGGTAGGTTTATGTTAAGGGTTGGATGCAGGGTAGGGGCGGGAAATTTGGGTTGTATTCCCGGTCTGTCACTTTTGTTCTGTTATGAGATTAGTGGAGGATGGAATGTGAATAAAAATGTGTGGTGAGTGGGTATATGGGTGTGCAGTCATTAGGCATGAGGGGGGTAGAGGGGAAACCCGGTGACCTGTGATTAAAAAGACAGGGGTTTTGGGGGCTAGACTTCAGGTGAGCTTGGGCAAAGTAAAAAAAACGGGGGTTTTTTTTTAATATAGGGGGGTATGGAAATCAGGGGTGGCAGGGGTGACTTTCTAAAATGTGGGGGTGGTTTTTAATGATGGAAGTACTGCTCCCTTTTTATTATTAAGAGCGATAAATAATGTTCCCATCTATTTTTTTTTCGTAAAATTAATTATATTTAATTTTATTTTATAAATTAAAATGAACAATAGTCAGACGTTGTGACGTCTAGTGTAAAAATGGGATTTAATTTCCCCTGGGGAAAAAAGGGAGGGGGGTGTAAGTAATTTGATGGGATTTAACGACAGACCATTGAATGTTTTACACTGTATCTAGAAGACAGGGAAGGAGTTGTGAGGGCTTGACAATATTTGATTTAAAACGTAAAAAATTTTCCTTTGGGAAATTTTGTGTAACGACAATTTTCCCTCTTGGGCGGTGAATAAATAGAATAGAAAATTTTAAAAACTAATTGTAATATATATTGATTGATGGGGAAATACAATGCTGTATTTATCACAAAGTAAAAGATAAAAAAATAGTGGACGAGGGAAAATTTTTTTGTCCCGGCAACCTCCCGTGTGTATTTAAAAAGAAAAAATTTTCTTTTATTTCAAGGGGCCGATAATTTGGGTTCTTTTATTTATTTTAAAGTATTCAATGTAATTTTTTAAAAAAAATATAAAAAAACCACTGGCCTCACTCCCCTACCACCCCTTCCTCACCCCATGGCTTCCTCCCCCTGGCTTCACCCCCCTGCCCTGACCTCCCCCACTGGCTTCCTCCCCCCACTGGCTTCACTCCTACCACTGGCTTACTCCTGCCGGGTTCACTCCCCTTCCCTGGCCACTCCACTCCATGGGCCCCACTCACTACCATGGGTTCCTCCCCTACCTTTGGGTTCACTCCTACCACAGGCTTCCTCACTACCACTGGTTCCTCACTACCACAGGCTTCCTCCCGCCACTATTTCCCCCTAAATGGCCTCCTCACTACCACTGGCTTCCTCACTACCACTGGCCTCACTGCCATGGGTTCCTCCCACCCGGCCCCCCTCACTAAATGGCCCTCCTACCACTGGCCCCCACTCCCCTACCACTGGCTTCACTCCCACCACTGGCTTCCTCACTACCACTGGCCCCCTTCCTCCCCTACCACTGGCTTCACTCACTACCCTGGCTTTCACCACCACTGCCTCCCCCTACCAAGGGTTTCCCCCCCTACCACTGGCCTCCTCACTACTGGCCCCCTTTACTTAAATAAAATACTGGCCTTTTCCCACTACTCTGGCTTCACTCCCACCACTGGCTTCCTCCCACCACTGGGCCCCCCCTACCCCTGGCCTTCATTCCCACTGGCCCTCACTCCCTGGCCCACTACCACTGGCTTCCCCTCACTATCACTGGCCTCCTCCTACCACTGGGCCCCTCCCTCCACTGGCCATCCTACCCCTGGTTATCCACCCGCCACTGGCTTCCTCACTCCCCTGGCTTCACTCACTACCACTGGCTTTCCCCACTACCCCCTTTCCTCCTACCACTGGCTTCCTCCTCCACTGGCCTCCTCCTACCACTGGCTTCCTCCCTTCCCCCTTTCCTTTACTACCACTGGCTTCACTCACTACCCTGACTTCCTCCCACCATGGCCTTCCCCTTTTCCAGGGCCCCCTCACTACCCTTTCCTCCACTACCACTGGCTTCCCCTCCTACCCTGGTTCCCCCTCCACTGGCCACTCCTACCACTGGCTTCACTCCTTTTTTCCCCGGCTTCCTCCCCCCTGGCCTCCCACCACCGGGTTCACTACCACTGGCCTCACTCACCCACCCCTGGCCCCCCACCACTGGCTTCCTCACTACCTTTGGGCCCCCTCACTACCACTGGCTTCCTCCCCCCTGGCCTCCTCACTAAATGGCTTCACTCCTCCCGGGCCCTCCCTACCCTGGCCTCACTCCACCGACCCTCCTACCACCCCCCTCACCACCACTGGCTTCACTCCCCCCCACTGGCCTCCCACTACCACTGGCTTCTCACTACCACAGGCTTCACTCCTTTGCCCCCTTCCCTCACTATCACTGGCCACCCCAAAACCCTGGCCCCCCCCCACCACTGGCTTCACTCACTACCCCTGGCCTCCCCACACCACGTTCCTCCTCCACTGGCCCCCCACTCCACTGGCCACTCCACCACTGGGTTCCTCCACCACTGGCCTCACTCCCACCACTGGCTTCACTCACTATCACTGGCTTCACTCACTACCACTGGCTTCCTCCTACCACTGGCTTCACTCCCCCCACTGGTATCACTCCAAGGGTTCACTCCTACCACTGGCCTCACTTTTACTACCACCTTCCTCCTCTCACTCCTCACTACCACTGGGTTCACTCACTACCACTGGCCACTCACTACCACTGGCTTCCCCACTATCCTTTCCTCCAAAACCCCTGGGCCCCTCCACCAAAACTGCCACTCCACTGGGTTCCTCAAAACCGCTGGTTCCCCTTCCTGGCCCTTTCCCCCAAAAAACCTTTTGGGCCCTCACTTTTCACTGGCTTCCTCCGAAACCCTTGTTCCCCTCCTTCCCGGGTTCACTCATAACCTTTTTTTCCCTCATATCCCCTGGGTTACTCCAAAACCCTGGCTTCACTCACACCTTTGGGTTCCTCAACCCTGGTTTTCCCCCACTATCACTGGCCCCCTCTGCCTTTAGCTTCCCCACTATCACTTTCCTACAACCCCTTTTCTTCCTCATATCACTGGCTTCACTCACAACCCTGGCTTCCCCCACTTTCCCCAACCCCTGGCCCACTCACTATCCCGGCTTCCTCCAAAACCCTGGCTTCCCCTCCCCTTTACTGGCTTCCTCACTACTGGCCCCTTCCCACCAAGCCCTCCTCCCCGGCCTTCCCACAACCACTGGTTTCCTCCTTCCCCTTTTGGGTTCACTCCAAAAACCCGGCCACTCACTACCCTGGCTTCCCCCCACTCCACTGGTTTTAACCCCACCACCACTGGCCCTCACTCCACTGGCTTCCTCATTCCCCGGTTTGGGTCACTACCACTGGCCACTCCCCACCACGCTTCACTCCCTACCACTGGCCCCCTCCTACCAAATACCTCACTACCACTGACTTCCTCACTACCCTGGGTTCCTCCTACCCCTGACTTACTCACTCCACTGGCCACTCACTACCACGGGCCCCCTCCTCCATGGCTTCCTCCCCCTCCCTGGCCTTTACTCCACTGGGGCCCCCCTCCCCTACCACTGGCCCTCCTCCCTGGCCTCACTCCTACCGCTGGCTTCACTCCCCCACTCTTCCTCACTACCACTGGCCTCCCCCTACCCTGGGTTCCCCCACTACCACCGGCCCCCCTCCCACCACTGGCCCCCCTCACTCCTGGCCCCACTCCACCACTGGGCCCCCTCCCACCCACTGGCCCTTTCCCCCTACCCTGGCCCCCCTCCTGTGGCTTCACTCCTCTTGGGCCCTCCCCCACCACTGGCTTCCCCTTCCCCTGGGACCCTTCCCCGGGCCCCCTCCCGCCCCGGCCCTTTCCCCACCACTGGGCCCCCTCACTACCCCCCCGGCTTCCTCACTACCACTGACTTCCCCCACCACCACTGGCCCTTTCCCACTGCCCACTGGCCCTCCTTTCCCCTGGCCCCCCCACTCCTACCCCCTTCCTCCTACCATGACTTCACTCCTACCCCCTGGCTTCACTCACTACCAAACCCTCACTACCACTGGGTTCCTCCTACCACTGGCCCTCACTACCACCGCCTTACCACTTCCCCCTACCCTCACTACCCCTTTTTCACTCACTGTGGGTTCACTCACTACCATGGCTTCCTCACCACCACTGGCTTCCCCACTACCACTGGCCTCCCCCCCTACCACTGGCTTCCTCACCCTGGGCCCCCTCACTACCCGCTTCCTCCTCCCTGGGTTCCCCACTACCCCTATTCCTCACTACCCCTGGGTTCCTCCCCCACCACTGGCTTCACTCCCCTACCCCCTGGCTTCACTCACTGCCACTGGCCTCCTCCCCCCACCGGCCCTTTCCCCCACTGGCCTCACTCCTCCCTGGTTCCCCCCCTCCATGGCCTCACTCCTACCACCCCTCCTCACTATCCCCGCCCTCCTACCACTGGCCCCCCTCCCACCACTGGCTTCCCTCACTATCACTGGCTTCCTCACAACCACTGGCTTCCTCCTACCATGGCCCCCACTACCACTTGGCCCCCTCCCCTACCCCTGACCTCACTACCACTGGCCTCCTCACTACCACTGGCCCTCCCTTCCACTGGCCTCACTCCCCCTACCACTGGCTTCACTCCCCTGGCCTCCTCCTCCACTGGCTTCCCCCTATCACTGGCTTCCCCTCCCCCCCACTGGCTTCACTCCCCCTCCACTGGGCCCTCACTACCACTGGCCTCCTCCTACCACTGGCTTCACTCACTACCACTGGGCCCCCTCACTACCCCTGGCCCTCTTTCCCTGGCCTCCTCCACCACCCAAACCCTCTTTCCCCTGGCCTCCTCCCTACCACTGGCTTCCTCCACCACTGGTCCCCTCACTCCACTGGGTTACTCCACCCCGGTTTCCTCCCTGGACCCTACCACTGGCCCTCCCCTCCACTCCTCCCCTGCCCCGGCCTACTTCCCCCCTGGGTTTCCCCCTTCCACTGGCCCCCTTTACTCCCTGGGTTATTCCCTCTTTCCCCCTGGCCTCCTCCCCTTGGCCCCCCCTCCCCTACCCTGGCCTCCTCCTCTGTTCCCCCCCTCCATGGCTTCACTCCTCCCCTTTCCTCCTACCACTGGCCTCCTCCTCCCGGCCTCCTCCTCCACTGGCCTCACTCACCCCCCCTTCACTCCTCCCCGGGCCCCACTCCACTGCTGGTTCCTCCCCAACCTTTTCCACTTTACTACCACCCCCCTCCCTACCACTGGGTTCCTCACTACCACTGGCCTTCCCCCTACCACTGGGCCCCCTCCTACCCCTGGCCTCACTCCCTGGGCCTTTCCCCACTACCACTGGCCCCACTCTACCACTGGCCTCCTACCACTGGGCTTCCTCACTACCACTGGCCTCCTCCTAAATGGCTTCCCTCACTACCCTGGCTTCCTCCACCATAAACCTCCTCCCTAAATTCACTCCTCCACTGGCTTCCCTCCCCACTGGCCTCCTCCACCCTGGCCTCCTCACCCCCATGGCCAAATCACCTGGGCCCCCCTCACCCTGGGCCCCCCCCCACTACCACTGGGCCCCACTCCCTCCCGGGTTCCCCCTACCACTGGGCCCCACTCCTACCACTGGCTTCCTCCCCCTTTTGCCTCCTCACTACCACTGGTTCCCCCTACCCCGGGCCCCTCCCCCCCACTGGCTTCCTCCACCACTTTCCTCCCACCACTGGCCTCCTCACTACCACTGGCCCCCTCCCCTCTTTTCTCCACCACTGGTTTCCTCCTCCCCTCTTCACTCACTACCACTGACTTCACTCCACTATGGGCCCTCACTACCACGGTTTTCCCCCTACCTCCGGGCCCCTTACTACCACTGCTTACTCACTACCATGGGTTTTACTCCCCTTCCCCCCGGCTTCCCTCCCCTACCACTGGCCTCCTCACTACCACTGGCCTCCTCCTACCACTGGCCCCCTCACTACCACTGGTTTTCCCCCACCACCCTGGTTTCACTCCACCACCCTGGAATCCCTCCACTACCAAGGCCCCCCTACCACTGGTTCTGCTCCTCCATGGCTTCCTCACTACCACTGGGTTTTGCTCCCCTCCACTGGTTTCACTCCTTTTCCACAAGGAAACCTCCTACCCCGGCTTCACTCACTCCCCTGGTTCTGCTCCTACCACCCCCCCCACTCCATGGTTTCCTCACTACCACTGGAATCACTCCCCTACCATGGCTTCCTCACCACCACTGGTTCCTCACCCACCACCGGGTTACTCACAACCACAGCTTCCCTCACCACCACTGGCTTCCCCCACTACCATGGTTTCCCCACTACCTCTTTCCTTCCTACCACGGGCCCCACTCACTACCACTGGCCCTCCACCACTGGCCTCCTCCCCCTACCCCCGGCTTCACTCCTACTGGTTTTTCCCCCTACCTCTGGCTTACCTTTTTACTGGTTCCCCCTACCACTGGGTTTACTCACTCCCGGCCCCCTCCTACCCCCTGGCCACTCCACCCTGGTTCCCTTTCCCCTGGTTCCTTTACTCCCCGGTTTCCTCCCCTAAATGGGTTTTCCCCACCAAACCCCTGGAATCACTCCTTTCCCCTGGCCCCCTACTCCACTGGCCCCCCTTTACCACTGGTTCCCTCCCCCTACCCCTGGTTCTGCTCACTACCACGGGCCCCTCACTAAATGGCTTCCTCCTACCACTGGCCTCCTCCTCCACTGGCTTCACTCACAACCACTGGTTTCACTCCTCCCTGGAATCACTCACTACCATGGGCCCTCCCCCAACCCCCTGGCTTCCCCTCCACCACACTGGAATCACTCCCAAACCCCTGGCCTCCCACCCTGGCTTCCCCTCCCCTGGCCCTTTCCCCACAAACTGGTTTTCCCCCTCCACGGAAACACTCCTACCCTGGCTTCATCCCGCCCCTGGCTTCCTCCCTTTCCACTGGAATCACTCACCACCACTGGCTTCACTCACCCCCCACTGGCTTCCTCCTACCACTGGCCCCTCCCTACCACTGGCCTCACTACCACTGGCTTCCTCCTGCCATGGCCCCCACCCACTGGGTTCCTCACCCCTGGTTTCACTCACTACCCCCCGGCCCTCACTAATGGGTTTCCCCTCCTCCACTGGTCCCTCAATCCCCTGGTTCCCTCCTCACTGGCTCCCTCAATACCCTGGTTTTCCCCACTACCACTGGCTCCCCCAATACCACTGGTTTCCTCACCACTGGCTCCCCTCCCAAAACCCTTTCCCCTCCCACCACTTTCACTCACACCACTTGGCCCTTCACTACCACTGGCTTCCCACTACCCCTGGCCTCCCTCCTACCACTGGTTACTCCCACCACTGGCTTCCTCCCTCCCTGGGCCCCCTCACCACCACTGGCCCCCACTATCCCCGGGTTCCCTACCACGGGTTCCCCTCCCGCCACTGCCCCCTCCCACCCGGCCTCCTCCCACCACTGGCCACTCCTAAATGGCCTCCTCCTCCACTGGCTTCACTCCTGCCACACCCCCCACTACCACTGGCCCCCACCCTGGCCACTCCTGCCCCGGCCTCATTACTCCCACCACTCCCTGGCCCTTTCCCCCTCCACGGGCCTCACTCCTCCACGGGCCTCACTCCCCCACCATGGCTTCCCCCACTAACTTTCCTCCCCCAAATGGGCCCCCTTTCCCCCCTGGGTTCCTCCCCACCACTGGCCCTCCCACCATGGCCTCACATCATTTCCCCGCCCCTGGCTTCACTCCGCCACTGGCTTCCCTCCTCCCCGGGTTACTCACTACCACTGGCCTTCCCCCACACACTGGCTTCACTCCTACCACTGGGTTCCTCCACCACTGGCTTATCATATCACTGGCTTCCTCCAACCCCGGGTTCACTCCCCAACCCGGCTTCCCCAACCACTGGGCCCCTACCCACTGGGCCACTCATAACCATGGCCCCACTCCCCCTTCCCTGCCTTCCTCAAACCCTGGCTTCCCCACTATCACTCCCCCTCACAACCCTGGCTTCCCCTACTACCCTTGCTTCCTCCCCCAACCATAAACTTCACTCCCTAAATGGCTTCCTCAAACCCTGGCCTTTACCTTTCCCGCCTTCCCCTAAACCCCCCAGGGTTCACTCCAATTATCCCCCAAACCGCTGACCCCACCGTTTTGGGTTTCACTCCTGCCCAAATGGCTTCCTCCTACCACTGGCTTCCTCGAACCTGGCTTCACTCCCATCATGGGTTCACTCACCCCAAACCCCTGGCTTCCTCCCTATCCCCGGGTTCCTCCCAACCCAATGGCTTCCTCACTATCACTGTTCACTCACAACCGCTGGCTTCCTCCCATCCCGGTTCCTCTACCCTGGCTTCCTCCTCCACTGGCTTCCTCACTACCATAACCTCCCCAACCACTGGTTTCCTCCCTTTACCCGGCTTCACTCCCCAACCACTGGCTTCACTCCTACCACGGGTTCCTCACCACCCGGGGTTTTCCCCCTCCCCCTGGGTTCACTTTCCCCTGGCTTCCCTCACTAAATGGGTTTTACTCCTATCACCAATTCCTCCCCTAAATGGCCACTTACTACCACTGGCCACTCCCCCCACTGGGTTTTACTCCTACCCGGGTTTCCCCACTACCCACTCCCCTTCACCCCCCACCCCCCCTGGTTTCACTCACTATCACTGGGTTCACTCCCACCACTGGCTTCACCCTACCACTGGCTTCCTCCTCCATGGGTTTTCCCCCTACCATGGGTTCCTCACTACCACTGGCTTCACTTACTACCACTGGCCACTCACTACCACTGGTTTCCTCCACCACGGCCCCTCCTACCACTGGCTTACTCCCCAACCATTGGTTCCTCCTACCATGGCTTCACTCACTAAATGGGTTCACTCCCTTCCCCCTCACTACCACTGGCTTCCCCAGTACCCTGGCCTCCTCCCACCACTCCCCCCTGGGTTTTACTCCCAAACCCTTGGTTTCCTCCTACCCACTGGCTTCCTCCAAACCCTAAACCCCCACAACCATTTGGGGTTTCCACTACCATGGCTTTCCCCTCCCTGGCCCTTTCCCCTCCCCCCTCCCACTCCTCCTTACCCTGGCCTCCTCACTCCCTGGCTTCACTCACTCCCCGGCTTCACCCCACTACCTCTGGCCCCTCCTTCCACCGGCCCCCCTACCACTGGCTTCCTCCCCTGGCCTCACTACCACTTCCTTTTACTACCACTGGCCCCCTCACTACCACTGGCCTCCTACCCCTGGGCCCCCTACCACTAAAAAAAACCCCCTCACTACCACTGGCCTCCTACCAGGGCCCCTCCCCACCCTGGCCTCCCCTCCCCTGACTTCCTCACTACCCCTGGCCCAGTCCTCCACTGGCCTCTCCTTCCACTGGCCCCCCTCCACTGGCTTCCTCACTACCACTGGCCTCCTCCTACCACTATCTTCACTCCTCCACCGGGCCCCCCACTACCCTGGCTTCCTCACTATCCCCTGGCCCCCTCCACCCTGGCTTCCCATTACCCTGGCCTCACTCCACCACCCGGCCCTCACTCCCCCTGGTTTTACTCCCCCACTGCCCCCTGGTTCCCCACTACCCTGGCCTTCTCCTCCACTGGCCTTTACTCCTACCACTGGCCTCCCCACTCCCCTCCCCTTTCCCCAGGGGCCACTGGCCTCCCCCTCCACTGGGTTCCTCACTACCACTGGCCTCCTCCTACCACTGGCTTCCTCCCCCACCACTGGCTTTCCCCCATGACTTCCCCCACTTCCCGGCTTCAGTCCTACCCTGGCTTTCCCCCTTTTCCCCTGGCCCCCACTACCACTGGCTTCCTCCCTCCCTGACTTCCCCCTACCTGGCTTACTCCTTTTGGGTTCACTCCACCATATTCCCCTCCCCTACCACGGCCCCCTCCTCCCTGGCTTCCCCACTACCACTGGCTTCCCTCACTCCCCTTACCACTACCATGGCTTCCCCCTCCCTACCAATCACTACCAAGGCCCCTTTCCCCTCCACCCCTCCTCCACTGGTAATCCCGCCCTTTCCTCCACCACAAATTCACTCCCTACCCGGGTTCAAAAACCACCTGGCTTCCCCACTACCACTGACACTCCTACTGGCCCCCCTCCCACCCCCTGGCCTTTACTCCCCCATTCCCCACTACCCTGGCTTACTCACTACCACCCGGTTCACTCACTCCACTGGGTTCAATCCCCCCACTGGGTTCCTCCCTCCCCCTGGCTTCACCCCCACCCATGGGCCTTCCCCACTACCACGGGCACTCCACCCCCCCTGGCCCCCCTACCACTGGCTTTACTCCCTCCACTGGCCCCCCCTTTTTTTCCGGGCCCCTCCTACTGCTCACCCCACCACCCGGCTTCCTCACTGCCTCTGGCCCCCCTCTCTACCCCGGGCCCTCCTACCACTGGCCTCACTACCACTGGCCCTCCACCCTGGGCCCCTCCTACCCCCTGGCCCCCCTACCCTGGCCTCCCCTACCACCGGGCCCCTCCCCCCACTGGCCCAGTCACTACCACTGGGTTCCCTTCACCAGCTTCCTCCCCTACCCTGGCTTCCTCACTCCCCGGGTTCCTCCCACCACCAACCACTCCACCTTCCCTCACTACCACGGGCCCCCTCCCCCACCATGGGTTCACTCCTGCTTTTCCTCTACCCTGGCTTCCTCCCACCACTGGCCCCCCCTCCTCCTATTACTCTCCTGCCACTAGGGTCCCCCTCCACTTTCCACTCACTACCCCGGGCCCCACTACCATTTTCCCCACCCTGGCCTCACTCAACCACTCCCCCCTGCCCCTCCTCACTACCATAGCCTTTCCCTACCACTGGCCTCCCTACCCCTGGCTTCCTCCCCCACTGGCCCATCACTAACCCCGGCCCCCCTCCTACCCTGGGTTCACTCCCTACCCTTTTGGGTTCCCCTCTACCCTGGCCCTCCTCCCCGACTTCCTCCTACCACGTTCCCTCCTACCCAGCCTCCTCACTACCCTGGCTTCCCTCACTACCATTTCCTCTACCCGGCTTCATCACTACCACTGGGTTCCTCACTACCCCTGGCCCCCCTGCCCTGGGCTCACTCACCCACTGGGTTTCCCCCTCCCGGCCTCCTTCCAGTGGCTTCCCCTCACTACCCTGGCCTCCTCCTACCTGGTTTTCCCCCCACTCCATGGCCTCCCCCTACCATGGCTTCACTCACTACCACTGGCCCCATCCCTACCACCCGGCTTCCTCACTACCCGGCCCCATCACCACCCTGGCTTCACTCGCTACCACTGGCTTCCCCCACTAAATGGCCCCCCCTCACTCCACTGGCCACTCCCTGCCCCGGCCCTCCTACCACTGGCTTATCCCACCACTTTCCCCCCTACCACTGGGTTCCTCCACTACCACTGGGGGGTGCTCTGAATGTTTTAAGTGTGTGTGTAGGTGTGTAACTGATTAGTTAGTGATCCAGTGAATTCGTTCATGGAATTCAACCCAAGAAACCTGCCGTCCCATTTCTGAAACTGAATCTCACCTTGATTTCTACAACAGAGCAGTGTAAGCCGGTTGTAGGTGCATCTCTGGTGAGTGGAGATGGGTAGAAGAACCTTCACATTGGTCAGCCTCCATAATATTAAAAAAATGTGCATTTAATGATACTGTTAATGGGTGCTTACCATCGTGCATTGTGGTGGGGGTCTATGTTGCTATAGTAGGGACACTTGAGACACGTGTAATGAGTCACTGATTTGTAACCGGTTCCGTAGGAGCGGAGTTGCCTCCTGTTGGTTTGAAATGTGATCTAATTAGCATTGTAGATACTAAACTGTATGCCTATTCTATTTGATTCGCCGGTATGGTATCCCAGCCTGGGTCTCTTCCATTTTGGTGACCCGGCATGTATGTCTAACTCTAGCTTATCTTAAATACTTACAATTAGTTAAATTAGTTTTATAAATTAAGAGTGAATATGTGCAATGTTGAGTAGGCATACTGTGGGTGCCCATCTCGACATTTATACCTCAACCTCTTCCCTTCCAACTTTTCCTTAATGGTATGGGAAATCAGTTGCCTTCTCTGATTTCGCACACTGGGGTGTGTGGCGTAGGTTTAGCCAGGTCAAAGGTTATGGACAATGGCACCCCCCCCCCCGATAAGTTGTTGAGCTACCTTGGTAGCCTTGCGGTGTCGTAAGATGTCTGCTGGGGTCTTTGTTGGGGGCATAGCTCTCTGTGAACAGTTCAGTGTAAGGGGCATCAAGCTGTTGATGGTCCTGGCACACACACTGTGCCAGTAATGTTGGCCACACAGCGACGTTTACCCCCATGACATGGTGTAGTGAACTTGGGGTGCTTCAAAGGGGCTAACATGCCTCCCGTGTCTTGGTAAGTGGGCCAGTGGGTCAGGGTTATGCTAAGAATGTCTGTGAGAATGCCGACATGTTAAACAGCGCATTGATTGTGTTTTGACATTCTGGGTACCCTGAGGTATCCAGTAGGACTGGTATATTTTGTGTAGTGTTATGGACTCTACCGTGTGACACTCGTAGGTGGGCGTCCTTAATAAACAGCTTCGTCAGCCAGTGGTAATTGTGCTTCCTGGTAGGAAGGAATTCTGTATTCCTCTCCAGGGACAGATATACACGATTCTGCTTCTGACTCTCGCCTCGGCAGGTCATAGCAGCGCTCCTTGTTAAGTCTCCCTACGATCCCCGTTGGGGAGGGGAACCTCTACCATCTCCACGATGTCTCATCGTGTGAGAATTAAGCCCAAGTCTGCTGTCGTCGACGACGCCACGAAGCTCGAGCTTGCAACCATACTCAACACTTGTCTTCACGCCAAATTCTCCAAGATTACTTCACTGAAAGAAGCTTTCATCGTCACCTTTCTCGATGATGCTGAAGCTGACAAAGTACTTACACCTACAGCCATGAAGACATTAGATAACCGAGGTTTTACCATCTCCACGTCACCATACATGCATGCAAAACGCTCTGTGTTCATGAAACGTCTTGACAGGCTAATCACGAACATGTCTATCGAGGAAATTACGTCATCACTTGAAGACATCAACACTTGGGCCAAGATTGACTCTGTTGTAAAGATCCCCAACGCTTCCTCGATGCTCAAGGTCATGTTTCTGGACGTTACCATGGCGACCAGAGCATTGTCTGATGGCCTGGCCATCTCTTACTACTTCATCAACCCTCGACAGATTGAGCCTGAACGATTCACTTACATAACACCTTGTTGGACATGCTACTCGTATAGCCACTCTACTGCTGATTGCCACTTGAAGAATAAGAAGATATGCTCCACCTGTGGGTCTGCAGATCACGACTTTCGCTCCTGCACTTCCACTGCTGCTCCCACCTGCATCAACTGTAAAAGTGATCACCATACTCTTGCAGCCAAATGTCCAGTACGCAAGGAAATCCTCTCTAAGAAACTGAAAGAAGAAACTAAGAAGTCTACATGAAACTCTCCTACTTATGCTGTATAGCTAAGCTTCAGACGACCACCACCAAGATTCTACAAGCCACTCAGCAGCCTCCACCACTCACAGCCTCTCCTCTACCAGACGACATTTCCACAAAATTCTACTACTGCCTGATGTATGCACACATGCAAAATGCAGCTAACCCGGGTTGTTTCAATACAGCTATGAATGATATTCTTGCCCTCAACAATCTGCCATCATTCAACTTTCCAGCTAGTCCTGCTTCAGCCGATGTTTTGAAGATTATCCCAAAAAATCGTCAGTTTCGAGGCACCAGATGACTTGCAAGATTTGATTTCTGCAGAAGCCACCGGCTCTACTTCGCAATCCACCAATGAGAGACCACCACCTCGTCCAGCCACAGCCACTGCCAAGAACCATTCAGAGCCCTCACTGCCTCACGTGCCTCCACCTTCCTCCACCAATGAGAAACCGCCTCCAACGCCAGCCACCACATCCATCAAGACATGAGCAGCGTCCTTGTCTTCCATCCCCAACAAAACTGACCAATCATCGACTTCACTTGTCGCACACACTAAGGATAAACAACACTATAATACAATACGTGGAGTCTCTTTCTTCACTACTCCTGAGTATCCTAAAGAAATGGATGCACAGACATTGATCCCCCTCCTCCAGAGCGACGAAGTCAAGTTCGTCTGTAGACCATCACGTGCTCTCTTCCTTAGAGAAGTCATCAATCTCCTTAATGCTCCAGAGATCGACCCTGACCGCAAATTTAGACTCATGACCATGCCGATACCGAAGTTCCAGACTCTTTCTAATGGGACAGTAGCTTAACACACCTCAAGCCAACCACCACCAATACAACTCATCCTGCTTGCTGCCTTCTGACACTCCCAGCTCCTGCCGCTGCCTTCGCCATCATCTCCTAGTGAGCCAAGTACCGACTTCATTCAAGCCTCTCCATCTACGCCTCCAGTACTTCTGTACTTGGTGGCCAGATGGCCTGGTGGCTAAAGCTCCCGCTTCACACACGGAGGACCCGGGTTCGATTCCCGGCGGGTGGAAACATTTCGACACGTTTCCTTACACTTGTTGTCCTGTTCACCTAGCAGCAAATAGGTACCTGGGTGTTAGTCGACTGGTGTGGGTCGCATCCTGGGTGACAAGATTGAGGACCCCAATGAAAATAAGTTAGTCCTCGATGACGCACTGACTTTCTTGGGTTATCCTGGGTAGCTAACCCTCCGGGGTTAAAAATCCGAACGAAATCTTATCTTACCACATGTCCCAAAGTGGTTAGGCCACTTGCCTTGTTTCCTCCTCATCCCTTCCCTCCCATCCTTTTCCAGTATTTCCATCCTTCCTCATCCTTCTTCCTTCCCATTTCACGACAGCTCTGGTCATCTTCCTCGCTCGCTCCAGGGACACAGGTTTTTCAGGGCCAGGAGGGCCAACTGAAAACACTTTTGGAACAGAGGCACGGAGATTGGCCGCCACTCCAGAACAACAGATATTAGAGCCAGCAAATAAAACTCGCATAAATTACACAAATAAAACGACATTTGTCTTTGCAAACATACAGGGTCTGAAGCCATCAAAAAAAAAAAAAAAATTCCTTACATCAAGGGACTGCTCATGGAGTCAAATGCAATGTTTGCAGCATTCACAGAGACCCATATAAAGGATCATTATGACAACGAAATATGGATCCCAGGTTATAACCTACTCAGATGTGCAGACTAAACAGGCAACAAGGGGGGTTGGCCTGTACGTCACAGAGTCGCTCATTTACTCAGAACTACTAAACACCTCAAATGATGTAGTTGAAGTTTTGGCGGAAAAGATAAAAAACCAAAAACATTGTCATTGTGGTAGTATACAAGCCTCCAGATGCAACTTCCCAGCAGTTCCTGGAGCAGCTTGTGAAAATTGACAACTGTCTGGAAAATCTCCCAAATTCTGCCCCAAACATCTTGCTACTGGGAGATTTCAACTTGAGACACCTAAAATGGAGGTGTATAGCAAACAATGTTTTAGCAGAGATCACCCCGGGAGGCAGCTCAGATGAAAATTCACACACACACGAACTATTAAATCTCTGCACCAAATTCACCTTAAACCAGCAAATATTAGGGCCTACAAGACTAGAAAATATGCTGGACCTTATCTTCACTAACAAGGACGATCTGATACACCGTATCACAAACAATGCACTCAGATCACAACATAATATAGGTACAGACATGTATGCACAGGGCTCCTGACCAGCAAAATGTGAGCAGTCATGAAGGTCTCTTCACGAAATTCAATTTCAATAACATAAACATATAACGGGATCAAGTAAATCATGCCCTAAGTGAAACAAGCTGGGAAGTATAGCAAACAATGTTTACTCAAGACACATTCCATTAAGAAAAAGAAAGAGAGATCACCCTATACAGATGAAGGTGGGAGCTGCTGAGATTAGAGAGCTCAGATGAAAGCATGTGGATCAAAACTAGGAACACACACGAACTATTAAAGTTCTTATCTGCACCAAGTATTCACCTTAAACTTGACAGCAATACTGTCTGTCTCTGTATCAATAGGACAATTAAGCCATAGTGTTCAAGAAGACCATAGAAATCATATGCTGTACTTGACCTTGGCCATCTTCACTAACAAGGACGATCTGATACACTAACTGTATCACAGACACAATGCACTTCTGGATACTCTTCTTGGATCACAATCCAATGAATCCATAGGTATTCCTTTGTCCAGTATCATGGCTTATGCATGTTGTTGGACAGCCAAGAGCCTTCAATGATCATAGAATCAGTAATGATGATGACCAAGCAAAGCTTTAGTGTGAGCAAACAATTCAGTTTCATGAAGGTTAATTCTTATGCCTAACTCAACAAATTTATTATCGTTCTTAATTAGGGAGGTGGCAACAAGAGCAGATGCAGCCCTGCCAGAAGACTCCTGTTTAGATCCATCAGTGTATATAACTTGTGATAACTTATTACTACCAGCTAGGCGAAAAATTTCTTCTTGAGCAGTTGCTCTAACAAGAGATTTAAGGAAAGGATTACTAGCAATGAGCTTCTTGGGAGGGACTTGTAGGTATGTGATATTAAATGAACACATCTTCCATGGAGGGGTGAAATGCTCTTGTTGCCTACAGTGAGTCACACAGCTGCTGAGAGGGTCCAATATACCTGAAATACGAAGGGAGGTACTGGTCAATGAAATTGCAATAACGAACTTAAGGAGACAAGAATCACAAAAAGAACTAAAAGCCATAAAGGAAACTGAAAAAGCAAAAACAAAATGCTTCTTCTCTTATACCAAATCTAAAGGAAAAACAACATCCAGTATTGGGCCCCTGCTTAGGCGGGATGGGACATACACAGATGACAGCCAAGAAATGAATGAGATACTAAAGTCCCAATATGACTCAGTGTTCAGCAAGCCGCTGTCCAGATTAAGGGCCGATAATCCAAATGAATTCTTTATGAACGAAACGCAAAATTTGGTCATCTCAAAAATCTCGGATATTATCCTAACTCCATAAGACTTTGAAAAAGCAATATATGACATGCCCATGCACTCTGCCCCAGGACCAGACTCATGGAACTCCATGTTCATCAAGAATTACAAGAAGCTCATATCGCATTTCTTCAGCACTTTATGGAGAGGGAGCATGGAGACAGAGGTCATCCCGCACACACTAGACAACAGACATAGTCCCACTCCACAAAGGTGACAGTAAAGCAATTGCAAAGAACTACAGACCGATAGCACTAACATCCCATATCATAAAATTCTTTAAGAGGGCTCTAAGAAGCAAAATCGCCAACCACCTAGATACCCATCAGTTACACAAAGCTGGTCGCTCCTGCCTGTCCCAGCTACTGGACCACTATGACAAAGCCCTGGATGCTGTTGAGGATCAACAAAATACAATTGTAGTATACATAACCTTTGCAAAAGCCTTCGACAAGTGTAACCATGGTGTAATAGCACACAAAATGCGTGATGAGGGAATAACAGGAAAAGTTAGTAGATAGATCTGTAACTTCCTGACAATTAGAACACAAAGAGTACTAGTAAACAGAGTAAAGTCCCAGGCAGCCACTGTAAAAAGCTCTGTTCCACAAGGCTCAGTATTTGCTCCCATTCTATTCCTCATCCTCATTTCTGACGTAGAGAAATGCAGATGACACCCGGATTACCATGGCAGTGACCTCCATCGAAGACACTGCAAGACTGCAAGCGAACATCAACCAAATCTTCGAATGAGCCACTCAAAACAATATGAAGTTCAACGAGGAGAAATTTTAACTATTCAGATAGGGAAAACTTGAGGAAATTAAAAATATATCAGGGTATACGACAAATTCTAACCATACAATTGAGCCAAAAAGTATTGCGAAGGACCTGGGAGTGATAATGTCAGTGGATCTCGCCTTCAAAGATCAGAGCAATGTATTAACCTCATCTGCTAGGAAAATGATAGGATGGATAATGAGAACCTTCAAGACCATGGACGCCAAGCCCATGATGATTATCTTTACATCGATTGTGCTCTCTAGGCTGGAATACTTCTGTACACTAACGGCCCCCTTCAAGGCTGGCGACATTGCTGACTTGGAGAGTGTACAAAGAACTTTCATGGTACACATAAGTACGATAAGGCACCTAAATTACTGGGAACGGTTGAGGTCATTAATCTGTATTCCCTGGAATGCAGGCGAGAGATATACATGATAATATACACTTGGAAGGTCCTGGAGGGATTGATACCAAACCTGCACATGAAAATCACTCCCTATGAAAGCAAAAGACTCGGCAGGAGATGCAACATTCCCCCGATGAAAAGCAGGGGCACCACGAGTGCACTGAGAGACAACACAATAAGTATCCGGGACCCAAGACTGTTCAACTGCCTCCCAGCATACATAAGGAAGATTACCAATAGACCCCTGGCTGTCTTTAAGAAGGCACTGGACAGGAACCTAAAGTCATACGTCAGCTTGCGTGCGGCCACCTCATGGTGGATCAGACCCTGATCCACCATGAGGCCTGGTCTCAGACCGAGCCGTGGGGGCGTTGACCCCTGAAACCCTCTCCAGGTAAACTTCTGGTAAACTTCAAGATATTCTCTGAGTCTAGGTAGGGTCCCATTATCCGGTTATTGAACGATTCTTGCTCTTCAGGAAGTATTAGTCAGCTGAGAACCTTCTCGCTGCACTTGCTGTACTAATGTTTCACAGGTTCAACGGACTCATCCTTTTCCTGCACAGGTAGGGATGTGAAGACACGAGAGATGGCTGTTAAGAGTTTGTCTAATGAAGAGCACTTAGACCCATCAGTGGATAACTCAGGCCTGAAAGCCATGTTCAGGCAGACCGTGTCTGCTGGCATGAGATAGGGAAGTCTGTGGTGGTCGTTGCTCTCAGGTGGTAACCCGACTTAGTGCTGAGCAGCTGGGCGCGTAGTAGTGGCAGGACAATGGTGGACAGTAATTCCCGTCACTAGGACACTTTCGACAGTGTCACTGCCTTCATGGTCACTTCCCTTACTCATGGGGAGTGACTTAAATATCATACGGCCGCCAGTTGTGCTGAGCAGAAAGATGTCATTTACTGTTGTCATTCCCTGTACAAATTTACTGTAGTGGTCGCTGCCAATTAATAGGTCTGTTAGCCTGATCTTGTGTTATAACTTGATTATCTTCGTTCCTGAGTTGTTAAGTAGCGTGTAGAAAAGCTTGAGGGTTGGAGTGAAACTCTAGGTAGCATAGGACATGTATATTTGTAGGAGTCAGGTATAGGCAGTGAGAGATGCAAGGAGCCAAACCAGCCCCAGGGAAAGATGCTGTCAGCAGGTGCAGCAGGTGATGAATGATACCGAGTCAGACTCGGGTGAGCCTACCTCGGCGACTGACACCCAGCAGGGACTTAGGAAGTAAAGCACGTAGGCTTACTATCTACGTTTTGCTCGGCCATGCACCTCATGTCGTCTCGACATGACAACACAGGTGGGCATGTAAAGAAAAATTAAGTCACCCACAGAACTGGCTTGGCTTACTCCTATACATGCATAAATCTAGCAGGCCTCAGAAACTCTCCCACATATTAAATGAGAGAGAAATTAGCATACTCAGCATCGTAGTGGTGGATGGGACCATGGCACCAGCAATAGAACATATATTCTTCTGTACAGGTTGTTCGCAAGGGCTGCACCGGACATCAGGCTTGTCTGCACATCAAGGACATCAAACCATCCACACCTCTGTAAACAATGATTGTCAGTAGCATTTCCTAGGGTGTGACAAGTGACATAAAAGGGCGGCAATGCCCTGGTCAATAATACTGACCATGAAATACATGCAACGTGCAACAAACTTGCACTTACGTTATTTACAAGGAAAATTATTATAATAATACGGGTACCATTAGAAAGACAATTTACATAAATACATGGTTTAGTCGACCCTGACTCCGCTGTTGGGACTATACAGTGTATGAGCATTGATGCTCATTTCAGCGAGAAGACAGTTAGTGTAGTCAGCATAGGAGTCGGATAAGTTAACAGGTATGTCAATGTCACAGAAATGTACTGCTGTCCTGGGTCTCAAACCATAGGTATGTGATGTACAGGATTGTCATTGGTAGTAGTAGCAGAGTGAAGAGTATTAGACAGGTTGATGATAGTGTCAGCCTGGTTGTGGCATTGCAACGCATGTTCCTCCAGCTCAGATTCCTTGGTCGTTCCTATGGCAATCTCCCTCACCTCGAACTTGTTGCCATGGAGCTGTGTGAGGACACAGTAAGGACCAACAAACTTGGTAACTAGCTTGTACATACCAGGATATGCGTAGGATTATGCAACCTTACTTTTCAACTTGGTTCAACCTTACTTTCTTTAGCAATAGCGTTATGAAGATTGAGACACTCATGCAACATATGGGAATTTTTATTGAAGAAACGTTTCGCCACACAGTGGCTTCATCAGTCCAATACAAAACAGAAGGGTGTAAGAAGAGGAGGAGTTTGAGGTAATCAGTTCCTCAGCCTGGAGTCGTTGTGTTCAATCTTGTAGAAAGTACAGTATAGGGCAGTAGAAGTGGCTAATTATACTGTAGTCATCTGTCAGACACTGCAACATCATGGGATCTTGATACAAAGAATTCTTCAACCTTGTCCAACCTTTGGACGAAGACCTACATCGACTAGTGAATGGTACCACTATGACCCCGCCTCCTCCTGCGTCGCCGCACCTGACTACAGTATATAAGCCACTTCTACGGCCCTATGCTGTAATCCATCGGCTTCGTTTGGGCTTTCCCACAGCCAAGATGATGGTAGACAAGGCTGAGGAGATGTGCCAGTACTGCCAGCACGTTGTCCAGCGCCCCCTAACACACTATCTTTTGGAGTGCGAAGTTACAGAGACACTCCACAGGCAACTGGCACTGGTGTCCCCTCCCGAGGGGGACCCAGAGATGACTGCGGCCGCACTGGTGTAAAGTGGAGTCAACGAACCGGACAAGCTGTTACCCGTGATAACGACATATCCTCCTTCTCGCTAGTGTCCACAGTTGGGAGTACATATGATGTTGTCGGTTATGAGATGCACCAGATGAACTGACCAAAAGAGTGCTTGAGCAGCATACGTCGCGTCATTGTAGAAACCCTTCTCCCTCGGGAGCCAGAGACGGGTCATCGCAAGATTGAGACTCGTGCCAGGACTTCGGTCTTGGCGAACATTATACATACCTATGCTGTACTTTCTACAAGATTGATGGACTGAACACATCGACTCCAGGCTGAGGGATTGATTACCTCAAACGTTTCTTCAATGAAGATTCCCAAATGTTGCATAAGTGTCTCAGTTTTCAACATGTCGGTTTTAAACCATTTATAACAATAGCGTTATGATTAGACGTAAACTTATCTGTTGCTTTCTTAAGGTTTTCGTGTACTCTCTGAAAGATAAGCTGTGAAGTCCACAGCTTATTGACGCTGACATCGTCAGTGTCATATACAGGCTGAGGCAGAGCAAACAGAATTTCATACGGCAAACGCCTGTCATATCCATACAGTGCGAAGTGGAGTGTCTCACCATTCGAACTATTGTGTGAAGAGTTTAAAGTACTCTGGATATCTGGAATGATTTTGTCCCATGCGGTACAACTCGTATTGATAGTCACTCTGAGCACCTCTAGAATTCTGCGATTTGCGCGTTCAGCAAGGCTGTTACTCGCAGGATGGCATGGAAGTACTAGTGCTTGGTGAATGTTAAATAGAGCTTAGATCCTCCATTGCGGCGTTTATGAACTCGGACCCATTGTCCAACAAAAGGACGCGTGGGCAAGTATGACGAGGAACATGTTCTCTGAAAGCATTTGCAAGAGTCTCGGAGGTTTTATCAGGAATGGGTACTAGTTCACAGTACTGTTTCAAGTTACCCACCATTACAAGCAGGTGTTTATTACCCCTCTCCGAGGTCGAGAGGTTCGTCAAGAGATTGACAGTTCTCTCTCAGGGCTTCTTTGTAATGGGATACTTGAGAATGGGATTAGGACCGGTGATGGTACCTTTGTGTTGGAGGCAAACAACACATTTGTGCACATAGCAATTTCCGCAGCCATCTTAGGCTAGAAGTATTTCATTCGTGCTTGTCTGATGCTGCGGTCTATACCTGGATGCGCTGCTCGTGGGACGTCACGAATCAACTTCAGAGTTGCTGGTACCAGGGATTCTGGTATCACCAACTGGTATATGGTTCTGCTAGGAGCCGTCAGCTTTGCCACACGGCAAAACGGGTGACTTGACCTGCAGGTCAGCAGCCTCCTTGGTCAGGAATCGAAGGACTGGTGACCACACAGGGCCCTACCATTGGGCTCTGTCTATATCCTCAATGGAGAAAGAGTTGTCTACACTAACAAAAGTGATATGCCTCGACAAGGCATCAGCGACAACATTTTGTATACCCAGAACGTAACAAATTTCTTGGTTATAGTTATAGAAAGTGAGAGACCACTGAGCATGCTTTCCTGAGAGATTCTTATTTGCAAAGAGAGACAATAGAGGCAAGTGGTCTGTGTAACTCTTGATAGGACTCTGGCAAATAATGTCTCGGAAATGACTCAAAGCCCATACGATGGCTAAGACTTCTAGCTCTGTCACTGAGTAATTGACTTCATCTTTGGTAAGAACACGACTAACAAACTATTGGTTGTTGCTTACCATTGGACTCTTGTGACAAGACTGCAGCAATGCCAACTTTGGTGGCATCCGTCGTCAAAGTAAATTCTTTGGTGAAATCAAGAAACAATTGTTAACAACCAAAATGCTTCCGATACCAGAGTAGCAATTTCCAACTAGTTTTAGGTCACTGATAATAAATATCATGGTTAAAATTGTTTGTTAGCTCTACTTTTCAATATAGACCTACGTGTCACAACAGGTTCCAACAGGCTTGTGGCAGTGTGTTTTTTGCCACACTCACAGTCTGACTGACCTTCATTGTTGTTCCAGCAGTCACAGAAGGTGGTTGTGATGTCCAGGTTTATATTCTGAGCTGAAAGGTCGGTAATTTTCTAGCCAAACACTTTTTAAACTCACAATAAATATTCACTGAGCAAGCTATTGATATGCATGTGAGGCATATTATATTAATTTTATTTTCCTACTGAATGATATAAATACTTCTGCTTAGTTGTCATCCTTTGTATTGTAATGATAAATTAATGAATAAATTTTCTGTTTATCTTCTAATTGTTGTTTTCTTCTTTCATATGCCTCGTACTTGTGTGACTATGGCAGACAACTTCTGCTACATTTGTGGTGAGGTGACCTTTGCATCATCGAAGCGCCATATAACTGCTATGATTAGAAAGGCATATCTCCTATATTTTGGATGCAAGATTGGTTGCCAGGATAAGAATTGGGCTCCACACATATGCTGCAACATTTATGCTACTAACCTTCGCCAATGGTGGAACAGGAAGAGGAAAGAAATGCCTTTTGCTGTGCCAATGACATGGCGGGAGCCAACAGACCATACCAACAATTGTTATTTCTGCATGGTATCTCCAGTACAAAAGGGCTTGTCAAAGAAATAAAAGGGGTCTATTGAATATCCAAACATTCCATCAGCTATTCACCCAGCTCCACATGGAGAACATCTACCTGTTACTGATGCACCAACTTCGGTATCCTTCTAGTCAGATGAAGAAAGTGGTGAGAAGGAAGAAGGGAAGGATGACAGAGCTTCATTACAGAGTGACAGAAACTTTGATGAAGCACACTCCTCCAGGCCACATCTCATAACAAAAGGGGAACTCTATGACCTTGTCAGGGATCGGCAACTACCGAAAAATAAGGCAGAGTTGCTAGGCTCTCGTCTTCAACAGTGGAATCTCCTAGCAGCTGATGTGAAGATTTCAAAATTTCGTGACCGTCAGCAGCAGTTCAACGATTTCTTCGTAATGGAAGGTGATTTAGTGGCGGCAACAATATTAATGGTCTGATGGAAGCAGTTGGCATCAACTGCGAACCCAGTCACTGGAGGCTGTTCATAGATGCATCAAAAATGAGTCTGAAAGGCGTCTTGTTGCATAACGGCAATAGTAAACCATCAGTTCCTGTGGGCTATGCACTACATATGAAAGAAACTTATGAGAATATAAAGCATATGTTGCAGTGCATGAAATATGAACATCAGTGGCAGCTTTGTAGTGACTTAAAGGTTGTTGCTCTTGTGATGGACTTACAGAGCGGATACACCAAGTACTGCTGCTTTCTGTGTGAATGGGACAGCAGTGCAAGAAGTTCCCATTACATCAGGAAAGACTTGCCACCTCTTCAGTCATTGAAGCTTGGGATGAAAATGTTCAACATCCACTTCTCATTGATCCAAACAAAATTTTGCTACCACCTCTACACATAAACCTGGGGTTCATGTGTAGAGGTCACGAATTCAAGTATTTAAAAACAAAATTCCCTCTCACTGAGCGACACTAAGAGAGCGAGTCTTCAATGGTCCTCATATTCGTGAGCTTCTGAAAAATGGTGACTTTGAATCTAACCTTCATGTGAAGGAGAAAGCTGCTTGGGAAGCATTCAAGTTAGTGGCGAGGGAATTTCTTGGAAACAAAAAGGAAGATAACTATGAAGAATTGGTGGAAAATCTCATCAAGGCTTACACGAGCATGGGATGTAACATGTCACTTAAAATCCCCTTTTTGGACTCACATTTAGACACTTTTTCCAGAGAACTGTAGGGCAGTTAGTGACGAACATGGTGAAAAGTTTCACCAAGGTATTTCAACCATGGAAAAATAGTACCAGAGCAAATGAGGCACAAGAATTCTTGCAGACTATTGCTGGACATTGGCAAGAGATGATTCTTCAGCCCACTATAAGCGTCAAGCAAAAAGGCAGAGAGTAGGTAATGATTAGAGTTTAAAACATACTGACACATATTGTACGTTATAATGAAATAATCAAATATTACATGTCTCGTATCCTTAAACCTATAGCCAAGACCCATTTTTCAGAGTGATATTTGGATTCAGGACATAAAAATACATTTAAGAAGTATACAACTTTTCAAAAATAGTTGACCAGTGAAATCTAAGAACTTGTTCTTAAGTGTAACAAAGGCTCTTTTCTGGTCACAAGTTCACTCAAAGGGCGCATCTTTCTTGAGAAGCTGGGTCAAAGGTGTAGCTATGGTGGAAAATTCAGCTATGAAGGAACGGTAGAATCCGGCTCGATTTATGAAGGAGTGAACAGCGTCTGCCATCATAAGTCTAGAGAATTTCTGCACAGCTGAGATTTTGGACTCGTCTGTCTTCATGCCATTCTGAGTCACTATGTGGTCCAGAAACTTTCTCTTTTAAGGAACTAACATTTTGCGAGTTGTACGTTGAGATTAGCCTCGGCTAGTTTTTCCATTACTATGTCTTGGTAAAGCATTAGGGTGTCACCCAATCCAAAAGGCATTCCTTTGAACTGATAATCACCAGTAGGCATAGAGAATGTGGTCAGTTCTTTACACTGGTTGTCAAGAGGAATCTGTCAAAATCCTTGGAGACGGTCAAGAGTCGAAATCTTTGTTATCAACAATGTCCTGGAACAACAAGTCATTCAGAACTGGCAATGGGAAACCATCTGGAATTGTACATTCATTTAATTTTCTGTAATCAGTCACAGGGCGCTATGTTCTGTCGTGGGAACGAGATGAGCAGATCATTCCATGGAGAAGTGGACTCCTCAATAACTCCATTGTGGAGCATCTTATTAATGAATTTTTCAGTGAAGACTCTGCACATGCGGCAATCTGTAAGCAGGCACATAAATAGGTTTAGTACCTTTATCGAGAGGATATGGTGAGAAATAAATGGGGCCAAACCCATGGGCTCACCATTTAGTGCTAGCACAGACTGAGCACTATTGAGAACCATGGGAATGTAACATGTCACTTAAAATCCACTTTTTGCACCTGCAAACTGGTCTGGTGGTATTTCGCCTTTCACTCTCACTGGGAGAGGGAATCTGATGAGGTTGACCAGTGAGGTGTTCTTCAATAGGGTAAAGTTCCTACTGTGAACTTGCAACTTACCGTACCTTACAGTGTGCAAGGATGGTTCAATAGAGACCCTTGACCCTGCACATATCTCAGAGTCTGTTCATGTACACCATAAGTGGAGTGAGTGAACTAGCTGTCAAAGTGACATCATACTTTGTACAGGCTGTAACTTTGCTGACTGAAGCCATGACACGAGTCAGTCACCTGCCATCAGGGCTACTGCAGTTTGACTACTGTCATCCTCTCGATCAGAGTTGGAGTTAGAGCAGACGATAGACTGAGCATCCCCAGACTGGTTTCTACTCTTAAGCGTACTCTGACGGTCAGGAGGTTGGTCAGGATAAGAACCCAACCTCTGGAAGAACTTTCTGCTATGGAAACCCTCTGTCTCTAAGGTTTCCAGACACTGGACATACTCAGATTTAGTAACATGTGGTGGATCCTATGCACATGCCCCAGAAGGGCACATCCACCCATTGAAATTTGCTTTCCAATTAGCTAGGTCTAGGCGAATCTTGAGATCTACCATGGTCTTGAGACCAACGAGCAAATCAACAGAGAAAACAATGTTATGGACCACCAGGAATTTTGCAGATAACTTCCTACCCTGAACCTCAAACGTATCATCAGGGAATTGTCTGAAATTCAAACCCTGAGATGCCACTCAGGGTTTGAATTTCAAATGGTTCTGTCAACATAGATGCATGCAGATCAATGTCATGGAAGAAGGCAGAATGAGCAATGTTTACAACAGAACCTGTATCAAGGAAGAGCTTGACAGGTTTCTCATGTACAGTGGACTTGACTAGGGGTTCACTGGGGCTGTTGTACCGAAAGTGGAGACACCTCAGGTCATCCAAATCATCAGAGTCGCAGCTGCGAGAGGCTTGATGCTTGGTGGTAAGGTTCGATTTCTTGGTGGGTGTAGTACTAGCCATTACAATCATCAAGGCACTCATTTTCCGCTCTGTCGGCAAGTATGTCGTCACTCAGAGCAGCGAGCAAATTGCGGACATGGGACAGAATACAGTGACTCTGATAAAGTAACTACTTCTTTTGTTGACTCTGTGGGCACGACTCTTTCCCCGAGCTATGGGAAGGACTCCAACTATCACGACCGTTATGGTTGGAGTACTTATCATGCTGAACTGGAATACTTATCACTCTGAAATGGAGTACTTATCATGCTGAACTGGAGCTCTTATCATGCTGAACAGGAGAGGCCGCCAGCGGCACCCACTGGCAGCCTGTTACGCTCTGAAAATCGATGTTAAAGAAAGCTTATGCCAGTGAATACTCAACGTGGACTTTCACAAGTTACTGCAGATGATACACAGGAACTATGCAACAATTCAGAGGTGCACAGACAGTAAGCCTTCATGGCTAGTTTCCAAAGTTTCCACCAGAGGGCAGGTCTCTAGATGGGTATTCCCAAGCCTGCCTCGCTCTCATTTGCTGCCAACTCAACCTAGAGTCAACAACATTCCAATCCTCTCTCCCTCGCAGGCATGGCCCTCTGGGTCGCTCCATGACACTTAAATACACCATCTGTGTACCACGAAACCAAATAAAGGAACGTAGGCCCCGAAGAGCCTTATCAATGACCCTGCTTGCATACCCACCAAATCAATCACGACGACAAATGGTGGAAGTGTTGGTCACAGCAAACTGTGCTTGCCCAGAGAGAGGAAGGAAGAAGCATGAAGATGTTGACGACTTCATCACTCTATACAAGAAGAGATAGAAATAAATGGTATAAAATACCGACACAAAGGAAGAATAAACACAAAAGCAGTATAATGTGTTCCTTTATTAACAATGTTTCGCCCACACAGTGGGCTTTATCAGGTCACAAGCAGATCTACCTGGGTGAAAGGTATGTGATTATTTATAGGATGGAGTCAGGTGGAGAATGCTGGATCAGGTGGAGAATGCTGCTTTGTGACAATCTTCCGAGTTGGGTGACGGAGGCTAGGTCCTAGCCTCTGTCACATTACTCGGAAGATTGTCACATGCAGCATTCTCCACCTGACTCCATCCTATAAATACACACCTTTCACTCAGGTAGATCTGTTTATGTGCAACTCTTGGTTATCTTTATTGAGCAAACGTTTCGCCACACAGTGGCTTCATCAGTCCATACATAGGAGAAACTTGAAGAACAGGAGGAGAATGAGGTAATCAGTCCCTCAACCTTGAGTCGATGTGGTCAGTCCATCAATCTTGAATGGAATACGGCATATGTGTGGAGAAGCAGCTTATAAACCGTAGGCAGGAGAGGTGCAGCAGTTGTAGGTGGTGTCACATTTGTCCAATGTGGAAGTAGGTCGTGCCTAAGGGCTAGGCAAGCGAAGAATTCGCAAGTATTAAGATCCCAAGAAGTTGCAGTGTCTGACAGGATTGTAGATGAATGGTTCAGAGAACTGACGCGTTGATAAATTAGACACGTGTGCAATTCTTGGGTATCTTTATTGAGGAAACGTTTCGCCACACAGTGGCTTCATCAGATGAATGGTTCTCTGAACCATTCATCTGGTGAAGCCACTGCAGATGAATGGTTCTCACTGGTTCTCGCCACTGTGTGGGCGAAACGTTGTCAATAAAGGATCACATTATACTGCTTGTATGTTTATTTTTCCATACAAGAAGCATCAGTCTCTCTCCGAATTGTCCTGAAGTCGTGTCTGCAAGTTTCATCGTTCAGACACAGGATCAGCAGGATCCAGACAGAAATTTGTCGAAATTCTTCGAGAAATTTTCAAGGAATCACCTGGGTCTCCACAGCGTCCCACACTGTTGTTCAGTCACGTGTTCAGCATCACCTGTATGTTTCTGCTGTCGTTGTTCAGCTCAGCACGGCTATTTCAGCAACTTAGAGGTGTAAAGTAAAAGGACACAAGTGCAACTAATGTGACATTTATTGTGGCAACGTTTCGCTCTCCAGGAGCTTTATCAAGCCATGGCTTGATAAAGCTCCTGGAGAGCGAAACGTTGCCACAATAAATGTCACATTAGTTGCACTTGTGTCCTTTTACTTTACATATTGTCGGTAATTATACCAACTTTATTACAACTTAGAGGTGAGCTGTGTGGTGCTCGGCGTCCAGTGTGCTTGATTATCCAAGTGGGTATGTTAGGTGAGGAGGGTAGGCGTGGCGGTCCTGGCTCCACCATATGCACCTCACTACACACTACCCACGTTCATCTCACACCATACGCCACTATGCTCTCACTCCCTCTCTGCTGTTTTTATGAATTCGGTGAGTTCTTTGCCAGAGCTGTGTATACAAGTGCCCGAGGTCACTCGAAGCCATGTGGATCACGAAGCCACGTGTGGATAGAGCCATGTAGATCTACAAGCCACGTGCAGAGAGCCACGTGAGTTACTAAAGCCATATACTGTTGTATGCTGCCCACATCACTCCCCTGACGAGCTGCCCGGCGTCAGCCCATGATGTCACCATACTGCCTGACGTCACCATTGTCCGACGTCACCTCATGACGTCACCCACGATGCTGCCCGACGTCACGACATTATCTTCCAACGTCACCCTGGACGTCTGCCTGACGTTAATTTGCAATATCACCCCATGACATCCCTCATGACGTCACGCCAGACATCACTACATGATGTCACATTGACAGTGTTATAGTTTCACAACAAGCAATTTGTTGCAGTATTGTCAACAACAATTGAAAGAAGAGATATATCACGTGTTAATTCCTCTCAGTTAGTGTTCTCGTGTCTTGGTGAATGTCTTAGTGTCGATTTTTGCACAGAAAAGCATCTTTTGATGGTGCAAGCCATATTGTAACTGCAGGTGCAATGCGGGTGTGTGCAAGTTTTCCATGTGTCTCAGTGTGTGGTCTGAGCCCAGATGTGTGTGTAGACCACAGTGTGGTCTGAGCCTAGACCATTGGTAACATCCTCATGGTACATGTCACCCATTGTGACCATTGACAACTGACATTAGTCAGTCCAGGCATCAGTTTATGAGCGTCTTAGCCCCCATGTACAGAAAGCTCTTATGCTCGCAGCTCGTAGATGACATGGCTGAGTCGTACCAATTATGACTCCCGTTGAGACTCGTTTCACTCCACCTCCTGACCGTCAGAGTGTACTTATGTGTAGAAAAGCAGTCTGAAGAGGCTTCGACTAACCTCTGCTATGACTCCAACTCTGTCAAGAGGATGACATGATCAAGCCGCAGTAGCTCTCTCGGCAGCCTGCACAAAGTATGATGTCACTTTCACTGTTAGCCCACTCACTCCAGTTATGGTGTATGCTACTATGACTTCCAGATGTTTTGCCTGAGTTGTCCCTACCATGACTCACTCCACACTAGCCGGCAGTGACAACCCCAGTGACAGCACCAGTTGAGAAATGCCCTCCTGAGTCGCTTGCCAGAAGAAGTCGTGCCCAGTCGCCAAGTACTGATGATGCCTCACTCGAGGGCACCAGCAGGAGGTGCCCCAGGTTGAATAAACCCTGCAGTGACTACTCCATAATGACTGCTTCACTGTTCCAGAGGAGACCGTACCCTGTTACGTTACAGCTCGGCCAAAACGATGTCTCCTGTGTTGCAGTATCTCTCCATACACAGGAAAGTGCACAGTGGCACCTGCCGAGGCTCACTGCCTTGGACCATGATGTTTAGCACATCCACCTTTTTTTTCTTCCCTCCCAGTAGGATTTTTTTTTTGTCTATGTTCACATGTATATAGTATGTTTTTATGTTCCTGCAAGAGAGAGACCGAATTTTTTTTTCAGTCAAGCATGGTCGAGGACGACCATTGGTAGGTAGTTGATCAAAATGTAGACAGTAAGAATACATGGCTAGTTTCCAAAGTTTCCACCAGAGGGTAGGTTTCTAGGTGAACATTCCCAGGCCTGCCTCACTCTCACTTGCCGCCAACTCAGACTAGAGTCAACAACACTCCACTCCTATCTCCCTTGTGGACATGTCCCTCTAGGTCGCCCCAGGGCACTTAAACACACTGCCTGTATACCACGAACCCAAATAAAGTAAGGAGCCTCCGAAGCCTTATCATTCATCCTCGGCATGCACAGGATACAAATCAATGAGGATAGATAGTTAGCAATTGCAAAATGCTGTAATTAAGTTTTAGGACCTGAATATCATGCTGGTAGTTAGCACCTGAGATATCAATGCCCTTGATAAGGTTATAAACTTCTCCCCTCAATTGAGTTCTAAAATAAACCGTACCACGGGCGGGTTTAGAACCCACGATCAGAGAGTATCAAAACTCTAAACTGTCGCGTTAGCCACTGGGCCAGCTAGCCGCAATAAGCTTTATGCAACTAGGTGTATTTATACATCATGGGAAGGTTAGCATAGGCACCACTGTGACCAGCTAGCTGGAGATTCGTCTGTAAAAAACTTGCAGTTGTGGTCACAGTGGTGCCTATGTTAACCTTCCTATGGTGTATAAATATACCTAGTTGGATGAATCTTATTCTGGCTAGCTGGCCCAGTGGCTAACGTGACGGTTTGGAGTTTTGAGACTCTCTGATCGCGGGTTCTAACCCCGCCCATGGTATGGTTTGTTTGCAATCGTGTCATTACGATATCGCGAGTCGCGTTCTAAAGTAATTGAACTTAGATCTTCAATATCCGACCGGCACTCAATTAGCAACCAGAAACTCGCTAAGAACAGATCAAGAGAGGCTGCCAGCGACAGCCTCTCCTGATCTGTTTCCAGACATGTCCTGCACCATACGACGCAAAATGTAGCACTCGTTGGAGGTATGACTCGTAGAGTTATGGTACATGCCCGAACCATCTCAGTGCTGGGTATGAGGACGATTACAGTCGTTGCATGGGAACCTAGGTTTAGTACATTCCGATTAGTAGTGTCAACACCTACCACAGTTGAAACAAGTTACTATATGCTTGGCTGGTAGAGCCGGCGGTGGTGAATGGTGCTGACGCTTACCCTTTTGCTTGTTATTCGCACTCGACCTATCGTTATTCGTACTCGACCTGTTGTTATTCGTACTCGATCTATTGTTATTCGTACTTGACCTATTTGTCTTAGTGTGGGGCGGAGTACCACTGGCCAGTGACTGTTTAATTGCTGTAGGGAATGTGACTGCACGCTATACAGGCGGTGCTGCTAGGGCTGGCGCTAAGGGAACCGGCACCATTGTGTCAACAATACGGCAAGCCTTGCCTCTCTCATTAGGTGGCTTGAGTCCTTCTATGGCCTCGAATGCACCCTGAACTTCGTGGTGGGAAGGTGGGGCACCTGGCCGCAAGACGCCTACGGCCATCATGGGGATGATGTTTCTGACCTGGATACACTCATCGGCAGTAACCCACTTGGTTGGCCTTACCGCTTCCCCGAAGTCTTTACACGTCTGTTCAAAACAGCAAATTAAGGTGAGTGGGCTCTCATGCACAGACTGAGACTCATTCAAAGTATTAGCGAGGATATCGAGACAGTGGTGCTGCTTGCCACGCCGGAAGCAAAGTCGGAACTCCTTGAGTTCTGACCATGACTGAAGGTTGCTCTCTCTGGAGCTGATATCACACTGTTAGCTAGGTCTACTGCTGCAGCAGCAGCAGCACGAATGTACTGTGTATCTGTGGGGTTATCATATCAACCCTTATCCGCAGTTTCGATGGACAGTTACCACATCTCCAGCATCCCCGAGCTACCATCGGTTTGGCCAACCGAAGGAAGAGTTTCCCTAGAAGTACGATCGGGCACACTAACATTGGCTTGAGCTGAAGAAGCGATACGAAGTGTTAGCCATGACGTAAGAGATGAACGAAGCGTAACTGTGTCATATGTGTCTTACCTAACAACCTGTCGGTATTTTATACCATTTTAATGTTCAGAGGTAAATAGTACAAAAACTGAAAATGGTACGCAGTTTGCTATAAGTTAGCACGGAGTCAGAGAGAACACAGCACGATGTTATGTGATGTGTCTAGTTAGTTTAATATGTTTATTATGCACCACATACCCATCCTGTGGGCGGTAGTCACCACATACCTATCCTGTGGGCGGTAGTCAAAAGATTACAGAGGTACATAATGGGTCCAGGGACTGGACCCCAAAGTTTTGATAGCAGAGTAAGTTACAAATGGGTAATGAACTCCAGATGTGCTTATACATTAGAATAATGTTGAAAACATGACAACAAAAGTTAAATGATACACTCTGAAAATCGACGTTAAAGAAAGCTTATGCAAGTGAATACTCAACATGGACTTTCACAAATTACCGCAGATGATATACAGGAACTATGCAACAATGCAGAGGTGGATAGCAATTGCAAAATGTTGTAATTAAGTTTTAGGACCTGAATAGCATGTGATATCAAGGCCCTTGATAAGTCATTTAAGAACATAAGAAAGAAGGAACACTGCAACAGGCCTACTGACCCATGCGGAGCAGGTCCATGTCCTCCCCCCCCGGATTAACCCAATGATCCACCCTCCCCGGATTAGCCCAATGATCCACCCAGTCTGGTCACCTCCACTCAAGGAAGGAGCACGGCGCCAGACCCAGCAGCACAAGCAAGTCAGGTCCAACTCACACCCACCCACACCCACTCATGTATTTATCCAACCTATTTTTAAAACTACACAATGTTTTAGCGTCTATGACGGTACTCGGGAGTTTGTTCCCCTCATCCACAACTCTATTACCAAACCAATACTTTCCAATATCCTTCCTGAATCTGAATTTTTCCAACTTGAAACCATTGTTGCGAGTCCTGTCTTGGCTGGAAATTTTCAGCATGCTATTTACATCCCCTTTATTTATTCCTGTTTTCCATTTATACACCTCGATCATATCCCCCCTAATTTTACGCCTCTCGAGAGAGTGCAGATTCAGAGCCTTCAGTTTATCCTCATAGGGAAGATTTCTGATACATAGGATCATCTTTGTCATCCTCCTCTGTACATTTTCCAGAACATTTATATCCATTCTGTAATACGGTGACCAGAACTGAACAGCATAGTCTAAATGAGGCCTAACCAAGGACATATAGAGTTGAAGAACTACCTGAGGACTTCTATTATTTATACTTCTAGATGAAGCCAAGAATTCTGTTAGCTTTATTGCGAACACTAATGCACTGTTGTCTTGGTTTTAGATTACTGCTAACCAGAACTCCTAAATCCTTTTCGCAAGCAGTAGTATTAAGATCTACATTATTTAGTTTATATGTCACATAGTTATTTACCTGTCCAACATTTATAACTTTGCATTTGTCAATATTAAACTGCATCTGCCACTTCTCCGACCATTGCATCAGTCTATTCAAATCATCCTGGAGTGCTCTAGTGTCCTCATTAGAATGAATTGGACGGCCTATTTTGGTGTCATCAGCAAATTTGCTTATGTCGCTATTTATTCCCTCATCTATGTCGTTTATGTAAATTGTGAACAACAACGGGCCCAACACTGACCCCTGAGGAACACCGCTTGTGACGTGCCCCCATTCTGATTTCTACCCATTTATGCAAACTCTCTGCTGCCTATTTGTCAGCCTTGCCTCTACCCAGGAAAAAAACTTCTCCTATTCCGTGTGCCTTAAGTTTCCTCAATAGCCTCTGGTGTGGAACTCTATCGAAAGCCTTACTGAAGCCCATATACACAATATCATATTCATTACCATGATCTACCTCCTCAAACACCTTAGTGAAAAAAGTTAGTAAATTCGTAAGACAGGGACGCCCCTTTGTAAAACCGTGTTGAGATTCATTAATAAATCTGTGCCTATCAAGATGGCTACGAATTGCTTCGGCAATTGTTGATTCCATAAATTTTCCCACTATGGGGGTAAGGCTTATTGGTCTATAGTTCGAAGCCAAGGACCTGTCACCTGCCTTGTAAATAGATATTACATTTGCGATTTTCCACTTATCAGGCACTAGGGACCAGAAACTCGCTAAGAACTCTTCATAGTAGCATCTGTGGTTGAGGGACATGGTTTAATGGCCCTTAGGAAGGACTGGTGGTGGCGACCTGCCCACTGTGTTCCTTTTGCCTAAGGGCTCTTTTAAAACGGCAGGTTGCCTCAAGGATACATTCCTTCTTTTCAGCATAACGTTTCTGAAGGTCATTCATTTCAGTTCTGTCTTCTGAACTCATCAGCAAGCCCTCAAGTTGCTCATATGCTACTGTGTAGGCCCGTTGCCTCCTTTCCAGTAAATTTAAGTTACCTTCTAACTCTAACTCGATAGCTAGTGCACTGAGCTCACACACTGAGGTCCGGAGTTCGAATCTCCGGTACGGCTGGATAACATTAGGACGTGTTTCCATATGACACCTGCTGTCTCTGTTCATCCATCAGTATAAAATGGGTACCTGGGTGTTAGTCGACTGGTGTGGGTCTCATCCTGAGACAAAACTGACCTAATTTGCCCAAAATGTTCTGCATAACAAGCGGCTTTCTATATAGCAATGTGTCGTTGATGTCACTAGACCTGTATACCTTGTACATGTGCTTGTAGAAATATATATATATATATATATATATATATATATATATATATATATATATATATATATATATATATATATTATTATTATTATTATCATTATTATTATTATTATTATTATTATTATTATTATTATTATTATTATTATTATTATTATTATTATTATTATTATACGTAATCAACTGGATTACCCTGGATCAGTGTTTCACAGACATTAATCGCTCTCGTGATGAGGGGCCTGCTTCCAGGGTAGGCTCAGCCTTCAGTTGTCTAACGTAGCCATGGCGACTTACAACTCAGCAAAGACTATCAGTATCGAGATAACAACAGTTGTAGTTGACAGCTGAGTGGAGCTGACAGCTTTGTGACTCAGACTCCATCGAATAAATGTCAATGTGGTGGTACATCTGGGTGTTTAATCACTCCATCTATTCTGACCGCTAGACAGGTGCTGTCTACTAGACAGTAGCTACACTTTTCCCACCTAACGCGTGTACTGACCTCGTGTGTATCCACTGGGTTATCACGTCAAATCCTGGTTCAGTCAAAAAGAACAGGGTGTGTGAATGTATGTGTACCTGGTGGTCAGGTGTTGTTGCAGTAACGTCACAAGATAGCGTTGTGGGTGTGGTGCCAGATGGCACCATCATTCATATTTTATGATGGCCTCCTCCGGAGGTGTCGCTGCACCCCTCGGGATTCAAACTGCTGTCATTTTGAATTACAGACTCCATTTGGTGCCTAGTTAGCCAGCTGTTTCTAAATGCTACTGACAATGTAATGTAGAATACGTTACCTCTACTACACAAAGACCTCTGCTGAGCGTCTCTGTGTGTGATTAATAGTTAATAACGAAAGACCAATTGCCTGTAGTGACAATTTTACTCTTAGTCACTGGTATAATCTAGGTTCTAGCTAGTTCTAGTTATGTTCTGCCTATCTAACGAATCTGTAGAATCACGTCCGGTTCGTAAACCACATCCGGTTCGTAAGGACCACTAATGTGTAGAATTGAGGGCGTATGTATAGGTGTATGATTGATTAGTGATCCAGTGAATTTGCTCATGGAATTCAACCCAAGAAACCTGCCGTCCCTTTTCTGAAACTGAATCTCACCTTGATTTCTACATCAGAGCAGTGTAAGCCGGTTGTAGGTGCATCTCTGGTGAGCCTCCATAATATTAAAAAATACTGGTCAGCCTCCATAATATTAAAAAAAAAATGCGCATTTAATGATACTGTTGATGGGTGCTTACCATCGTGCATTGTGGTGGGGGTCTATGTTGCTATAGTAGGGACACTTGAGATACGTGTAATGAGTCACTGATTTGCAACCGGTGTTGTAGGAGCGGAGATGCCTCCTGTTGTTATGAAATGTGATCTAATTAGCATTGCAATGTGTTAACGGATGTTAGAGAACTTTATAGCACTAGCCTAGTGTGGGGGTAAGTAGCCCCCTAACTAGATAGTTAATAGATCGGCAGAGTCTGTATGCCTGTCTCTTCACTAATGTGTTTATTTCGTGACTGAAGCCTGGCTACCCGGCATGGGTAGGTGTACTCTCGTGGGTACCTGGTCAAATTCCCATTGTTGTTAGTTTTGTGTAGGCTGTGAGAAGTGATTGTAGATGCTAAAGTAAACTGCTGTATGTCTAACTCTAGCTTAAATACTTATAAATTAAGAGTGAATAAGGAAATGTAGCAACTTCGAGTAGGCAGGCATAGTGTGGGTGCCCATCTCGATGTTCATGTCTCAATCACACCCCTTCCCCTGATTTCCCCTAACGGTTACAGGGAATCAGTTGCCTTCTCTGATTTCCCACATCCTCTACATCATAACCTGCGGAAAAGCACTTGCATGCACTTATTCACTACGACGCTACAAACTCACACTTTCTCAATATCAAGGAATTTAAGCTTTAAACATTGTAGTAAATGAACTTAATTAAATAATCAGTCATTAGTTATAAGTTAATTTTTAGGTTGTCCGAAATGTTGTGCATAACCAGAGGCTTTCCATAAAGTACTGTACGTCAGTCATGATATAATCGTATAACAATTGTTTACTTAGTTATGGTAATAACTATAATCATTACCATTAAAGTCTTACCTGTTTTCTCCTGCATCTATATACCTGTCCTTGATACTGATTATGATGTTGGGGTTAAACATGTGATTGGTTGTGTCTGTGCGTGGCCACATCTGTGATTTTATTAGCATAGTAAAAAATCAAAAGACGTGATGCTGAGAAGTGGTTAGAGTCATTTTTACTTAGCACCACTTAGAAGTTCTTCTTTTTATCTAATACCTAGATAAAACCTGTGATTTTGTTAGTAGAGTAAAAAAAAGAAAACAAAAGACGTGAAGGGTTAGATAGTGAGAGTACATTAATGCAGCGAAGTCAAATTCAAGTTCTAATTTTTATTTCTTTGCAAAGTTTACAATGTTTAATTCCAATATTTATTTGCAAGTGCAAAGAAAACCACTATCAAGACTAAACCTAAGTTACCCAAAAATAGACTTTATTCAATACCTAGCTAATGAGAAAAAAATCCAGTTTATATAGGGCTCCTGGAGTAAGTAGTTAGGTATACGTATGTGAGTCAGCTGGCGTCCTACTGAATCACGCTGGGTCGCCAAAGTGAACATATTGCATTTTGCTTAATGGTGTTTAATCTTGTTTTCTTGAACTAGTAGCCTGGCTGTGTCCCACTCCATTACATGGGAATGGAGATAAATGGTATAAAATATCGACACGCTAGGAAGACATCACTCGTAAGGGACGCTACAAGATTCAATCTTCTGCAAGGGTATACGTAATCCCTTGCAACGATTGCAACTAATTATTCGTGGGCGAGACATCCAGAGACCCCAAACAAGTTTTTCAGAACACCAATACGCATTCAGAATGGATGAGTGGCGGAATGCTTGTGCTTTACATAGAGTCTTTCACAGTCATTTAATGAACTACATAGATTTAAAACAATCGCACTCAACAAAGGTTCACATTATACTGCATTTGTGTCTATTTTCGTACATGCGAGTTAGATAAAATCAGGCAATTGTTTCAAGAAAATGAGAAGATTGACCATAGATGTTTGGAATTATTTACAATTAAACTGACTAACAACATTAAACAAACCTGTGATATGTTCATTTTGTGAGCACTCATAGCATACACCATCTTGGAACACGGGAAACCCAGCATGCGCCTGTATGCGCCTGTATGCAACATACTACTCAATATATGTTCATCTGACTCTAAGAAAGACATATATGCATGCAGTAACTAGTACATTTTTTCGGGAGACGTTGCGCAATGGCGGCTTTATTATTCAGTACAGATAATAAAAAAAACACGAAGTATGCATGGTGGAACAGGTCAGGCAGGTACTGCACGAGCTGTGAGGTGGAACAAGTCAGGCAGGTACTGCACGAGCTGTGAGGTGGAACAGGTCATGCAGGTACTGCACGAGCTGTGAGGTGGAACAGGTCAGGCAGGTACTGCACGAGCTGTGAGGTGGAACAGATCAGGCAGGTACTGCACGAGCTGTGAGGTGGAACAATGATGGCTGTGTTCTGTCTGGGTAGGATTTATTGGACAAGCTTTACCGAATTTACTAAACTGCCTGTGTTTTCTATTCTCTGTACTGGATTGATAAAAAAAAAAAAAACACTAGTTGGTGAGACGCCTCCTCAATAAGTATTCTAGTTACCATGCGCAAATGTATCCTTGCATATTTGTGGGTGTTAAAAGCCATTTATACCTGTCTACCTGCTTTTAATACCTTATATAAGCTGTTTTTTTTTTTCAAATTGCTCTATGTATTGGAGAAAACCCACTCGTGAGTAACACGGTATACCAGTAAACAGCTTACAACATGGTCTCACTGTGACATCCAGCTTTGTTAGTATGGGTCCAAATAGCGTACTGATGGCAATATTGAAAAAAAGACAAATATTAACATGGAAACTATTGTCTCTTTTAATTACTCCTTAAGAACTGCCACACCAACGGCAGGATCACAGCACAAAAGTCTTATAGCCTACACAAATGTCGCACTTTAAGAAAGATGTCTCTCAACAGACTGAGGACTATCCCTGGATAAGCATGGTGGCGTTTGGGTTGTGTGCCATCCTGGCTGGTAGTCTGGTCTTCTTGCTGCCGGAGACCAATGGACAGCCGATGCTGGAGACCGTGGCAGACCTGCGGAAACGTCTGTCACACAAGAAACTCAGTAAAACGGACATAGATGATGCTATAACCAACACAAATTATAAAGAGGGTTCACCACTTGATTGATCAAGATGGAGTTGAAGCTCATTGTATCCATTGACGTTTTATACACACACAACACTGTATCTACTGACTTCTACACGCATACAACACTGTATCTACTGACTTCTACACGCATACAACACTGTATCTACTGACTTCTACACGCATACAACACTGTATCTACTGACTTCTACACGCATACAACACTGTATCTACTGACTTCTACACGCATACAACACTGTATCTACTGACTTCTACACGCATACAACACTGTATCTACTGACTTCTACACGCAACAATACTGTATCTACTGACTTCTACACGCATACAATACTGTATCTACTGACTTCTACACGCATACAATACTGTATCTACTGACTTCTACACGCATACAACACTGTATCTACTGACTTCTACACGCATACAACACTGTATCTACTGACTTCTACACGCATACAACACTGTATCTACTGACTTCTACACGCATACAACACTGTATCTACTGACTTCTACACGCATACAACACTGTATCTACTGACTTCTACACGCATACAATACTGTATCTACTGACTTCTACACGCATACAATACTGTATCTACTGACTTCTACACGCATACAATACTGTATCTACTGACTTCTACACGCATACAACACTGTATCTACTGACTTCTACACGCATACAACACTGTATCTACTGACTTCTACACGCATACAACACTGTATCTACTGACTTCTACACGCATACAACACTGTATCTACTGACTTCTACACGCATACAACACTGTATCTACTGACTTCTACACGCATACAATACTGTATCTACTGACTTCTACACGCATACAATACTGTATTTACTGACTTCTACACGCATACAATACTGTATCTACTGACTTCTACACGCATACAACACTGTATCTACTGACTTCTACACGCATACAACACTGTATCTACTGACTTCTACACGCATACAACACTGTATCTACTGACTTCTACACGCATACAACACTGCATCTACTGACTTCTACACGCATACAACACTGTATCTACCGACTTCTACACGCATACAACACTGTATCTACCGACTTCTACACGCATACAATACTGTATCTACTGACTTCTACACGCATACAATACTGTATCTACTGACTTCTACACGCATACAACACTGTACTTCTACACGCATCCAAGACTCCATCTACTGACTTCTACACGCATACAAGACTGTATCTACTGACTTCTACACGCATACAACACTGTATCTACTGACTTCTACACGCATACAACACTGTATCTACTGACTTCTACACGCATACAACACTGTCTCTACTGACTTCGACACGCATACACTGCATCTACTGACTTCTACACGCATACAACACTGTATCTACCGACTTCTACACGCATACAACACTGTATCTACCGACTGCATACAACACTGTATCTACTGACTTCTACACGCATACAACACTGTATCTACTGACTTCTACACGCATACAATACAACACTGTACTGTATCTACTACTGACTTCTACACGCATACAATACTGTATCTACTGACTTCTACACGCATACAACACTGTATCTACCGACTTCTACACGCATACAACACTGTATCTACTGACTTCTACACGCATACACTTCTACACGCATACAACACTGCATCTACTGACTTCTACACGCATACAACACTGTACTGTATCTACTGACTTCTACACGCATACAACACTGTATCTACTGACTTCTACACGCATACAACACTGTATCTACCGACTTCTACACGCATACAACACTGTACTGACTTCTACACGCATACAACACTGTATCTACCGACTTCTACACGCATACAACACTGTACTACCGACTTCTACACGCATACAACACTGTATCTACCGACTGCATACAACACTGTATCTACTGACTTCTACACGCATACAACACTGTATCTACCGACTTCTATCTACTGACTTCTACACGCATACAACACTGCTACACGCATACAACACTGTATCTACCGACTTCTACACGCATACATCTACCGACTTCTACACGCACTGTACTGACTTCTACACGCATACAACACTGTATCTACTGACTTCTACACGCATACAACACTGCATCTACTGACTTCTACATACTTCTACACACTGTATCTACTGACTTCTACACGCATACAACACTGTATCTACTTCTACACGCATACAACACTGTATCTACTGACTTCTACACGCATACAACACTGTATCTACCGACTTCTACACGCATACAACACTGTATCTACCGACTTCTACACTGTATCTACTGACTTCTACACGCATATCTACTGACTTCTACACGCATACAACACTGTATCTACTGACTTCTACACGCATACAACACTGTATCTACTGACTTCTACACGCATACAACACTGTATCTACTGACTTCTACACGCTACAACACTGTATCTACTGACTTCTACACGCATACTGACTTCTACACGCATACAACACTGTACTACCGACTTCTACACGCATACAACACTGTATCTACTGACTTCTACACGCATACAACACTGTATCTACTGACTTCTACACGCATACAACACTGTATCTACTGACTTCTACACGCATACAACACTGTATCTACCGACTTCTACACGCATACAACACTGTATCTACCGACTTCTACACGCATACAACACTGTATCTACTGACTTCTACACGCATACAACACTGTATCTACTGACTTCTACACGCATACAACACTGTATCTACTGACTTCTACACGCATACAACACTGTATCTACCGACTTCTACACGCATACAACACTGTATCTACCGACTTCTACACGCATACAACACTGTATCTACTGACTTCTACACGCATACAACACTGTATCTACCGACTTCTACACGCATACAACACTGTATCTACCGACTTCTACACGCATACAACACTGTATCTACTGACTTCTACACGCATACAACACTGTATCTACTGACTTCTACACGCATACAACACTGTATCTACCGACTTCTACACGCATACAACTGTACTGACTTCTATCTATCTACTGACTTCTACACGCATACAACACTGTATCTACTGACTTCTACACGCATACAACACTGTATCTACTGACTTCTACACGACTTCTACACGCATACAACACTGCATCTACTGACTTCTACACGCATACAACTGTACTGTATCTACCGACTTCTACACGCATACAACACTGTATCTACCGACTTCTACACGCATACAACACTGTATCTACTGTACACGCATACACTGTATCTACTGACTTCTACACGCATACAACACTGTATCTACTGACTTCTACACGCATACAACACTGTATCTACCGACTTCTACACGCATACAACACTGTATCTACTGACTTCTACACGCATACAACACTGTATCTACTGACTTCTACACGCATACAACACTGTATCTACTGACTTCTACACGCATACAACACTGTATCTACTGACTTCTACACGCATACAACACTGTATCTACTGACTTCTACACGCATACAACACTGTATCTACTGACTTCTACACGCATACAACACTGTATCTACTGACTTCTACACGCATACAACACTGTATCTACCGACTTCTACACGCATACACTGTACACTGTATCTACCGACTTCTACACGTATCTACATACAACACTGTATCTACCGACTTCTACACGCATACAACACTGTATCTACATTGTATCCACCGACGACTTCTACACGCATACAACACTGTCCACCGATACACGCACACAACACTGTATCCACCGACGTTTTACACACACACAACATTGTATCCACCGACGTTTTACACACACACAACATTGTATCCACTGACGTTTTACACACACACAACATTGTATCCACCGACGTTTTACACACACACAACATTGTATCCACTGACGTTTTACACGCACACAACATTGTATCCACCGACGTTTTACACACACACAACATTGTATCCACTGACGTTTTACACACACACAACATTGTATCCACCGACGTTTTACACGCACACAACATTGTATCCACCGACGTTTTACACACACACAACATTGTATCCACCGACGTTTTACACGCACACAACACTGTATCCACCGACGTTTTACACGCATACAACACTGTATCTACTGACTTCTACACGCATACAACACTGTATCCACCGACGTTTTACACGCACACAACACTGTATCCACCGACGTTTTACACGCACACAACATTGTATCCACCGACGTTTTACACGCACACAACATTGTATCCACCGACGTTTTACACGCACACAACATTGTATCCACCGACGTTTTACACGCACACAACATTGTATCCACCGACGTTTTACACACACACAACACTGTATCCACTGACGTTTTACACACACACAACATTGTATCCACTGACGTTTTACACGCACACAACACTGTATCCACCGACGTTTTACACGCACACAACATTGTATCCACTGACGTTTTACACACACATAACATTGTATCCACCGACGTTTTACACACACATAACATTGTATCCACCGACGTTTTACACACACACAACATTGTATCCACCGACGTTTTACACACACACAACATTGTATCCACCGACGTTTTACACACACACAACATTGTATCCACCGACGTTTTACACACACACAACATTGTATCCACCGACGTTTTACACGCACACAACATTGTATCCACCGACGTTTTACACACACACAACACTGTATCCACTGACGTTTTACACACACACAACATTGTATCCACTGACGTTTTACACGCACACAACACTGTATCCACCGACGTTTTACACGCACACAACATTGTATCCACTGACGTTTTACACACACATAACATTGTATCCACCGACGTTTTACACACACATAACATTGTATCCACCGACGTTTTACACACACACAACATTGTATCCACTGACGTTTTACACACACATAACATTGTATCCACCGACGTTTTACACACACACAACATTGTATCCACCGACGTTTTACACGCACACAACACTGTATCCACTGACGTTTTACACACACACAACATTGTATCCACCGACGTTTTACACACACACAACATTGTATCCACCGACGTTTTACACGCACACAACATTGTATCCACCGACGTTTTACACACACACAACATTGTATCCACCGACGTTTTACACGCACACAACATTGTATCCACCGACGTTTTACACACACACAACATTGTATCCACCGACGTTTTACACGCACACAACATTGTATCCACTGACGTTTTACACACACACAACATTGTATCCACCGACGTTTTACACGCACACAACACTGTATCCACTGACGTTTTACACGCACACAACATTGTATCCACTGACGTTTTACACACACACAACATTGTATCCACCGACGTTTTACACGCACACAACACTGTATCCACTGACGTTTTACACACACACAACATTGTATCCACTGACGTTTTACACACACACAACATTGTATCCACCGACGTTTTACACGCACACAACATTGTATCCACTGACGTTTTACACACACACAACATTGTATCCACCGACGTTTTACACGCACACAACACTGTATCCACTGACGTTTTACACACACACAACATTGTATCCACTGACGTTTTACACGCACACAACACTGTATCCACTGACGTTTTACACACACACAACATTGTATCCACCGACGTTTTACACGCACACAACATTGTATCCACCGACGTTTTACACACACACAACACTGTATCCACTGACGTTTTACACACACATAACATTGTATCCACCGACGTTTTACACACACACAACATTGTATCCACCGACGTTTTACACGCACACAACATTGTATCCACCGACGTTTTACACACACACAACATTGTATCCACTGACGTTTTACACACACACAACATTGTATCCACCGACGTTTTACACGCACACAACACTGTATCCACTGACGTTTTACACGCACACAACACTGTATCCACTGACGTTTTACACACACACAACATTGTATCCACCGACGTTTTACACGCACACAACACTGTATCCACTGACGTTTTACACACACACAACATTGTATCCACTGACGTTTTACACACACACAACATTGTATCCACCGACGTTTTACACGCACACAACATTGTATCCACCGACGTTTTACACACACACAACACTGTATCCACTGACGTTTTACACACACACAACATTGTATCCACTGACGTTTTACACGCACACAACATTGTATCCACCGACGTTTTACACACACACAACATTGTATCCACTGACGTTTTACACACACACAACATTGTATCCACCGACGTTTTACACGCACACAACATTGTATCCACTGACGTTTTACACGCACACAACATTGTATCCACCGACGTTTTACACACACACAACATTGTATCCACCGACGTTTTACACGCACACAACATTGTATCCACCGACGTTTTACACACACACAACATTGTATCCACTGACGTTTTACACGCACACAACATTGTATCCACCGACGTTTTACACACACACAACATTGTATCCACCGACGTTTTACACACACACAACATTGTATCCACTGACGTTTTACACGCACACAACATTGTATCCACCGACGTTTTACACACACATAACATTGTATCCACCGACGTTTTACACGCACACAACATTGTATCCACTGACGTTTCACATTCTCCCTACGTTGATGTTTTACACGCACACAACACTGTATCCACTGACGTTTTACACGCACACAACATTGTATCCACTGACGTTTTACACGCACACAACATTGTATCCACTGACGTTTTACACACACACAACATTGTATCCACTGACGTTTTACACGCACACAACATTGTATCCACTGACGTTTTACACACACACAACATTGTATCCACTGACGTTTTACACACACACAACATTGTATCCACTGACGTTTTACACACACACAACATTGTATCCACTGACGTTTTACACGCACACAACATTGTATCCACTGACGTTTTACACACACACAACATTGTATCCACTGACGTTTTACACGCACACAACATTGTATCCACAGACGTTTTACACACACATAACATTGTATCCACCGACGTTTTACACGCACACAACATTGTATCCACTGACGTTTTACACGCACACAACATTGTATCCACTGACGTTTTACACGCACACAACATTGTATCCACTGACGTTTTACACGCACACAACATTGCATCCACTGACGTTTTACACGCACACAACATTGTATCCACCGACGTTTTACACACACATAACATTGTATCCACCGACGTTTTACACGCACACAACATTGTATCCACTGACGTTTTACACGCACACAACATTGCATCCACTGACGTTTTACACGCACACAACATTGTATCCACCGACGTTTTACACACACATAACATTGTATCCACCGACGTTTTACACGCACACAACATTGTATCCACTGACGTTTTACACACACACAACATTGTATCCACTGACGTTTTACACGCACACAACATTGTATCCACTGACGTTTTACACACACACAACATTGTATCCACTGACGTTTTACACACACACAACATTGTATCCACTGACGTTTTACACGCACACAACATTGTATCCACCGACGTTTTACACACACATAACATTGTATCCACCGACGTTTTACACGCACACAACATTGTATCCACTGACGTTTTACACGCACACAACATTGCATCCACTGACGTTTTACACGCACACAACATTGTATCCACTGACGTTTTACACGCACACAACATTGCATCCACTGACGTTTTACACGCACACAACATTGTATCCACTGACGTTTCACATTCTCCCTACGTTGATGTTTTACACGCACACAACATTGCATCCACTGACGTTTTACACGCACACAACATTGCATCCACTGACGTTTTACACGCACACAACATTGTATCCACTGACGTTTTACACGCACACAACATTGCATCCACTGACGTTTTACACGCACACAACATTGTATCCACTGACGTTTCACATTCTCCCTACGTTGATGTTTTACACGCACACAACATTGCATCCACTGACGTTTTACACGCACACAACATTGCATCCACTGACGTTTTACACGCACACAACATTGTATCCACTGACGTTTTACACACACACAACATTGTATCCACTGACGTTTTACACACACACAACATCAGAATTAACGATTTCAGTTCCTAGGAAGAGAATTTGTTTGGAAACAACAAGAATTAGTAATAGTTACTGACATGTTAAAAACATTTTTTTAACTCCAATAAGTAAAGTCATGATCGGACTTCATTTATCTTTTTAAGTTTATGTAGTGTTTCTGTATCTCCTAAAACGTTGTAAAAGATAAATTTATGTAGTGTTTCTGTATCTCCTAAAACGTTGTAAAAGATAAATTTATGTAGTGTTTCTGTATCTCCTAAAACGTTGTAAAAGATAAATTTATGTAGTGTTTCTGTATCTCCTAAAACGTTGTAAAAGATAAATTTATGTAGTGTTTCTGTATCTCCTAAAACGTTGTAAAAGATAAATCAGGTTTGTTGATAATAATATTTCAATGTGCGAATGATGACATCTTAATAATATTTCAATTATCTGTTGAATTTACATGTGAAGTAGTTAAAGAAAATCATTATATTTTTAGATATATCTGAGTTAGTTAGTTAAAGATTAGCCGGTATTCTCCCGGCCCGGGCCTTGTCCAAGTGGTGGCCCGGCCTTGGCTCCCTCTTTAGGGAGTGTCTGAGACCTAAGTCTCCCATGGGAGGAGGCACAAGTACCTCCTCATCTTTGGGACCAACTGTCCCCAGGCCTAGCCACAAGCTAGGCCTCTCTGGTCTGCCATCCCCCCCCCAAGGGGGCTAATGGGAATGACAGTCTTATGAGCTAAAGGCTCTGGCTCAGGCACCTACCCGACCCTAGAAGGGTTAGGCATGGTGTCGATCAGATATATCTGAATGGGTTCAGGTTGTCTGATTTCGTTACCTGAGGACGTCTTATATAGTCGGCTTCAAAGTCTGGAAGAAGCGCTGGTGTCCTGTAACTACAGAATGGTTCATGCAGGTGCACGTCTCCTCTAATTATATTTTTTTTGCTAGAACGTTCCTGGATTTGATTTCTATGAGATAACTTGAAAAAAAAAAAAAATTCTGATGGTGAATTTTGCTGAGAAGTTTGGGATTGCTGTCAGAGTGTGTGGGGGGGGGGTGCAAATCTGCCACTTCTTTTTTAAGATGTAGTATTACTTCCCCTTGAGATAATTTAAGTAGCATCTTCTTCAAGGCTTCATTTTTCAATGGCTGATGCATCTTTATGGATAGGATGGAACCCATAACTTTAGGTTTTGTAGGTGAAAATTTGCCAAGTTCTTGACCAGCCAGGGTGTAACTCGTACGTAGGTTTACGTGCGGCCAGCAGCAACACCCTGGGTGATCAGACTCTGATCCACAGCGAGGTCTGGTCACAGATCGGGCCGTGGGGGCGCTGACCCCCGAAACCCCCTCCGGGAATACTCAAAGAATAGAGTAGAGGTGATGGTAATGCTGTGTTCCGTGGGTAGGATCAGTCTGCGATCAACGATTATATTCTCCGTGTCATCTGAAAATATATTAAGTGCTTTAATCTTGCAGATGGTAACGTGTTTAGGTAAATTGAAGGCAAAAAAGTAATTTGTATTCTTATTCTTTAAGTAATTGTTCACCTCTACACATCCTGACCTCTTCAACGGGGGCTCCTTGGCGTGGTAAAGAGGCTCTTGGTCTGAGGAATTAGACCTGTCGGTCCACTTCCTCAGAACGAACCTAATTACCCCCCAATCCCCCGTTCCCTATCCCATCCTCCCCATCCTCCCCTTTTTCCTTTCCTCCTCCTCCTCTTCCCCACCCCTCCCTTTTGCCCTTCCTTTTTGGCCTTTGGTTTTTTTTTTTTGTTTTTTTTTTCCCACAGGCATGCTAGTTCCTAGGTAGGGGAAAGGGTACCGGGGTCCATCCCATTCCGTTGAGGTTCTTGGCAGTGGCGTAGTTTGCCATGGAATCTGGACTGCCTGGGGATGTCCTGATCCCTCTCCGGTATCCCGGAGGGTGGCTTTGGGTGTCTCTCGGGCGACGGGTGTATCTCTGGAAGCCACCTTTCGGATTCCTGGGGTGGTGGCCGAAGGAGGTATGCTTTGTGGCAGATTTCCGGCCGCCCTCTCTTTTGTCCACCGAGGTAGCTCGGCAGATGTGAGGTTGCTATCCCGGATTGCCGGTTTACTGGCATGATGGGTAGGGTATGGCACTGGTTCCATGCTGCATCTGCGCTACTTGCGGTGCTGAGGTTCTCTTGGGTGCGGAGGGAGATTTCTGGCCCTTTCATTCCTCCTGTAAACTATTCCTCTCCCTCGGTCCCCTTTTGGTCTCTTTATTTATTTTATTTTTATTTTCTTAAAAACAAAGAAAGAAGTAACTCAACCATGGGTAGCCCTAGTCCACAGAACCTGTGCCCTGTTTCTTGATACCTTTAATCTGTTCTGACCCCATTTCTGTCTTTAACCACTCTTCTCGGACACTCATGCCTCTGCAATTCCTCTTTGCCGTGTGCTGTTTCTCACCCGCTTCAGGTACTGGGAGGTCTCGGGATTGACTTTCTGACGATTTGACCTCGCCTCTCTCTGACTGCGCTTCCGCCTTCCTTACGGGGTGCGCACTCGGACCGCCAGCCTGCTCCACGGCCGGACCAACTCTGGTCCCACGCCTAAACAACAATGACAATTACTCACATGATATCACCTTTCTTGCCCTTCTCAGAAAGATCACACTGCGCCCTTCACTACCTACCAGCTCAGACCACCACTGACTAAATTCTTCACTCTTTGATGACCGACTTCTCTTACGCCATTTTTCTGACTGTTGTATTAGTGTAAATTCACGCAGCGTTAGAAGATATTTCTTTTTCATGCTCTGAGAGTTTTTACACAGACTATCAACGCACAGAATGCACACCTCAGCCTATGAGCTTTGGTCACATTTGATATTGTTCCCATCATTATTGAAAACATCATTCCTCAATTTTCTTGTAGTGGTATCATCTGCCCCATACCATAGTTCAACAAAATTTCCAGACATGTGGCACTTATTCTCAGTTATTAACTCCAAGATCTCCCAATCCCTGGCAGAGATTCACTCACACGGAGACGCCCATACCCTAGCAATGGCTGCTAACTTTCTGGGGACAGCCGAGAACTCCCATCCCCTGGTTTATATAGCAGACATCGATTACAAGCTCGAGCAAGATCCCTACACCACAACAGGTGTGGTAAATTGTTGATGATTTGGCCATCCAGCAAAGAGTTGTGTGATCTATCGCCAGCCGCCCAGCTCCAGTGCCATGACTCATTCCTAATACTGTCTTGCACCGACCTCCTTCTGGCCTTAATTGTCATGAGGTTTCACTCGCCAGACTCCGGCTGCTGCGCCAAGTCTACTTAAACGAGTGGGAAATCTTGTTGGCCTCAAAGAGGGCAAAGAAGGTCTCTTGAGCGCCATATCAGCCATTCCTGCTCACAAGCAAGAGACTACCTGTGTTTATTCACAGCCAAAACGTCCTCTACTCTCTCTCTATCCTATCTTCTGTAACTCCACCCCGTGGTTTTCTTCACTTCCTCCCATAGTCATTCCTAGCTACTCTCATGTCCTGCCCAGGATGTCCCATTTCAATGTCTCAGGGGTCTGACTTTGTTTCAGGCCTTCTCTCGTTTCTGCAAAGCGATGAGATCTCTCATGGACACCTCCCTCCAATCGTCCTCTTCACTTCTCAAAAGTCAGTGCAAAGGTCCATTAACACCTCCTACCTATCTTCTTCCACCTCTCATTTTTCCTCTCTGTTTCGTACTCCAATTCTCCTCTCACTTCTGCCTTCTGTTACAAGTGTAGAGGTTCACCTCCTCCTGTACTGTACCTTCCTCTCTGTTCCTCTCCTAAGTTTTTCCTCTCTGTGCCACCTCCCAGGTTTCTGGCTCTCTTCTGTCCTTCCACGCTTCTCCAGTTCCCTCCACCCTTTTGCCTCTACCTTGCACAGTCCATTACAGTTCCAATCTTACTCATCCTCCCCTACCATCTCCAATATTGTCTCCCATACGACATCTCTGAATTCTTAAAACACTCTGAAGCAATCTCGAATATGCGCTGCAGAGACCAAATCCACATCAATGACACTGATCCACCCTCCGCTCCTTCTTCTCCTCTACTCCATCTCAGGTAAACCCTTTCTCTCACAGCGCACCGTTCCTTCCGGCTGTTTGAAGTTTTCCCACTGCCTCCGCATGGACTTTTCTAACCCCTCTAGTCCATAGAACCCTTACTCGCGGACTTGGTGTGGCCTTTGAGCCATTAAGTAATCATGGCCATTTGCTGTGGAATATATCATGGCCCTCAGGTAATCGGGTGAGCTTCAGGATGTTACTCCCAGTTTTCCTGCTGGTGTTTTACAGAAACTAAAATTACACCTGCTGTTATCTCTCCCATCTCAGGCTATAATTTATTGTATTTCTGATCCTTTCTGATAGGACTTTAATGAAAGTGCCCTTCTTCTACGCACTGGATATTCCACTCATCAGCTATTTGTTCAGCATTTCTAGCTACACAGCAGCCTGTACCACTTGCATAGGTGGTATATGCTCTGTTCTTTATATCTTCCTCTCTCAGGCATTATCTATTCCAGATATTGCCTTTCTTGTTTCCATCACACATTTACCATTTCAGATTTACATTAAGATTCTTTTTTTTTTTTAATGCTCACTATTTCTCTTCTGGGGGTCTCACTGTGATTCCTGTGGCATTCAGTTAGAGTGCTTTTCTGCCACCCACCCTCCATGTTTTAAATACAGGTACTCACACATCCATTTTGATCCTCGGACTCACTTTGCATCGATCTCTCTCAGTCTGCTCTCTCCGCCGCATTAGACTTCACTTGGTCTGTTCTTCCGGGACTTACATGACAGCCGAATACTCCAATCACTTTACTTCCCTCTCATATTCTGCACCCGCATCCCACGCTGGCAATTTGATCAGGCAAACTGGAACCTTTACCACACCCCAACTGCTTTTTAGAGAGGTTCCTCTGGGTCCTCCATCGATGAGCTTTTACACTCTTCTCGTCCTCTGTTTTAATCCGCAGCTTCTCATTCTATACCCAAATTCCGGGCAGGCATTCTCAGAATGTGTCTGTGGTGGTCTTCTCTTCGTTGTGCTCGTGCACGTCGGAAACGCGCTGCATGGGGCAGGCACGGTACACAGAAACTGGCTGGTAGAGAGACTTCTGATTTAAGCAGAAGGGCACATCGCTCGCGCCGCCATCCGTGACGCTAAACGCACTTGCTGGCGGTAGATTATGTCTCCACCATCACCTCTGCTTCCCTCCATGATGCAGTCTGGAAAAGCATTAAAAACTGAGGGTAACATTCCTCCTGACCCGCCCTGTCTCTGCGGTTGCCGTGTTGATATGTTAAACCTATTAGATGTTCGCAACGAAATTGGCGCAATCATCTGGTCCATATTTCAGGGACCCATCTCATGCCTCATTTCTTTCCTCGTGCCTGCCAGAGAGTTAGCACTTCTGACTTTTTCTCTCAGAGAAGAACAGCATAATGTGCCTTTACACTTCAAGAACTGAGGTACACTCTCAGCTTGCCGATCATCGGCAGCTGGGCCTGACGATATCTGGCCTGTATGCCACAACATTTACATCAGGTCAGCCCTTGCAGTCCTATTATGCTCTTACAACTTATTTGGTCACAAGGAGTTCTTCCACAGCTGTGAAATCCGCCATTGTTCTTCCTTCTAAAACCAGGCACTACAGGACAAGGAAACTCCAATTATCGTCCCATTGCCTACCAGTGCAGTTTGCAAGGATGGAACGCCTAGTAACAGACGTTTAGTGTGCATTTAGAGACACAACAGTCTCTCCACTGTCAGATTATGGCTTCTGTGTAAGTGACGTTCACCATAGACCCTGATGTTGATGCTTTAGATACAGAAATTGTAATGCCTGACAGAATAACCACTCAGCCACGCTGGCATTTTTGACCTGAGAAGGTATATGACACAAACTTGGAGGTATAATATTTTAGCCTGCCCCACTCCCTTAGGCTGGAGGCACCTACCATCCTTTCCTAAGAACTTTTTAACTGACAGGCATTCTCGCAGTACCGTTAATAATGTGCTTCTCCCGACTTTTTATCCAAGCTGAAGGTGTCCCCAGGATGTGTTCTGAGCAACAACACTTTTTTCTCCTAAGTACAATGATTTGGCTTAGTCTTCCATCAAATATTTGGTCATCACTTCATGTTGATGACTTCATTATTGCTCGTGCAGGCGCTGACTGTCACCTATTGCAGCTTCTTCCAGCATGCAGTCGACCGGTGTTTCCACTGGGGGCCACCACACGTGGTTTAATTTTTCCAGCACTAAAACTCACCCAAATTACTTTCACTAGACGCTCTGTCATTCCTGATCATCCTTTGTACCTCTTGGCCCTGTATCCCTGAACGTGATACAGTCAAGTTTCTGGGCCTCCTTCTTTGATCGTAGGTTATCCTGAAACTTTCACATTACCTTCTGAAGGCAACTTGATCACAGCTTATTGAATCCTCTTAAAAACTCCCTTGCTCATCTTTTTCATGGAGTTGGATTGCCGAACCTTCCTTCACTCATATTCCACCCTTATCTTATCGAAACTTGATTATGGTGACCAGATCTATTCAGCGGCATCTCCTGCTACTTTCTAGCCTTTAACCTCCAATTCATCACCAAAGATTACGCATTTATGCCTTCGTGTGCTTTCGCTCTTTCCCGTCGAGAGCCTCTGTATGCAGAAGCGAAAGTTCCATCTCATCCTGTTACGACCACCAGTTTCATGCAGAGGCATTCCATTTACGGACTATTTTGTTGCAATATCTTCCCAACGTTTAACTGTTGGGCAAATAACGTTGGTCTACTATGCTCGGCAACAAATCCCAATCTATTAAACCGAGTATAGGTTACCGGGCTCTTCTTCTATCACCAGTGTCGAGGTTGGGAGACTACTTCCATCTTCAGACACATACTCACCATTTGATAGATATCTCGGAGAGGCGCCCTGCTCCTCCCCGTGAGAACTGCTGTTCCATTATCATCAGCCACATCTCTGTTGGACTGCCCACTTTATCAACGAGCATGCAGAATTTACCCTCCAATGTCTCTTCTGCTCTGCTGCTCTCTTTACCTTCCTTCTGCTGATGTGACCCAATTTTCATCCAGACTCTCTCATTGACTCTTTTGACATCTGACTTACTTGACAAAATTCTTGATTACTCTGTTCTTTCTTTACTAATCCTCTACCCCCGTACTCATCTCGTTTCATTGTTTCATAACTCATCGTTTATCCCTTCTCTCTTCCTTCTGCTATCCTTATCACTTTCGCTTCTCCTTCCTACTCCCAGCAGGCACAGTATAGCTCCTGTGGCTTAGCGCTTCTTTTGATAATAATAATAATAATACACACATCTCAGAGGACATGTGAAAGAAACCTACAATCACGCCTTTCTGTTTTGAGGTCATGATGTATGTACCAAGTTAGATTATCTTTATTGGTGTCATTATTCTTGGATGAGGTGATATGAGAAAAGGTATGGGAGTCGTTTTATTCTTCCAGGGTACAGAAGAATGAATCACAGTTGTCTTCTGAAACTATAAAGCTGAAACGTCTTTGTACTCAGCATACAAGCATCTCTGACGTATTCATGAGGAGATCACCTAAGTATTTTAGGCGTGATGAGTAACCATGCCTTGTCTAGAAAGACGTTTTAGCCAGGAGGTCCAGCCTAACTTATGACCAAGTGCTGCCGGTGACAGAAGTAATGAAGCACTACCTGGCATACTTCTGGTCTGAGGGTCGATAGCATTCCATAGGATGTGTGCACCCATTTGGGATAGGGGAGGGAAGAAGGTAACAAATCTTTTTTCCCGTGATATCTGGGATATCATGTCGAGTCCCTTGTGAAGAAAGCTGAATCTTTGAAGGACCCAGACGTAGTTCATTGTTACTGGGATCCCTGAATAAATCCCTGCACCTTGGCACTGATGTTGCTGCATAGCATTAAAATCCTCTCCCACTATTATTAGTAATCCCATGTTTGTGATGTTGGCAGGTTACTAGGTTTGTTGACATATGTGAGTTAGTATAGCAGGGAGGTGTAGTTTCTTGTGAGAGACACAGTTAAGATTTCCTGTAAGTATCCTTTGAGGAATCTAAGCTCACAGTGTTTCTAGTTCCATGTGATAAAGTCCTGTTGTCCAAATGCCTGTGGAGTACTGTAGTGCCAGGCAGGGAGCCTCAGTCTCAGAAGAGGAGAGCTGGGATGGTCAGACAAATTGATGACATGTCTGGTCTTTCCAGTATAATTCCCTGCACTGTTGTGCAGAGGGCTCAGGGAAGACGTTCATGTTTGCTTCTCTGAGGTCTGTTCATAGGGGAAATTTGTCTCTGATGTTAACCCTCACTATCAGCCACTTGCCATTGGATGGAACCTCTTCTCTGACAGACACAACTCTGTTCACACTTCAAATGACCCTGACCTTCCACGTCTCAACACTATATATTAGTTGTTTCTTTTGATATTTCATAAAAATTATAAGACGCTCATATAGCTGACACGTAGAGTTAAAAATTCCACTTTGCTATATGCCTTTTACCCACTTACATCGTATCCTACCATAATTCCATTGAAGTTCCATGTAATGTATTACTTACTTATTATTAAAAATCTGAATACTCTGATTTTGATCAGGTCTCACAGTGAGTTAAGTGTGTTCCTAATTTGATTTTTTATGTTTTAGTAAATACAACACTTGTAGACAGTTACAATGATGATTATGATCCAAATTCTAGGCTTAGAATTAATTAAATTTGTGTTAATAATTAATAAGGTCGTCACAAATGTATATTTCAAATATGACTTGAGCACCGTGATATAACTTGCAGTGATGAGCAATCAGATAAAAAATGTTTATTAAAAACACTGCATGACTCTGACAATATTAATTTAATCTTCCCATTTTATTTCCCTTATAACTCGAGTAACCACCTTATTCAACTGGATTTAAATTCTCAACACTTGTGTAATGGAAACAGAGACCAAATTTCTGACACTTAACATAACATGCTCGAGACCAAAACTTTTGAACATTTAAAATCTATAAAATCCTCAGGCATAATTTCAAAAATCCCACGACTGACGAAGAGTGAAATTCAACAGTGTAAGATAGTTGTGACTGGCATGAAATGGCAGATCTTAATTAACTGAAAACGCTCCAGAATGATATTAGAGCTTCAGCAAATAAATCTCTAAAATCTGATCAGTGTACATTTGCTTTGCATAAACATGGTTAGGGTCTAAAGCTGTCAACAACAAAATTCCATAACAAGGGACTGTTCACAGAGTCAAAATGCAAATGTAAGCAGTATTCACAGAGATCCCATAAAGGATCATTATGTGGGTGGGTTGGTCAGCAACACAGAGTCAGTTCCTATTTGCTCAGAACTACTAAACATCTCAAATATCGTAGTTGAAGTTTGGTGGTAAAGACTGAAACCAAAACCTTTGTCATTGTGGTTGTTTTTACAGTTTCCTGATGCAACCTCCCAGCAACCCAGGAGCAGATTTTGAAAATTGGCCACTGTCTGAAAATCTCCCAGTTCCTGCCCCAAACAATTTTAAGTTACTGAGATTTCAACCTGAGACACTCTTAAAATGAGGAGAGCATGGCAAATAATATTTTGAGCAGAGACTGCCCCAAGAGGCAGCTCAGATGAAAAATTCACACACGAGCGTCATTGAATCTCTCTGCACCAAATTCACCTAAATCAGCAAATATTAGAGCTATAAGACTCCTCGAAAATTACTGACCTTATTCACTAACAACGATGATCTGATAGGTAATATCACAACATAAAAGATGGTAAACATGTATGCACACAGGCTCCTGACCAGCAAATATGATGAGTCAGGTGAGGGTGTTCTCACAAAATTCACCCCACAACAAAAACATACAATGGGAACAAGTCTAATTATGTCCTAAATGAAACAAGTTGGAAGACATTCCAAGCAACATGTGGATCTGAAACCTATGCCTAGAAAAATAAATCTCCATGGCTCTTGAGATCTGCCTGGCGAACATTCCATTAAGAAAAAAGAAAGAGAAGAGAGAACTGGAAAGAGATGCTCCCCATACAGACGAAGGCTATGAGTCAGACCTGCTGGAGGGGGCCACATATCTGAAATACGAAGGGAGGTACTGGTCAATGAAATTGCAAACATCGAACTTGGTTGAAGGAATCTTATGCAAGAGACAAGAATCACTGAAAAATTAAAAGCCATAAAGGAAATTAAAAAAATCTTCTTTATGCCAAATCTATGGGAAAGCATCCAGCATGGGCCCTGCTTTAGGCAGGATGGGACATATACAGACGATACAAGAAATGAGTGAGATACTTCAAAGTCCTAATACGACTATATAGTGTTCAGCGAGCTATCACTGCCTAGACTAAGGATTGACAATCCAAATGAATTCTTTATGAATGAAAACCTATAATTTGTCTTTCAAAAGTTCTGATATTATCTCAATCTATAAGACTTTGAAAAGGTTAATAAATGACATGCTCATGCACCCTATTTCCAGGACTCCAGACTTTATCGAACTCCATGTTCATCACGAATTGCAAAAACCTCTTGTCGTATACCATTCGATGTAGAGGGGAGCATGGACCCAGGGGGTCATTCCACACCTACCAAAACAACAGACATAGCCCCACCCACAAAGGTGGAGAGTGGAAAGCAACAAAGAACTAAGACCAATAGCACTACATCTCATATCATAAAAATCTTTGAGAAGGTTCTAAGATAAGATCGTCAATTACACAACCTAGGTAACCCTGTTTAGGAGTAGGTCGTTCTTTGCTTGTTCTAGCTACTGGCCACTCATGACAAGGTCTGGATGTTGTAAAGGATAAATAAATGCAGATGTGGTATACACAGATTTTGCCAAAGTTTACGACAAGGGTGACCACGGTGTAATAGCACACACAACGCGTGATAAAGGAATAACAGGAAAAGCTGGTAGGTGTGACCGATAACTTCCTGACAAAAAGAACACAAAGACAATCAAACAGAGTAAGGTCTGAGGCACCCACAGAAATGCCTTGCCACAGTCACACAAGTCGCTCCCATTCTATTCTCATCCTCATTTCTCTAAAATAGGGAGATGTAAGCTATGGCTCCATGTCTTCCTCATGGATGACAACTAGGATCAGCATGGCAGTGACCCCACTGAAGACACCGTTGAGACTCCACAGACATCAACCCAATCTTCAAATGGGCCACTCAAAACAATATGAAGTTCAATGAAGAGAAATTTGAATCATCAGATATGGAAACATGAAGAAATTAAACTGTATCAGGGTATCTGATAAAATTCTAACCATACACAATGGAGTGAAAATAATGTGAAGGACAGAGAGTGATAATGTTAGAGATCTCACCAAAGACCACAACAATGTATCTACCGATCCAAGTTAGGAAATGATAGGATGGGAGAAGGAGAACCTTCAAAACTAGGGACACCAAGCCCATGAGATTCTCTTCAAAATTGCTTGTTTGCTCTAGGTTGAATACTGCTGTCACTAACTGCTCCTCAAGGCTGACGACATTGCAGACACCTGAGAGCGGTACAAAGAACTTTCAAGGCAATACATAAGAGGCCAATAATTACCTAAATTACTGGGAACGGTTGAAAGTCTCTTTAATTTTTATTCCTGGAATGGTATGAGAGATACATGATAATATACAATTGGAAAATCCTGTGAGGGGATTAGCACCAAACTATGAAAGCAAAGACTTTACAGGAGATAAGGTCATTCCCTCAATGAAAACAACAGCGCCACGAGCACAATTGAGAGACAACACAATAAGTGCCCAGGGCCCAAGACTGTCTTTAACCGCCTCCCAGCATGCTGCATGCAAGGAGGGATTACTAATAGACCCCTGGCTGTCTTTTGGTGAAGGTACTGAACAGGCACCTTAAGTCAGGACCCGACCAGCCGTGTTGTGGTCTGCACGTCAGTTTCAGAGTGTGCCAGCAGCAGCCTGGTTGGATCAGGCCTGATTCACGTGGGAGGCCTGGTCTGGTGACCAAGCCATGGCTGACCAGGAAACCCTTCTTTGCATACATCAGGTATGTGAAATAGTTTCGCCACTCTCTGGAAAACCTTCAGTATATAATGTTCTTATGGGTCTGCCTGGTGTAGAGCTTTCTATTATTGATCTTTTTATTTTTCTTTCTGTCCTCAAACTGAAACTCTACTACCTCTGCTTAATATCCTTCTTCTCTCTATCCTATCACCCCATCTTCTCCTCTCCCCTTTCTCTTCTTCTTCCTATCCTCCATATCCCTTTCTCTCTGTTTTAGCTTTGAGATTCTCTCCTCAGGCATCTTGTTTGTGGTGGAGTGGTACCATAGTCCTCTCCCATTCTGCTGAGCGGTCCTTGCAGATGTGGTTTGGCTGTGGGAATCTGATCAACTGGGGATCTCCCTGATTCTCTCCAGTTTCCCAGGGCAGCTGGTGTCTTTCTGGCCGACAGGTGCATGTCTGGAGGCAGCCTGTCGGGACTTCCAGGTGGTGGTCAAGGAGACATGCTTTGTGTAGGATATCCACACTTTCTTGAGTACCACCGGGAGGCTCTGCAGGATGTGAGGGTGCGTTCTGGGATTGCTACTTCTGGGCAGCTGAAGGGTGTATGTATGGACACAGGGAGCCCCTCTTCAATGCATTTGTGCACTACTGGCGGTGCTGGTCCTCGGGCATGATGGGACTATGGTCCTTTCATTCCTCCCAGAGCCATCCTCCACGTTCTCTTTTGTAATGAACAAAGAGGCCTGATAAACACAATAATTACAGTGAATTTAATCTGTTTCAGAACAGCTACATTATGAGCTTATCAGTCCGCTGTTGATAGGAGAAACTACTAATGGTAGGAGAATGTGTGATCAGTCTCAGTTTGAGCCGACGCAGCCAGTCCATCAATCTTGAGCAGAATATCGTATTCTACTCATGATCGATGGACTGAACACATCGATTCAAGGCGAGGACTGATTACCCATTCTCCTCCTCTGTTCTCTCAAGCCTCCCATGGCCAGATCGATGAAGCCAATTGCGTGGCGAAACGTTTCAATAAAGATTCAAGAGTTTACTTCACATGTTCAATTTATCAACAAAAGGAAAGAAGTGGACATGGAGTCCCAAACCATGAAACCGTTCCTCCTGGGCCTTCTGCCACTGCACTTTGTAGACAGCTCATACTGTCTGTACAGAGCTTCATGCTGTCTGCCAGCTGAGTTCATATTTTGTGCCTTGCCTGTGCTGCCACACATAGGCCCCACTTCAGCATGCCCAGATCTGCTCTCTCTCACCACTCAGCAGCCTTCACCAGTCAATAAACAAGGCTCACTCTTCTCTCCCCTCGTTGAGCATGGCCCTCCTGGGCCATGGGGACTTAATGCACTGCCCAGTACCCTACGACATTGCAAATAAAGTAAGAAGCTCTGAAGCCTTTATCATTACTCCTGCCACCAAAACTGCCAATTAACTCATAACAAATGGTAGCTTGCAGTGGTCACAGCAAGTGTGTTTGCTCTGGAGAGTGGAAGGAAGAGAACAGCTGTTCTCACTTCATCACCCCACACACAGCTACACCACTTCTCAGCGAGTTATCTAAAATGCTGTGTCTGGCACGTTCCCAGCATCCACACAGGTACAAGCAGAATTCTGGCTGAAATTTACAGAATTCTCGAGAATTGCAAGTATGTCCCCAGGACTCACTCACAGCATCCCATGCTGTTCAAGTTACATGTTCAGCGTATGGTTCTGCTATGCTGTTTTGTTCAGCTCAGCACAGCTATTTCAGTAAAAGTCGGAGGTGAGTTTGTGGCAGATTTCTATGTCCATTGTGAGTAAGCTCCCAGTGGTTATGTGGGTGAGGAGGAGGTGGCTGTTCCTCACCTCGCCCATGCTCTGTCCTACTGTACACCACACCTTTGACACCATTCGCCATTGCCTCACTCTCTGCTGTGCCTTCTGCCGTTTTCCATGTGAATTCATCACAGTTGTATCCGAGTGCCCAAGGCCACCGAAGACATGCAGATCACTGTCAGCGGGATCACCGTCACGTAGATCACGAAGCTTCACGCGGGGCGGACGATGCCATCTGGATCACCGTCACATGGGTTGCTCAACCACACGTCCCATGCCACATGTTGTACCCATTGGGCCAGATCATCGCGACTGACGTCACCTCACGACGTCACCCACGATGCTGCCCAATTTCGCAACGTCACGATGTTCGTCGACGCCACCGTGGCGCCATCCCGGCCATCACTCACGACGTCACGCCTGACTGTTGCGTGTTAGTTTCACTGCATGAGCAACATGTTACATTGTCGAGAAGATTTGAGAGAAGATATATGGTCATAAAGTTATTTAATTCTCCTAATATGTTCTCATATATTTGTGTATAGCTTAGTGTTGATTTTTGAACAGAAAAGCATCATTTAAGTTAGTAAGCCATGTTGTGCTCACATGCAGTGCGGGTGTGCAGTGTTTCCATGTGTCCTGTGGTCTGGAGCCCATGGCTGTTTAGCACCTGTGTTACTGTCGTCAGTGTGACTCATTGCTTGACAGTTGATAGCACCCAGCCTCGAGAGTCTGAGCCTCTTTGCACAGAAAGTTTTATGTTCGCCACTGTGATGCCTTGCTGAATCAAAAATTCCATGACCCCACGAGATTTTTCACTTCACCTCCAGACCATCAGAGTGCAGTTATATGTAGAAAAGCAAAGCCTGTGGGACGCTTAGACTAACTCCTCTGCTAGAACTCCAACTGTCGAGAGAATAAATAGCTCTCAGTGAGCCCATGCACAAAGATGATGTACCTTTGACTGCTAGCCTGCTCACCAGAGTGGTGGTGGCGCTGTTGATGACTCCTGGATGTTTCCTGCCGAGTCGTTCTGCCATGACTTACCCACGCTCGCTGGCAGTGACAGCCCCAGTGACAGCACCAAAGGAGAAACATCCTGAGTCGCCTGCCAGAAGTCCTGCCCAGTTGCCGAGTACTGACGACGCTCACTGGAGGGCACCAGCAGGTTGTGGTCCCAGGTTGAGTGAAACCTGCAGTGACCTTACGATGACTGCGACTGCAGCTCCCGTTACATCACTGTTCATCCGCAGTGATGCCTCTGTGTTGCAGCATTCATCCAGATGCAGGAAGGCATGGTGATGCCCATCGATGCTCACTGCTCAAGACCAAGGATAAGCTTAGCAATCTCCACCCAGTTTTTCCCTCCCTGTGGTGCTTTTTTTTCCATGTCCATGCATGTATTGTATAAGACATGTTTTATTTTGAGGATTCAGCCCTGTCTCTGGCCAGAGAGACCGAGCTTTTTCTACAGCCAAAGGGTGGTCAGATGATCATGGTGGTGCATGGCTGGAGCAAATGTAGCATAGCCTATGCTGCCTGCATAGACAGCCCATGCTGTCTGCCAGCTGAGTTCATATTTCCCACCTGCTTTCGTGCTGCCAATTTACAGGTGGCCCATGGCCCCAGCATGCTCCAAACCTGCCTCTCCTACCACTCAGCAAGTCACTGGGGTCAACACAAAGGCATGGTTCTCCCGGGCCATGGGGACTTAACATACTGCTTGTAGCCCCAAGACATTGCAAATAAAGTAAGAAGCCTCTAAGCCTTATCACTGAACCCCCGCAAATCCCCAAAACAAACTTTAATTTTATTATTCCCTGATTTCAATCCAAATGCCAACCTTAATCCAGAGTATTTGGGTTTATGTATCAATGGTTTTGCCCCCCCCCATCTGGGGGAAATGTATGAAAAATTTTTTCCCCCCCCTGGTTCCCCATGGAAAAAAGTTGTTTCCCCCACCCCCAACCCACCCCCAAAATTTTTTTTAAAATTTCCAACCCCTTTTTTTCCCCCCCCCCCCCCCCCCCTTTTTTAAACCCCACCCCCCCCAAAAAAAAACCCCCCCTATAAAAACCCCCCCCCCCCTCACCATCCCTCACGGGCCACATTGTATTACCCAAGACTCACAACAGCCCTGGCCTATATTCCTCCCAAACCACAATCAAAACCTTTCAACCCCCAACCCACTCTAGCCACAATCCTGAAACCCTTTACTGCTGCACAACACCTCATTCTCCATTATTTCATATTTCGGGCACTAAGTGCTGCCTCTTAGCTTTCGGGGTCTGGGCCACCTTTTTCCTTCCCCCCAATTTTCCCCCGCCTCACAAAGGCCAGCCAAGCCTACTCCCCTTCGTGGGCATGGCCCTCCCGGGCCATGGGCACAACACACAAGCCTGTGTACCCCCCCACGACATTAACAATAAAGTAAGAAGCTCTGAAGACGTTATCATTTCACCCGCACATACTACCCAAAACAAACTCCTTATAATGGTGAAGCTGCTCGCAGCGTTGTTTGCCTGACAGAGGAAAGGTGATGAAGTCACTTCACTTCATCACTCTACACAAGAAGTATCCGTTTCAACGAGTTATCCTGATGTCGTTCTGCACGTTACATCCAGACACAGGTACAGCAGGATCCAGCCGAAATTTGCCGAAATTTTTCGAGAATTGTAAGTGGCGTCCCAGTGACCCACGCCACAGCGCCCCCCTGTTTCTCAAGTCACGTGTTCAGCGTCACTTGTATGTTGTTGTTGTTGTTCAGCTCAGCACAGCTGTTTCAGCAAGCCAGAGGTGAGGTTTGTGGTGATTTCTATGTCCAGTGTAAGGTCTGTGGGGTTGGAGAAGAGGAGAAGTGGCTGCTTCTTTTTGCTCCCCGCCCATGCTCGCTCCTCTGCCACCATGCTCACTACAGCCTACACCATGCCATCACTCCTCTGCTGTGTTTTCTGCTGTTTTTCGTGTGAATTCACCGCTGGTGAGTTGTGCAACGAGTGCCAAAGGCCACTTGAAGCGTGGATCAGCATGCCACGTAGATCACGACGCCATGTGGATCCTGACACCACGTGGGGTGTGGATGAAGCCACGTGGACCTACGAGCACGGAGTTACCAAGCCAGACATCCCAGTCATACGTTGTGGTCTGCTGCTGACCGACTTCATGACGTCACGATGTTCGCCTGATGTCACTCGAGATGTCTGCTGACATCACCTTACAACGTCACACCTGATGCGACGCGATGTCACATCGGTGTTTCAGTAATTATGTCAGTATTGTCGAGAAGATTGAGAGAAGATATATGTCGTGTGTTAATTAATTCCCTCTCAGCCGTTCTCACATGTTAGTGTATGGCTTAGTGTCAATTTGTGCACAGAAAAGCATCATTTGCTAGCGTTAATCCATGTTGTACCGCGAGGTGTGTAAAGTTTCCGTGTGTCCAGTTTGGTCTTGAGCTCCAGACCAGTGTGGGGAAAATTATCAGCACAGTTGTCATCCAGTGTGACGGGCGTGTTTAATGTTTTGTATTATCAGCTCCCGAGCATGGAGCTCTTGTACAGAGTGCCTTATGTTCGTTGCTCGCGATGTTCTGCAGGATCGAACCTGCTACGAATCCCATCGATTTGTTTCACTTCACCGACCTTCAGAGTGCAGTTATATGTAGAGAAACAAGTCTGAGGGGATGCTTAGACTAACTCTGCTATAACTCCAACTGCCGAGAAATGCACTCATCAAGCCGCGCAGTTAGCCCTGTCGGCAGGCGCTGTGTCAGCCTCGCGGTCATAGCTTCCAGTGAGCCCTGCACAAATATGATGTCACTTTGACTGCTAGCCTCTCACTGTAGTCTGGTATATGATGCTGACTCCCAGATGTTTCACCGCAGTCGTTCTTGCTACGACTCGCCTCCACGACTACTCCACGCCTCCCGCAGTGACAGCCTGTGACAGCACCAGTCGAGAAGTGTCCTCCTGAGTCGCATGAAAGTCCTCCAACCAAGACTGTTTTCAAGCAGTTTTTAAAAGAACACAGGGGTAAAATTTGTTGACCAGTCTTGTCAAAAAGGAAACACTTTATTCTAAGATCATAAGAGCCAAGGCAAACCAACTTTCAGCTTTAAACGGGAAAAAGAAAATGATAATGGTAAAAAACCCCAGATTTTCGTTCCTGATTAAAGGGATTTTAGGAACACCCAAATCTCGTTTGGGGGTTATCTATTAATAATGAATTTTTATCATATAAGGGGTTATGAAGGACTGATTTTTGATTTTTTTCAATAATATGCAAATGCTCGAGATATAATTCCCGAGAGAAAAATTTTTCAATAATAAGATCCAAATGATTAACAGGAGGCTAAAAATCATTAGGGAGAAAAGGGGAATTTATAGGCATCAAAGGAGAGGTTAACTCACTGAAAATTTTCCAGTAAAAGAGAAGAAAAAGGGGATTAGAGGAAAATGACTTAAATTTAGAGGCTAACAAAGACTAACCCAAAAGGGGGGTTCCTTCATGAAGGGACAATGAAGGAAAAGTAGATTCTGAAAATAAAGGGAAAGCTGACAGAAAGGGGAACGGGAAAGGTCTAAATTTTAATTATTTTTGTGTTTACAAAAGATGTAAATGATTCCAAATTAAAAATCTTTTTCCTGAAAAAAAATTTAAAATGTTACCAGAGGACATTAAACAGATAGACAAACTGAAGAAATAAGTCCCCGGACCTGATGATTTGTTTTCAGGGGTTTGGATGAAAGAGGGGTTAGCTACAAAGGTGTTAAGCCCACCCCAGGGTGGGCGGGTGGAAGAGGGAATGTTTTATTAAAACGGGGATGCTACCTTCAAATTCTCCAAAAATGAATCAAAGTGGGTTAAAGAACCAAAAGTTGAATTATTGGGGCCCCCTTTAAGATAAATTTAAATGAATTAATGGATTAGGGGGTTTTCCCTGCCAAAAAAAGGGTTGACGGGAAAAAAATATATATTGTTTTTTGGATTTTAAGTTTTCGATAAATACAAGAGACTTTTAAGAAAAGGGGAGCCTGGTAGGAGGAAAGTTTAGCATGAAGGGGCTTTACCAGTCAAAACGAGAGACCAAAAATGGAGTGAAATTGAATGGGGGGAACCAGCTTTCCCAAGGATCAGTTTAGGGCCCCCTTGCATAATTATTAAGACCCTTATGAGGGATTAGAGTGACATGGTGTTTTTATGATCAAAGATGCAAAATCATCGAGGGGGAAGAAAGAACCCAGGGGATTTGGACAAAATTAATGCCTTCTGAAAATGGAGATGAAGTTCAATGAAAATTAATGAAAAAAAAAAAGGCTTTTAATCAGGGAAGGGGGTTGATCTAAAAATGAAAAGATTGGACAATGGAAAAAAGAAACAAAGGGGACAGGGCCTTAGGGCACACCCCAAAGATTTTGTTTATTTCAAGAAGATAAAAAGAAGTCCAAAAGTTTTTTTAAGTCTATACATCACTAGTGAGGCCTCATTTAGATTATGCTGCTGTTTTGGCCCCCCTTTTAAGGATGGAATAGATTTCTTAGAGAAATACAGAGAAGAATGACAAAAATGATTTACCAAAACCCTCCAGAAGATAGACTTAAACCCTTTAAATTTTCCCCTCTGAGGCGTAGAATGAGGGGATATCACAGGTGTAAAAGGGGGATGACAGGCAAAAAAAGGGAAAATTTTAAAACACTGAGGGAACCAGGTGAACCAGAAAAGGGATAAAGTTGAAAAATTTTATATTTAGAAAGGGACATAGGTGTCTGGTTTCAACAGAGTTGTAGATGCGGGGAACAGTCTTCCCAGTGTTGGTAGTTTTAAAAAGACTGAAAAATATAGAGGGGGGGGTTTTGATTGGTGCATTGGGTTGGGAGTATTTCGGGGTAGTTTAAAGGGGTTTTTTTTTGAGAAGGACCTGCCCCGGGCAGGTCCATGCCGACCAATTTTCCCAACAGCCTGATGGGGGTCCCAAACAAAAGCCTACAAAAACTAAACCAATATCAATTTTTGGGAAATATAAACACAAATGCAGTATAATTTATCCTTTTTTGACAGTTTCGCCCCACACAGTGGGCTTTTTTGTCAAAACAGAACACCTGGGGGGGAAGGGGAAGCAATTTTTTAGTCCGGTTCAGAATTGAGGTCAGTAAAATGTATCTGATGATGTACCGAGGTTTTAGAGTCAAAAAAACTTGTAGTTTAAAGGAGATTGATTTTTTTAGAGCAGACCTTCTCAGGTTCTTGGATACATAAAAAGTTTGGCAATTTTCAGCAAAGGTAGAACCCACATTCTGGTTAAGGGTAGAAAAATGAGTTTCCGGGATTTTCGGTTTTGGGAGGTTTCTTCGGGGATAAGTTTTGATTTTCGTAGTTTATCAAGTTTTGGAATTTACGGTGTTGTACAGGCATTCCTTTGCTCGACCTGTTTGGGTTTTGGGTGTTTTTAAAACGGTTTGGAGGCCCCCGAGGGCCCCCCAATAACTTTTTGCAGTCTTTAAAGGGGATTTGTAACCTAGAGGATGGAGGTTTGTCCGTCTACAGGGTGATGCCCTTTGATGGTGTGGTTGTGGAGGAGATACTGGGAATGATTTTTGGCAAAGATTTTGGGAAAACATTTTTGGCAATGGATTTGGGGGGAAATTGATTTCTCCGTGTCTTTTTGGGTTGGTTAAGATGTTTAATGCCCCCCTCTGCAGTCTCGATGAAGGGACGGGGAAAGGGTTTTGAAAATTTTTGTTCAATTATAGATTCTTCCTCGGAACTGTTGCAGTTTCTAACGCAGGAAGAATTTTTAAAATTTCCCCCACGTTTTGGTTTTTGTGGGTGAATAGAAGTGGGGGAGACGTTTTGTGGGGGGGTTTTTCGATAGACTTTAAAAGAAGTTGTGGTCGTTTTAAGGAATAAAGGGAAAAGGGGAGGTTTGACTTTTCCGTGAACGGGAAAGGGCCCTGACCTGGTGAGTTTTTCTGAGAGCGAACGGGGTTTTTAGAGAGGAGGAGAATGTCGTCAAAATAACGGAGCCAGGACAGACGGGAAAAGGGTGAAAACGTTCTAGATGTTCCAGGATTTTCGCCAGACTGACTGAGTGGCGAACCCGGGGGAGTCCAAAATTGCTGAAAGAGGGATTTGAAAGAGAAACAGTAAAGCCCACAATTCAACAAGGTGATGAAATCGCTGGCTGGAAAGGGAAGACGGAATCGTCAATTTCCCGCAAGAGAGCTGGTGGGGCACCGTTCGAGAAAGGGCCCGGGGGTACCAGGCGGAGCTTTGCACGTACATTCTGGGAGGTCTGGGATTTCCCCCCAAATAGATGATTGGGGCGTGTATTTAGACAGTGGGGACGTGTACTTAGCTCGGAAGACGTTTTGTTTCTTGAATCCCGGATGCTCTCTTGAGCAGCTTTTCCCGCAGCTGGGGGAAGAACCAGAGGCAAATGGGGAAGGGGATTAACGGAGGGGAACAAAAGGATTTGTAATCCCCCTGGTGAGTCCCCCAGGTTAAAAGGAGCTTCCGTGGTCGGGGAACATGGAACCGCAAAAATTAAGAAACGGCGAGAGGCAGAAACAAAGGGCAGAAGACTGCCTGAAATTCCAACTCATTCTCGGTGCCAGACGAAGTGAGGTTCTACTGGGAATGCCACAACGAGCACCAAGGAATCTTTGGCAGACGGGGGGAGACATCCCAAAAACCCCCAACGAAGACCATGAGAATCGGGACGAATTCTACAAGTGGTGAATGCTCCCTTTGGAATTTTTGAGTCGCCCACTAGAGCATCACACGGACGACCCCAAAGGGAAAGGGCCATTGTTGTTGTTGGGGAAACAGATTAGGACATGGATGGGGCACCCTGTTTAAAGGGGGATGGGAGTAGGAGGCGGGAGGGGTGTTTTCCTGGGGCTGGGAAAAGGTTTTATTGTTAGCCGTCTGGATGACATAAATGAGAGGTAAGGGGAGCAATCCATTATCGGGTCCGTTAAAACTTTTGGCAAAAGGGAGTGGGGAACCTGATTAGCAGGTATAGGTCAGCAATAGAAAATAATTAGGAAGAAGGGGGGGAAGCCTGTCATATGTGGATTTTCCCAAAGGGAGAGGATTTGGGAATGAAGGGTTGCCCGGAAATTGGGCCAATTGCTGGCTGGCAAATACTGAAAGGAAAAAATTTGGGAATTCATTGACAATAACTTTTTAGGGCAAAAAAATGACATGTATGCCAGGAGGGGGTTTCACTTGTTTAGGTGTGTGGGGAGCATCACAACGCAGGAGGGAGTTTTAGGTTTTTTAAACTAAATAGTTAGTGGTATGGGTTTTCCCGGGAAAACGGTCTCGGGGTAAAAAGGGAGTACTAGGAGAACTAGAAAATGGGGGTTTGGGGGGAAGGGGAAGGCCAGTGGACAAATTTGGGACAAACAGTAATGGGTTTTAAGTGGAAAAAGGGGAAAGGAGCAGGAAAAGGGGGAAAGATTTTTTAAATATATTAACAAATAGTCGCAAAAAAAAAAAATAAGAGGGACGAGGGACTAGTTGCTAGTGCAGGAAATAGATGTATTTGCCTTTTGAGACGTGGTTTAATTCAAAAGTGACATGCCTGCAGAATGTAAAACTTTCGGGGTTTTTTAATTTCCCCCCAAGTAGATAGAAGTATGGGGAAGGGGGGGGGGTGGCTTTTGGGCCCGGGAGATCTTTTGGGAACTCCCGATTAAAACGGGGTTTTGTTGGTAACACATACAGAGTCTTTTTTTAAAGGGAATTTTTTCAGGGGGGAAAAAAAAAATTTTTTAGGTGAAAACCGTCCCCAAATTTAGATGGGGCCCCGGGGAAAAACATTAGGGGAGGAAATTTTACCACAAGGCAAGGGATAATTTTAGTAATTTTAGGAGACTTCAACTTTAGTCATATTGTTTGGGAAATTTTTTGACTGGGAATTTAGAATCATACGACTTCTTAGAAGAGTTCGGGATTGTTTTCAAAGCATTTTGGACAAAAATTTACAAGGAAATAAAAACCCTCTTGACTTAGTTCCAAACAAAACCCCTTTGTTAAAATTTGGGTTTTTTTAAAAACCTTGCTAGGACCACAAACCCAATTAAATTTAGAATTGAATGGGAGGATAGGGGGATGACTCAGTAACAGCCCCAGATTTTCGCACAGATTGATCTTTAGAGAAACACATCTGTTGACGGGGGGTAACGAAGAGAGCTATCAAATAAATTTTTTTCTAAACAAAAACATGTGTCAAAGAACATTTATCCCTTTATAAAGAAATTAGATAAAAATAGAAATGCCCCAAAAAATAATAATAGGCTAAAACTTACTAGGCATAAGAAAGGTATTTATAGACGTATCAAAAGAGGCGAGGGTCATCTTAGGGAACCCGGGAACATTGAAAAAAGGGGGGAATTTTAAAAAAGGATAAAAAAACTAAAAGGGACTTAAAATTTAAAAGTTCGGGGATTCAAAACAACCCAAAAAATTTTTTTCCAGGTATATAGAAAAAAAAGTCAGAGATAAGATAGGCCCCCTTTAAAAAATAACAAAGGGCATTTTTTTTTAAACAAAGAAAATTTAAATGTGCTTGTTTTTAAATAATTATTTTCTCTTTTTTAAGGGAAAACTAGTAGTGTTCCGGTAATTAATTTTTATAGTGGGCCAGAAGAAGATAAATTATGTAAATCATAGCATTTAGGAAAGGGTTAAAACAGAAAACTGGCAAAATAAGTCCCCGGGTCCTGATGGGGTTTTTTCAGGGGTTCTAAAGGAATAAAAATGGAAGTCTGTGAACCATTAACTAATTTTTTAATTTTCTTTCAAACAGGTGTAGGGTCTGATATGTGGAAGATGCAAATGAAATTTTCCCCATTTTTAAAAACAGGGCCGCGCCCGTCAAAATTGCCCAAAACCCTTTGACCTCAATTGTAGGGAAAACCACAGAGTCAATTATACCCCAAAAATTATAAGAAGCCATTGATAAGCAGATTGATTAATGATACTCAGCATGGTTTCAAAAGAGGCCATCTTTTTAATTAATTTTTAACTTTTTCAGTAAAGTTTTTGAGGCTTTTGGGACTACGATAAAAAATTTTGATTTTTATTTAGATTTTAGTAAGGCATTTGATAGAGTTCCGCACCAAAGACTGGGGAAAAAAGAGCAGTCATGGCTTTGGGGGAAAGGCCCTGGATCGAATCATGGCCCCAAGACAGGAAGCAGAGAGGTCCATAAAGGGGTTAAACGGGGAGGGGGATCATAAAAATGGCTTTCCAAAGGATCAGTTTTGGGGGCCTTTTGTTGTTTATAATAAAACCAATGATTTTGATAAAAACTAGTGAAAAGAGCAAATTTTTAATAGCACGAAGATGGGTAGGATAATTGATTCAAACGTGATGTTGGGGAACTTCGGAGGATTTGGGAAAACTCTCCCTTTTGGTCAGAAAAGGGCAGATGCAGTTAAAATGTAGATAAAGCGGTTCTAAGTCGGAAGTGTCCAAAAACCCCTTTAGCACTTATGGGTTAAATAATGTAGAACTTAGCCAACAGTTTTTAAAAAAGGGAGGGGGTTATGGTACAGAAACCCTTTAAAAACCCAAGAAAAATGTTTTGGGGAATTTGGAATAAAGGCAAAAGATTATTGGGATTTATTCAAATGTAAGCAACAGAAGCCCCAGAGGTCATACTGCAGCTTTAAAAATCATTAGAAGGTTTTCATTTAGATTATGAAGCTAAATTCGGGTTTCCCATTTACAGAAATTAATAAATTTTTAAAAAAAATTTCCACTGGGGATGACTAAATTAATACATAGAGGGGGAAATTTTCCCCTTTATGAAAAAAAGATTAAAGACTTTAAGTTACTTTCCATTTTGTTAGACGAAGAATGAGGGGACCGGGATAAAATGTAAAATGGAAGATAGGAAATTAAAAAAGGGGGATATTAACAAGGTTTTTGGGGAAAATTTCAAGAGAAAACCCAAAGCAGTAAGGGTTTTTAAATTTAGATGTTTGGGTTTTAAAAAAAGGGAATGGGGAAAATATTGGTTTAAATGGGGTGGTAGATGAGGGGAACAGCTCCTAGTTGGGTTATTGGGGCCCGGGGATTTTGGGGTAGTTTCAGATTTGGGTTTGGGATAAGAAGGAGTGGGGGGGGTTTGAGGGGAAATTGCTTTCGGGAGTTTATTTTTTGTGTAGCATTGAAAAGGGGGGGCCAAATGTTTGTTAGGGGGATGTTTAAAGGACCGGGTTTAGTGGGGCCAACGGGCCCGGCAGTGTTCCCCCCTTTTTTATGTTCTTATGTTTTTATTTATTATCGCAGATTTTTTTATTTCCCGCCAGACCTCCCAAAAATGAATGGCCCAAAAGACCACGCCTGGAATCCCACTGAGGCCCTTTCCCTCAAAGGGAGTGCCCCCACCACCCTTCGGGAATTTCCCCCAAACACCTCTTTTAAACTCTTGGGCACTACCAGTCCAGAAATCTAAAAACACTCAGGTGATCTTCCCCAATCGCTTTCCAAAATCAACATCAGGAACAAGAAATTTTCCCGCCTTGACGTGATTTCCTATTCACCAAAGTACCTACTACACAAGCCTTTCGATCTCTTTGGGCGGGAAAAGAGATTCCCCGATTCCCAAACCCCAAACCAGCGATTTCATCGACCTTGTTGAACTATGTGTTGGTTTTTTACGTGTTTCTTTTTTGGAAATCCCCTTTTTTCAGCAGAGATTTTTTGTTTCCCCCCAAGGGGTTCGCCACTCAGGCAGTCCGGGCAAACCCATACAGGGAAACATTGGGAAGCCGAACGTTTCTCCACCATTTTTCCCTTCGTCTGCACCCGCCCAGGTTGACGAATTCCCATAACTCCTAAACGTTTCCCCAACGTTCAAGTTTCCAAGACAAGCTCAACCAGGTCATTTCAACTGGTTCCCCCTTGAAGAAGAAGTCGACAACACTTTTCCCTTTTCCCTTGATGTCCCCCCTTTTGGAAAAACCCAATTCCCCGGAACTTTTGCTTTTAAATTTCATCAAAACCCCCCAAACCAAAAAACGATTTTCCCTTCCCTTCTACTCACCACGACCCCAAAAAAACCAAACGGGGGGTAATTATAGGTTTCTTCCGCGTGCACTCAGTATCGCAAACGATTTCCTTTGAGGAAGAATGCACTATAATTGAACAAATTTTTTCTAAACCCACTATCCTCGTCATTCAAGACTGCAGACGAGGGGCATTAAACATCTTCAACACACCCAGAGAAGACACTCCCGAGAAGAGATACAATAGCCCTTTCCCCAAATATTTCCATTGCCAAACATGTTTCCAAATATTTTTCCCAAAAACATCATTCCAAGTATCTACCTCCACAAACGCCCATAAAGGACATCACCAGCAGTAAAAAAAAGCCCCCAAAATCCTCTGCAGGGGTATAAGAACATAAGAACAAAAAAAAAGGAGGAACACTGCAGCAGGCCCCCATATTAAAGGCAGGGCCTTTTTAACCATCCCATTTAACAAACATTTGCCCAACCCCAAATTTCAATGCCCCCCCAAGAAAAAGCCCCGATGTGAAGTCCGCCTCAAATCCAACCCCCCCCAACCAGTTTTATCCAACCAAATTTGAAACTCCCCAAAGTCCTAGCCTCAAAAACCCCAAACCTAGGTAGAGTGTTCCACTCATCAACTACCCTATTTCCAAACCAATATTTTCCAAATGTCCTTTTTTAAACAAAACTTATCAAATTTTAACCCCATTACTGGGGGTTTTTCCTTGAGAGATACCCCCAAGCCCTTTGTTAATATCCCCAAAAATTCCTTTTCTTCCACTTATACACTTCTGATCAGGTCTTCTTCCCGTCTAAAATTTTGATTGTAACTTAAGAGAATTTTTCTTCATAAAAGATTTAAGCTATGTATTAATTTAATATCCTACGCTGAATTTTTTCTAACGAATTTTTTCCTTTTCCCCGGTAAAGGAGCCCCTAAATTGGAGCGGGGCAAATCGGGTGGGGGCCCCCACAAGATGTATGCTGAATGATTTGGGACTTCGTTGTTTACACTTTTTTGGAATAAACCCCAAAAACCATTTGCCTTATTACACGTTTAGGCATTGCTGTCTTGGTTTAAGGTTGCCCCCATAACCCCAAAGCCCTTTTTCGCAACCCGCCGGGTTCTACATTATTTAACTTAAAATGCAAAAGGGAAGGGACACCCGGAGCTTCAAAACCCTTTGGGGGTTTTTATTACATTAAAACTGCATCTCCCACTTTTAGACCAAGAGTAGAGTTTGTCAATTTTGAATTTCCCTTTTAACATCTAGTTTAACCAATTATCCTACCTATCTTCGTGTAAATGGGAATTTTCATATAAAGAAATTTCTTCATCAAGATCATTGATTTATATTATAAAAACAACGGGCCCCAAAGACTGACCCCCTGTGGAAGCCATTTGTTACTGACCCCCACTCTTTTTTAAACCCTCCCAATGGCCACTTTTGGTTTCCGGGTTTGGACCCAAGTTTCGACCACGAGAGCCCCCTCCCCCAATGCCATGAGCTCCTATTTTCCCAACAGTCTTTGGTGTGGAACTCTATCAAATCCCTTATTAAAATCTAAAAAATTTTCCAAATTTTTATCGTTCAAAGCCTAAAAAAAGCTTTCCCGAAGAAAGAAAAATTAGTTAGACAAGCCCGGGCCCCCTTTTTGTGAACCCCAGTTGAGTATCATTAACTTTTTAGCTTATCGAGATGGTTTTTTATAATTCAGCTAAAATTTGATTTAGTAATTTGCCTACAATTGAGGCGGCATATTGGGGTAATTTGAGGGGTAACGACTTGTCTCCTTTTTTAAAAAATAGGAATTACAAAAACCTTCTTACAATCAGACACTAACCTGTTTGAAGAGAAAAATTTAAAAAAATATTAGTTAATGGTTCACAGACCCTTTTTGCTTTCCCTTTTAAACCCTTAAAAAAAACCCCCTTCAGGACCCGGTGACTTATTTTGCTTCAGTCGGTCTATCTGTTTACAACCTTTTTTATGACTGTGGTTAAATAATTTATCTTTTTTCGGGGCCCAAACAAAAAAATTTTTAATTTACGGGAATATTATTAGTGTCTTCCTGGGGAAAAAACCCGAGAGAAAAAAAATTATTTAAAATCGAGAAATTTTTTCTTTCCCGTCAGAAGTTTTTCCCATAGTTTTTTTAAAGGGGGACCTTCTTATCTCTGATTTTTGTTCTTTTAGACCTGGAAAATTTTTTTGGGTTATTTTAAAACCCCTTAGCAATTTTAAATTTTATGCCCCTTTTTAGCTTTTCTTACCCCCTTTTAATGTCCCTTAAGTCAATATACTGATTCAAAAACCCGCCCCCTTTTGAAAACCCCTTTATAAATTCCTTCTTATCCCCCCAGAGATTTTTCCCAGCCTTTATTCATCCATTTTGGGTCATTTTTATTTGATCTAATTTTAAGGGGGATAAACGTTCTTGAGCACATGTATTGGTTCAGAAACGGGTCATATTGATAGCTGCCCGTTACCCCAGTCAACAGATGATAAGTTTTCTCTCTCGTACGGGGTTAAGCGAAAATCTGGGACTGTTACGGGTTTTCCCCTTTCATCATACTTCCATTAAACCCAAAATGAAATTGATTTGTGGTCCGCACCCAGTTCCTCTGAAACTTCTGAATTTTTAAACCGGGTTTCTTGCCGCCAGAACTAAGTAAACGGGTTAAACCCCCTTTGTATGTTCTGTCACAAACTGCTTAAAAAACAATCCTGAACTACTTTAAGAAATCGTATTTTCCTAAACCCCCAGTCAAAAAATTCCAACCAAATGATTTAAAGTTAAAGTCTCCTAGAATTACTAACAGGGCCTTGGGCCCTAAAAATTTTCCCCTCCCATAGGGCCCTGGTCCCTATCAAAATTTTGGGGGGGACGGATATAAACACCTAAAATTAATTTTCATGCCCTCTAAAAAATTTATCCAAACAGATTTTAATTTTTATTTTGACTTAAAAATTCCGTTTTTATGCAACAGTTAAAGGGATCTCGGAAAAAGTGCCCCCCCACCCTCCCCCGATATTTCCCATCTATTTGGGAACATTTTAAAACCCTGAATGTGACTTTCCCTGGGCATGCCCCGCCCTTTTAAATTTAAAAACCACGCCCCAGTAATGGCAAAAACATCTATGTTATCTGCCCCCAGCAACTAGTCTCAACCCTGTCCATCTTATTCCTAGCACTGCGACTTTTTTGTGTTAAATAAAAGACCTCCTCTCTTTTTACCCTTCCTGCTCATTTCTGTTATTCCACAAAACCCCATTACTGCCCTTTTTTTCAATTAGTGCCACTTTTTTAAATCCCCCTTTTTTTGCCTTTATTTAAGCCTCCTAGACCATATTACTACCCTGAGACTTCACATTTTCCCAAAACCCATACCACTAACTTTTCCCCTAGTTTAAAGACCTAACAGCCCCCTCCACTGCTTTGGGCCAGTGCTCCCACCCCACACCTAGATAAGGAACCCCACCCCTGGCATACATAATCCCTGTAATGACTGAAATTTTAACGGGGGGGAAACATCAAGGGACCTCCAAACACGTATTTAGAACCCCAAAACGCAAGCAGGTCGGGTTTGACAAAAGGAATGCCTCCCAAACACTGAAATTCAAAAAACCACTTGATAAACCAGAAACCCCAAGACTTATCGCCACAAAGCCAACACCAATACCGAAGAACCGGGAACCCATACTTATTTCTATTTTCCGAAATTTCAACCAGAATAGTGGCTTCTATAACATAGTTTTGAACAATTCCAAAAAAATTTTTCATCCCCATCCCACATAAGAACACTGTAGAAGGTCTGCTCACAAACTTATCCAATCTCCTTTCCAAGCTACCCCAATTTTTTGATTTCTATCCCCTCAAATTGGTACATCATCAGAGGGCAGCATTCTTCACCTGACTTCTTCTGAACCGGACTATTACCGCTTTCCTTCCACCCCATAGTTCTTTTTTGTGTTTTTAAAAAACCCCACTTTTGGGGGAAAGTATTTTAAACAAAGGATCACATTATACTGCATTTGTGTTTATTTTTCCCCATTGTGTCGGTTTTTTTATCCCCATTTATTTCACGAATTTTTTACCCTGATCAACGGCCTCAAAATTTTGGAAAGGGAAGGAAATTAAATTGGGAAAGGCGGGAAAACCCCCGGTGAAACCTTTGTTGAGGTCACTAATCAAATTATCCCTATCGAGAGGCTTTTTATTTTTTCCCTTTTTAAAATTGACTTTAGAAATTTTACCTCCAAGAGGCCAGGGCTTATTGGGGGCACTTGAGGGGAAAATGATTTTCCTTGTTTTTAAAAATGGGGAATTACATTAGCCATCTTCCACATATCAAATTTGCACCGTTTGAAGAGATAAATTAAAGATATTGGGAAAGGTTCACGGGATTTCCAATTTACCCCTTTTTAAGAACCTTAAAAAAAGTCTATCACCCCCGGGGGGTTTTATTTTGCTTTAATCGGTTATCTGTTTGATAACCTTTTCGTTGGTGATGATAAGGTAAATTTTTTCATCTTCAGGCCCACTATAAAAGTTAATTACTGGGGTATTGTAAGAACATAAGAACAAATGATGCCTTTGCTTCCCTCTATTTGGCTGCTCATTTTTGGGTCTTCAGATCCTTTTACAGGATAGAAAGAACGCCAGCAGAGGTCCATTTTGCCCCCATTTAAATCCTTCCCCTTTTTTCTTTTTTTTCTTTGATCGCCTTTTTTCTTCAGGGTGACCTGTACTTTGAGTGGTGACCTGTACTTAAGAGTGGTGACCTGTACTTTAACTCCCGTGGGGACCTGACTTAACTCCCGTGGTGACCTGTACTTTTAAATCAGTGGTGACCTGACTTAACCCGTGGTGACCGTACTTAACCCCAGAAGAAGTGTCTTGTTTGCTCCGTGGACTGGAAACCAAGATGCCCTTTTAATTGGGAAACCTTTTCCCAGCAGCTTAAGGGGAAAAATTGAGGGGAAACAAGACGGGATAAAAGGGGATTGACTGAGGAAAAAACAAGAGGATTTTGCAGGGGTCCCTTTCGGGAAACCCCCCGGAAGGGAACGTGGGAAAGGGGTGAAAGAGACGGGTTTACGATCAAGAAGACGAATGGGAAAAATTTGAGACGAAGAAAAAAAAAGAGACTGCTGTGGGAAAATGTTGTGGGAAAAATCCATTCACTTTTTGGGGAAGGGCGAAGTGAACCCACACTGGGGAACACCACTACAAACGACACCAAGAAAGGGTAAGAATATTGTTGTTGTTTGGGGGAAACCAGGTTAGATATATGGGTAAGGTTTTTGCTTGAAGGACAGGGGGTGGAGATAAGAGTTTGTTCCGGGGCTGGGATGGAGGGGTATTGAAAGGGGTTGGCAAATTTAAGGGAAAGGGAATGGGGTCAAACCCACCCTCGCCCCTGCGGGGGTAAATGTGGGCCGCAGAAGTGAGGGTCAGGGTTTGGAAAGGCCCGGGCAAAAAAAGGCCCTAATTAGGAAGAAGGGGGGGGCCCGTTATATGTAATTTTTTTAAAAAGGGTTTTTGAAAAAGAATGGTCCAAAATTGGAAATAATTTAGGCTGGGTAAACACCTTTTATGATAATGCAGTACCATTCATTACAACTGGACAACTTTTATGGTGAAATGACATTTTATGCCAGGGATGTTTACTTTTTCCAGGGGAGGTGGGTTTTTTTCTAGCCCCAAATTGAGGGAGTTGTTGAGACATTAAACTAGGATTAGTTAGGGGGTATGGGTTTTGAAAATAAAAATGAGATGGATATATTGACTTTTGCCTGATATTAAGAATCTTTAAAATAACTATGAGTAACCCTTGGTAAGATAATTTTAGAAATTGTGTAAAGACAAAAAATGAAAGGGAAAAGGGGAAAAAAAAACATATAATGGTATTTTTGGGTCATGGCATTGGGGGAATGCCTTTGTGGATCGAGTCTGGCTCCCGACAGGAAGCAGAGAGTCTCCATAAATGGGGTTAAAATGGGGTGGGGTCTGTAAAATGGCGTCTCCCCCAGGGGTGGGCTTGGGTCCAAGGGTTTTTTATAATATATATCAAAGATTCCTTTATGAGGGAATTACTAGTCTTATGAGCAAATTTTTTGGATGACACAAAAAATAGGAGGGTAATTGATTTAAACGTAGATGTTAGGAACTTCAGGGGAAAATTTAAACAAAATCCCCCCTTTGGGCAAAAAATGGGATGCAGTTCAGTGTAGATAAAAAGAATTCCCGAAACAACCCCTAACCCAGAATTTTTGTTAAAAAGGGGGAAAAACTTTGGGCCAAAAGATTGGAAAAGGGGGCTTGGGGGGGTTTTGGGGGAGCAAACTTAAAAATAAGATTTGGAATGCCTTTTGGGGTACGTGGATAAAACCTTGGTAAAAATACCGACAAATTATTTTTAAAAAATGTAAGAACATTTTTGTTTTTTATTAGAAAAAATTTTTGGGCCTGGGACCTTGATTTAAAATCCCAGGGCCAACGTTTTCTAATAAATATGTCATAGGTTTTTTTACGTGTCTTTCAGCGAGTAATAAGGCAAAAGATTAATGGGGTTTATATCAAAAGTCTAAGCAACAAAAGTCCAGAGGTCATACTGCAGTTTTTTACATCATTTGAAGGCCCCAACCAGATAATGCAGTTCAATTTTTGGGGTCCAAATTTTTGGGGAAAAAGAATTAATTTTTTGAAAAACAACGGGGGGATGAAAATTAATACATAAGTAGAAACCTTCCTTTGAAGAAAGATTGAAGACTCTGTTTTAACTACTTGTTTTGGGGCGGGGAATGAGGGGGGACCTGATGGGGTGTATATGGGGAAAATGGGAAAAAAAGGGGGGGATTAATAAGGTCTTGGGGGATATTTTCTCCAAAAGAGAACCCCCCCGTAATGGATTTAGAAAAAAGTTTAGATTTGGGAAAGGACATAGGAAAGTATTGGTTTGGAAATAAGGAGTTGATGAGGGAAAGTTTTACCTTTGTTGGGGTTTTTGAGGTTTGTGGTGATGTATTTTGCCTCAAAAACCTGTTTGTGGCTCCAAAATGGGAAACCCGGATCCCCCTTTAACAACTTTACCAGCAGCTGGAGAAGAGCCTAGCCGTAAGCTGGGGATAAGGGGATTAACGGAGGAGAAACAAAGGGGTTCGAGTAATTCCCCCTGTTGTGAACCCCAGGGTTTAAAAGGAGCTTGGTCTGGCCAGGCAAAAATGGAACCAAGTTTAGGATCAAGAAAAAGGGGTTTAGGCAGAAACAACGAAACCAGAAGAGTACCGTGAAACTTCCAACTCATTCTCGGTGCTACCTGGGGAATGGAGTGTTCTACTGGGAATGCCCAACGAACCAAAATCTTTTGGGAGACGGGGGGGAGAATCCCCCGAAACCCCAACGAAGACCATCTAGGGAAAATCTTGACAATTTACAAGTGGTGTAATGCCACCTGACGAATTTTAGTCGACTAATGGGGGCATCACGGGGCGACGCCAAAAGGAAAACAATTTTTTTGGGGATAGCCGGATTAAATGGATAGGCATTCCTTTTAAGGATAGGAGAGGAGGCAGAGAGTGTGTTTTTGGGGGTGGGGTGAAGGGGTATTGTTAGCCGTCTTTACATCATGAGAGGTTGGAGCAACCCATTTTGCCCCCGTGCTGGGGGCCATGTTGGGGATTTTGGAGTGAGGACCTGATTAGCAGGATGGCCAAAAAAAGAGATACCTTTTGGAGGGGAAGGGGGGGAAACCTGTCCCTTGTGGCATTTTGCCAAGGAGAGGGGGTTGGAAAAGAATTTCCCCCGGGGCACCGGGCCCAAATTTCTGGCTGGAAAAAAACTGAAGGAAAATGCAAAATTTATTTACAACTGGGACCTCTTCTCAGAAATGACATGTATGCCAGGGGTGGGGTTTTACTTTCCCAGGTGTGGGGTGGGGGCACTGGCCAAAGAGTGGAGGTAGCTGTTAGGTCTTTAAACAAGAAAAAAGAGGGTTTGGTTTTGGGGAAAAATGTGAAGTCGCAGTGTAGAATATGAGTACTAGAGAACCAGTAATAGGCAAAAAGAGGTGGGTATTGGAAAGCCAGGGCATTTGAAAAACAATTTAAAAGGTTTAGTGGGAAAACAGAAAGGGGGCAGAAAGGGGAAAAGAGAGGAGGGTGTTTAAATATATTTTTAAAAATAGTCGCAGTGCTAGGAATAAGATGGACGAGTTGAGACTTTGTTTAGTGCAGGTAAAATTGAGATTTTTTTAAATGAGACGTGGTTTAATTAAAAGTCGGGGAAGCATGCAAAGTCACATTAGGGTTTTAAATTTTTCCGAGATAGAATGTTCAAGGGGGGGGGGAATATCCGGGAAAAGCCGGAAACCGTTGCATAAAAAAAGGGGATTAAGCCCAAAATAACACATAAGAGTCGTTTAAGGGAATTTTTTTAGAGGGGCAGGGAAAAATTTAAATTTTTGGTGTGATATACCGTCCCCCCAAAATTAGATAGGGGAAAGGGGGGACTATTATGGAGGAAATTTTTTGGGAAAACAAAGGGACGATAATGTAGTAATTTAAATTTTTAAATTTATCATATTGATTGGAATTTTTTGATTTGGGGAAATTTTGAATTAAATGACTTCTTAGAAGTAAATTTTAGGGTTGTTTTTTGAAGTAGTTTGTGACAGAACCTACAAGGAATTTAAACCCGCTTTGACTTATTCTGGCAAACAAAAGAATCCCTTTTTTAAAAATTTGGGGAAATTTCAGAGGAACTGGGGAAAGGGGCCACAAATCAATTAAAACATTGAATGGGAAGGGAGATAGAGGGGGCAACCCAGCAACAGTAACAAATTTTCGCTTACAGATTACATGGGTTTTTGAGAAAAAACTTATCATCTGTTGACTGGGGAAGAAGAGAGCTAATATGGGCAGTTTTTTGAAATTTTACAAGGAGGCTCAAAAGAACGTTTATCCCTTTAAAAAAAATTGATCAAAAAAAATGACCCAAAATAAATAAAGGCTAAAAATCTACTAGAGCATAAGAAAGGAATTTAGAGGGTATCAAAAGAGGTGAGGGTCAAATTTTATGAATTCCCGTATATTGACATTAAGAGGACAAAAAGGGGGTAAGAAAAACCAAAAAGGGACTAAAAAAATTTAAAAATTAGGATTCTAAAAAAACCCCAAAAAATTTTTCCAGGTATAAGAACAAAAGTTAAAATAAAAATAGGCCTCAAAAAAAACTAGGGGATCTTTCTGACAAAGAGAATGAAAAGTGCCCGACTAAATTTTTTTCTCTCGGTTTTTACACAGGAAGACGCTAATAATATTCCAGAATTAATTTTTTTATAATTGGGAAAATGAATAAAATTTTGTAACATCAGAGTCCTTAGTGAAAAGTTTGGGAAACAGAAAACAGACTGAAGCAAAAAGTTTTTAATTGGGGCCTGATGAGGTTTTTTTTTAAGGGTTCTAAGGAATTCAAAATGGGAAATCTGTGAACCATTAACTAACATTTTTTAAATTTTTTCCCCAAACAAAAAAAAGTGCTAATGGGGAAAATGGCTAATGTAATTCCTATTTTTAAAAAAGGGGGCAAGTCACCGTCAAATTACGCCCCTAAGCCTGACTCAAAGAGGTAAGACACAATCAAAGGGCAGGGATCTTTTTTTGAAAAATTTTTGCCTACACAGTAGGCTTTTTCCCCGCGAGTACAGAAAGTTATAGGCAGAAGATACTTGAAGACGATTTAATTTAAAAAACCCCTTAAAATTTTGAGGTGGCAGTCCCCCGTCTGGGGAAGAAAGCCCGGGCTGAAACAATATTGTTTCAGACAAGGGAAAAAATGTTTTCTCCAGACTTGGGGGGGATTTACCACCCCCTTTAAGGGGGATGGATTTATTAATCGCCCCTGGCCTTTCGTTTATCAATTTTTTTTTACCCCGACTGGGAAAAAGCCTTATTTTGTAGGCGGGAAAAGTTTCAAAATAAAGATACCTGGGTCCCTTATAGTGTCTTACCTAAAACGTCGGTATTTTATACCATTTTAATGTTCATCCCACCTCAATTTTAGGCAAAATTTTTAGAGTCAATTAAGCGAGGGTTATAAGAAGCCCTCCCCGATAATAGCTTGATTTTAAAGATACTAGCATGGATTCACAAGAGGCCTTTTTGTATAACTAATTTATTAACTTTCTTCAGTAAAGCTTTTAGGCTGTTGACCACGATAAAAAATTTGGATTTTTTACCTTTTGATTTTTTAAGGCCCTTTTATAAATTCCGCACCATAGACTGTTAAAGAAAGTGGCAGTCTGGCATTGGGGGTTTTTGGGCGAGTCATGGCTGTTAGGGAAGACAAAGCAAAAATTAGGGGGATCTTTTTTTAGGGAAAAGTTTCGCCTTTCACAGCAGGCTTTCTTTTAGTTGAATACAGAAAAATTGATAGAAGCAGAAGAATTGAAGACGATTTAATAGTCCATCACCCTTTTTAGGTATTGTCCTCAGTCTGGAGAAGAGCATTGTTGATAAATTAGACAATAAAAAAACCCTTGGGGACTTTATTGAGAAAACTTTGCCACACAGTGGTTTACCAGTCCATGTAGGAGGGAAAATTGAAGAAAGGAGGAGAATGAGGTAATCAGTCCCCCAACCCTTTTGGGCGATGTGTTCAGTCCATCAATCTTGAAAGAATACGGGATATGAGCGGAGAAGCAAAATATAAACCGTATAGCAGGAGAGGTGGGAGTCATAGGTGGGGCCCCTTTTTCAAAGTGGGCCCGCCCAAAAATTAAAAAAAAGCGAAAAAACCAAGATTGATCCCCAAAAAGTTGCAGTGTCTACAGGGTTTTAGATAAAGGTTCAGAAAACCCGGGCTCAAAGCCGATTCTATTCAAGATTGATGGACTGAAAACATCGACACAATTTTAGGGAATTTTATTTTCCTCATTCCCCCTCCTGTTTTTCGTTTTTCCCAAAGGGGTTTGGGCCGGGTGAAGTACCGGGGGCGAAACGTTTCCCCAGAAAGATACCCAAGAGCTGCAATTTGTCTAATTTTTTTAACATGTCGGTTCCTTTTGAACCCCTTCATCTACAAACCCGTCAGACACTGCAACTTCTTGGGGGTCTTAATACTTAGGATTTTTCGCTTGGGTTAATTTTTTGGGGACGACCTATTCCCCATTGGGAAAAAATGTGAAAAACCTTTTGACTGTTTCACCTTTTCCGCAACGGTTTATATGCGCTTCTCCGCCTTTATATGGGCCATTCCATTCCCAAAATTGATGGGCTGAAAAACATCGACACAAGGTTTAGGGGGGATTACCTCATTTCATTTCCGTTCTTTAAGTTTTTCCACGTATGGATTGGGTGAAGCCACTTTGGGCGAAACGTTTCAAAAAGATACCCCAAAAGGACATTTTCTAATTTATCAACATGTCGGTTTTCCGAACCATTATTTTCAAAGAGCATTGTTCCATTAAAATGAAAATAAAATTTTTATATTTTGGGAAAAATGTTTTCTTCCCGACGAGGGACTGGGCCACCCCAAAATTTTTTGGGATGGTTTTTCACAGCCGTCTCTTCTGCTTCTATCAACTTTTCTGTACTGATTTAAGAAACCCCACTTTTAAAGGGGAAGTTTCTGGTTTTAAAAATACCAACTGTTGCATTTTGGGGTCTTTTTCCCAAAACCGAGTAAGAAAAAATTGATAGAAGCAAAAAGAGACCTTTAAGACGGGTGTAATGGGGCCATCACTCCTTTAAAATTTTTGAGGGGTAGTCCCCCAGTCTGAGAAGAGCATTTTCCGGGGAGTCTGAAACAAAGGGGTTAAGGATAGGGTGAAGGTAGGATGGTGGGGAGTTACGTGAGGTCACAGGCCCCGGAGGGGGATTAGCGTGGGCGGTTACAAAACATGGCTTTTTTCTGCAGTTTTTAAAACGAGGTTGGGGAGTTGGGAAAGGGCGAGGCCCTTTCTTCTCCAGGAAGAGACTAGGAGGGGTGGGGTCCACCCAATGGTCTTTGGGGGAGGTGAGGTGGGTGGGTTTTGGGGAAAGAGGCCGGGATGAGGTGCAGTCTGTTTTCGCTGTGAGGAGGCTGTAGTTGGGGGGGAGCAACAGCTACCAGGGGAAAGGGGCAGCTCAGCACCTGCCACAAGTGGCGGGGTGGTTCACAGTAATGGGAGGCCCCTAGAAAGGAAAAAAGAGTGAAGACCAAAAGGGAGGAATCGTTTTCTGTTCTTTTAAGGGGAATGTACCCCAGTGGCCAGTGAAGGTAAGGGGGACTACTGCCCCCTAAGGGGGGGAAAGCGCATTTTGGGTTTGTGTGTAAAAATATAATTAACCCCGGGTTTTGTAAAGGGGAAAAAGAAGATGGAGATAGAGGTGGAGCTGGTGTTGGGGGATTGTCAACAAACTGGAAAATCATGCCCGGCAACAAGCCTATTATCCGTCCTGGTTTTGGGGGGAAAAGATATTGGGGAAAGGGGAAAAAAGATTTTCCAGATGTACAGGTCAGCTGAGATTTCAATTTAAATCTAAGGGGGGGATCCCAAAACATATGTAGCATCTTGCCTAGAAGGGGGAGTAGGGAAAAGAATTGGTTTTTCAGGAAATTTGTAAATTGGCTGACAGATTGCAAGGAACTTGGGGAAACCCCTTCATTGACAACTGGAAAAACTTTTTTGGCAAACATGATATGTATGAAGGGATGGGGACATTCTTAGGGGGTGGGGGGGTAGCACCCGCAGACCCAATTGAAAAGGCCATTGGTGAAATGCCTAAGATTTTAAAAAAATGATGGAAGATAGAGGTATGGGGGGTGGGAAACAAGCAGGTTTCAACACTAGGGGTTGGGGAAAAAGTAAATGTATAAAAGGGGATACAGCATGAAGTTATAAATAAAAACAATAGATCAGGTCAGCAAACAAAGGGGGACAGCAGAGGGGAGCAAGGGACTAGCTCCCCTTTAAAGGTTTTCTATACTAATAGCAGGAGTGTAAGAAATAAAATAGATGGAGCAAGATTACTTTTGGGGGAGGAAACATAGATATTTTTGCTAAACAGGCCTGGGTCAACTGGAAAAAATAGAGAGATGCCCTGTTGCCCCAAAACAAAGGGTATAAATTATTCCAAATAAGGGTCAAATAAAGGGGTGAGTAAAAGGGTGTATGTCAGAAAAATTTAAATTTTTTGTTAGGGCAAGATATTAAATTAGAAGGTTAGCCACTAACTGTTTGGTTACAGCTTTGGGGGGCCGAGAAAACTAATTTTTGGGTGATTTTCAGGGCCCCCAAAACTTGATAGGAGGGATTAAACTTCTTGGGGGAAAACGTAAGGCATCTACATACGAAAAAGTTGGCAAAGGGGGATTTCAACTATAAAGATTGACTTGGGGAAAAAGGGAAAAGGGAAAATTTAGAGTCGGGTGACTTTCTTGAAGAACCAGGGTTGTTTTTAAAAAAAGTTTGTGAAGAGCCAACTAGGGGAAAAAACCCCCTTTTACTTGGGTTTTCCCGATGGAAACAATTTAATTTAAAAATCTTGAGGTTAATGATGAGTTTTTGGGGGAAAATGGATCACAAATCACCCCAAGGGTTTTAAATACATGGAACCCTAATAATGACAATCAAGTCTCTGGGGCCCCCGACTTCCGTTTTTTGGCTGATTTCAAAGGGCTGAAAACCCAGGGGGGGCTGAATTGGAAAAGACCTTACCAAGGGTCAGGTAGGTGGGGGGATGGCTGCCGATATGACGCTTTTAGGGGATAGTTCTAGCTTTCTCAGACAAATTATGTTCCAAAAAAGGGGAAAACAGATCAAAAAAAAATGATCCAAATGGATGAACAATAGATTAAAAACACTAATTTTAAAGGGGAAAAAAATAGGGGAAACCCAAAAAAGGAGAGGGGCAATTAAGAAATCGATATATTAGTTAAAGAGAGAAATAAAAGGGAATTAGAAAAGCAAAAGAGATTATGAGGTTAAAGGCAAGAGAATCGAAGACAAAACCCAAAAGGATTCTTTCAGGTATACAGAAGTAAGATCAGGACAAGATAGGCCCACTCAAAAGTTCCTCGGTCAGCTCACTGACAGTGATAAGGAAATGTGTAAGTTTAACACATACTTCCTCTCAGTTTTTACACAGGAGGATACCAGCGATATTCCAGAAATGATAAATTATGTGGAACAGGAGATAATAAACTGTGCACGATTAGGGTCACAAGTGACATGGTCCTTAGGCAAATAGATAAATTAAAACCAACAAATCCCAGGCCCTGATGAACTGTATGCAAGGGTTCTAAAGGAATGTAAAGAGGAGCTTAGCAAACCTTTGGCTAATCTTTTCAACATATCACTACAAACTGGCATGGTGCCAGATAAGTGGAAAATGGCAAATGTGATACCTATTTTCAAAGCAGGTGACAGGTCCTTAGCTTCGAACTATAGACCAATAAGCCTAACCTCCATAGTGGGAAAAATTTTTGGAATCAATAATGCCGAGGCAGTTCGTAGCCACCTTGAAAAAACATAAATTAATCAACGAATCTCAGCATGGTTTTACAAAGGGGCGTTCCTGCCTTACGAATTTATTAACTTTTTCACTAAGGTATTTGAGGAGGTAGATCATGGTAATGAATATGGTATTGTGTATATGGACTTCAGTAAGGCTTTTGACAGGGTCCCACATCAGAGACTATTGAGGAAAATTAAGGCACATGGAATAGGGGGAGAATTTTTTCCTGATAGAGGCATGGTTGACAAATAGGCAGCAGAGAGTTTGCATAAATGGGGAGAAATCAGAGTGGGGAAGGTCACGAGCGGTGTTCCACAGGGTGTCGTGTTGGGCCTCTGCTGTTCACAATATACATAAACGACATAGATGAGGGCATAAAGAGCGACATCAGCAAGTTTGCCGATGACACCAAAATAGGCCGTCGAATTCATTCTGACGAGGACATTAGAGCACTCAGGGAAAATTTGAATAGACTGATGCAGTGGTCGGAGGTGGCAGATGCAGTTTAATATAGACAAATGCAAAGTTCTAAATGTTGGACAGGACAATAACATGCCACATATAACCAAATAATGTAGATCTTAATATTACGGATTGCGAAAAAGATTTAGGAGTTCTGTTAGCAGTAATCTGAAACCAAGACAACAGTGCATAAGTGTTCAATAAAGCTAATAGAATCCTTTGCTTCATATCAAGAAGCATAAATAATAGGAGTCCTCAGGTTGTTCTTCAACTCTATACATCCTTGGTTAGCCTCATTTAGATTATGCTGCACAGTTTTGGTCACCGTATACAGAATGGATATAAATGCTCTGGAAAATGTACAAAGGAGGATGACAAGTTGATCCCATGTATCAGAAACCTTTCCCATGAGGATAGACTATGCCTGAATCTGCACCTCTAGAAAGACGTAGAATTAGGGGATTGATTGAGGTGTAAAAAAAGGAAAAAAAAGGG
>NC_091313.1:39678505-39789696 GCF_038502225.1 Cherax quadricarinatus
CTCCATCCTACACCACTAAACTCACAATTTCAGTCGCCTTTCGGCTTATCACCCCACAAAGCCTCCTCTACCCCACCCGAAATACGCGCCCCATCAAAACCTTATTTTTCAATACCTGGATTTGTTCTTTAAGAGCATCAATCTCGTCCACTGGGTAAATTCCAGACGCCTCTCCCTGCACATAACAATGCTGTAAGCAACCCTCCAGGTACCTAAGAAAGCCATACCCCAAGCGAGAGGCCTCCTTACCCCTATGCACATAAAAATCCTTAATTCGAGGCTTCACAACCTCATCCCATTGTAGCACTAAATCCCACCCTTCCCAGGAGTCTACTCCCATAGACGCCCATAAGTCCATGAATAGTATCCTATCATCTGCACTGTGTAGCAGCCGTGTATTTAACTTCCAATATCCCTTAAAACGGTTTGGGAGACCCCCCCCCCAAAATCAAGCTCCACAAGACCTCCACGGTGGTCGGAGAAATAGACATTCAACACGGACACATTGATTACGACCACCCGCCGAGACATATACTCTATCTAAGCGTGCCGCATAGCACCTACACACGAAAGTATGCTCAATCCCCAATTCACGTCTTCCGCTTACATCCACCAACCCCAGCCCATACAACAAATCACCCAAAATAAGCAAACAAAAACCCGCCCCCCTCGGCTCCTCGGCTCCTCGGCTCCTCGGCTCAACGTCTTTACGGCGCACCACACAGTTCTAATCACCACCGACCACTGTAATATCCGGCAGGGACCTCAAATAGTACACTAGGACATCTCTAACAAAAGTATTTTTAATATTAACATCATGTTCGGCCGGCCCATATATTCCTACGAAACCATCCCTTCTATTACCCCAATCTCCCACGACTAGTACCACCAGACCCTCCCCCCCCTTCCTCCCAATGTTTCATCACAAACGGGCTGGTCGCTTTTATCAACACAGCCACTCCACCTTTCAGATGTCTTGAGTGAGTCATAAATATCATAGCCATCCATCTCAAACTTCCTACTTTATGGTTATGTTCTTGCAAAAAACACACATCCACTGCAAAGCGATTCAACCGCAAACGTACCTGCACACACTTTCTGAGAGTTTTCAAACCATTAACATTAATAGTTACACACCTAACTGTGCCAAAGGTGGCTTTCCTCTAGAGGCCACCACTCCCTTTTTTTCTTTGCGTCGGCAAGCACCTAAGGCACTTCCTGTACCGTTGGCTTTCTCCGTGATATTACCTGCTGCCCTGGACCCGTGCGAACCCCCACCCATGATTTCCGACCACGTCTTTTTCCCTGAACGTTGTCCAGGGGTCAAGACATCGTCGTAGTCGGATGGGGTAGCCGCACGCTTCCTAGAAACAGCATCCTCAGCTATGTCAGTACAGAGGTGTTCTTGTGAATGTCAACCTCAACAGTATGAACCCTCGGACCCTCCAAATCTCGCACGTTAGCTAACTGATCAAAATCATCTAAACGTGCTCTCTCCTCACCTGAACACTTCAACAAAGGCACACACGGCACAGAATCATACTCATGCGACGCTAAAAGGTCGCTCAATGTACATACAATATCGGCCTCCATGTCACCTGTCTCTCCTGCTAGAGGGATCTCACCTCTCACATGTTCCGCCTCATCTAGGGAGACAGTCCCAGATAGAGTCACACAAGATGACTCTAATAGCATGGCCCAATCAACCTCAGCACTCCACGATGTCAGGCGTGGCAAGTCCTCGACAATTTCGTCTTCCGGAGTCTGACGGGAAACCTCGCCGTCCGGACGACGACCACATCCCGAGGGCGGCTGGCGCTGAACACATTGCACCGCAATGTGATCTACAGCGCCGCAGAGGCGGCAAGTTCGTCTCTGTCCAGGATACGTAATGTACACCTGGGTATGAAAATCCTCCAGGTGTACGTACGAAGGAATCGGCTGGCGTATGGACATTTTCAAAGTGAAGGACCCCTCTTGAAGACCAGCATAGATGCTGTCAGACCACCGACCCATAGTAACTTGGTGGATCTTCCCATAACGTTCAAAAGCGTCACATATATCGACTTTGTTGGCCTCAAAAGGCACATTTCGCACACGTACCCACGTATAGTGTCGTGAAACGTCATGCAACTGAACAGTGACTGCCGGGGTGACTTGCTTGCTTATATCCTGGTACTGGTTGACAATCTGCTCGTAGGTCTGAGTATCACAAAACTTGGCGAAAATTCGGTAAAGTCCATTCAAGGCGACACCACACAGGGATTCACGCTGGATGCCATATGTATCACGAATGATCGCTGGCACTAACACATTAATCGATGCGCTGGTGATTGATCCTCGTATTAGTTCAATACAAACAGTATTAACTCTCCGGCGAAACACAGCCGCCATTGTTGTTGATGTATCAAAAACTCCTCCACCAGGTGTCGGGACCGAGCATAAGCAGCTGACAAACGCTCAGCACAACGTCTGAGCAGAGAATGTTACTTTTATATGAGTTTTTCTTCAGCAATGTTCAGCAGTTTCAAGAGATGTGCTTATTGGTTCTAAAATGTGCAGTCCCTAGTAGGAAGGGTCCCTTTTATATTTAATCTAGTTAAGTGTGCAATTACATTAATTAAAGTGCACAATGTTGTTTAGTAACGTTTATATTATCGGTAAACTCCTTTTTTTTATTCTTTTGCTCAGTACTAATGAGACCTTTTTGCAGACCTTGAGTTTTATGTCAATGGCCTATTGGATATTACCCACTCATTTCTCTATATACCTGTGTACCTCTATGTGATTTATTTTATTGGCACTGTCTCAAAGATGCATCTGTGACGTGAGTTATATAATTTTGCTCATTATTTAGTTGAGTGTTTTTTTTAATTCACATCCGTATATGTGTCTGTTTATATGCATGTTTGTGTTTCTGTGTGTGCATACTCTGTATGTATGTACAGGTATATATGCATTTTTTCTTCTCTGTAATATGAGCTTAGGTGTAAGATATTGTCTTTACCATCTATTATGGTGTGTGCCATATTACCTCCACTACGGGAAGTCTCTTACTGTGACTTCATTGATGCATGTATCCTATTAAGTAGTAGCCAGAGTTAAGTCTTTGCTAAAACCAGTGGAAGTATTCATTGAACATGAATTTCTTTGTTTACATGCTATATATATTTTAATTTTGATTTGTTCTTCTTGAATTAGTTATAGGTATCCCTAAGCAAATTTTTATCAATTTATTTCTGTGTGTACTCACCTAGTGTGTGTATGTGTGTGTGTGTGTGTGTGTGTGTGTGTGTGTGTGTGTGTGTGTGTGTGTGTGTGTGTGTGTGTGTGTGTGTGTGCGTGTGTGTGTTTGTGCTTTGCTTTTGATTACTGTCATGAAGGATGACTTAGTAGAGACTCACTGACACAGTTGTTTATTCATGACCAAATTTCAAGGTACGACTGTTGTTTTTGTAGTACTTATAGTCGTCCTTAGTATTATGTAATACTCAATAAGGCTAACCAGTTTATTATTTTATTTTATTAGTTCAGTAGGAAAGTTCTCGTAATTATCTCTCCTCAGTTGAACGTCTGAGCATTTACTGGATACATAAGAATATAAGAACATAAGAAGGAACACTGCAACAGGCCTACTAACCCATGCGGAGCAGGTCCATGTCCCCCCCTGGATTATACCAATGACCCACCCCTCCGGATTAGCCCAATGACCCACCCAGTCTGGTCACCTCCACTCAAGGATGGAGCATGGCACCAGACCCAGCAGCACAAGCTAGTCAGGTCCAACTCACACCCACCCACACCCACTCATGTATTTGTCTAACCTATTTTTAAAACTACACAACGTTTTAGCCTGAATAACTGTACTCGGGAGTTTGTTACTCATCCACAACTCTATTACCAAACCATTGCTTTCCTATATCCTTCCTGAATCTGAATTTTTCCAACTTGAAACCATTGCTGCGAGTCCTATCTTGGCTGGAAATTTTCAGCACGCTATTTACATCCCCTTTATTTATTCCTGTTTTCCATTAATACACCTGGATCACATCCCCCTAATTCTACGCCTTTCGAGAGAGTGCAGATTCAGGGCCCTCAGTCTATGGGATCATCTTTGTCATTCTCCTCTGTATGTTTTCCAGAGCATTTATATCCATTCTGTAATACGGTGACGAGAATTGAGCAGCATAGTCTAAATGAGGCCTAACCAAGGATATATAGAGTTGGGGAACAATCTGAGGACTTCTATTATTTATACTTCTAGATATGAAGCCATGAATTCTGTTAGCTTTATTGCGAGCACTAATGCACTGTTGTCTTGGTTTTAGATTACTGCTAACCAGAACTCCTAAATCCTTTTCGCAATCAGTAGTATGAAGATCTACATTATTTAGTTTATATTTGGCATTGTTATTTAACTGTCCAACATTTAGAACTTTGCATTTGTCAATATTAAACTGCATCTGCCACTTCTCCGACCATTGCATCAGTCTATTCAAATCATCCTGGAGTGCTCTAGTGTCCTCATTAGAATGAATTGGACGGCCTATTTTGGTGTCATCAGTAAATTTGCTTATGTCGCTATATATTCCATCATCTATGTCGTTTATGTAAACTGTAAACAACAACGGGCCCAACACTGACCCCTGAGGAACACCGCTTGTGACGTGCCCCCATTCTGATTTCTCCCCATATATGCAAACTCTCTGCTGTCTATTTGTCAGCCATGCCTCTACCTAGGAAAAAATTTCTCCTCCTATTCCGTGTGCCTTAAGTTTCCTCAATAGCCTCTGGTGTGGAACTCTATCGAAAGCCTTACTGAAGTCCATATACACAATATCATATTCATAACCATGATCTACCTCCTCAAACACCTTAGTGAAAAAAGTTAGTGAATTCGTAAGACAGGAACGCCCCTTTGTAAAACCGTGTTGAAATTCAGATGGCTACGAATTGCTTCGGCAGTTATTGATTCCATAAATTTTCCCACTATGGAGGTAAGGCTTATTGGTCTATAGTTCGAAGCCAAGGACCTGTCACCTGCCTTGTAAATAGGTATTACATTTGCCATTTTCCACTTATCAGGCACTATGCCAGTTTGTAGTGATATGTTAAAAAGATTAGCCAAAGGTATGCTAAGTTCCTCTTTACATTCCTTTAACACCCTTGCAAACAGTTCATCAGGGCCTGGGGATTTGTTAGGTTTTAGTTTCTCTATTTGTCTGAGGACCATGTCACTAGTTACCGCAATCGTACATAGTTTATTATCATCCTGTTCTACATAATCTATTATTTCAGGAATATCGCTAGTATTTTCCTGGGTGAAAACTGAGAGGAAGTAGGTATTGAGAATTTCACACATATCCTTATCACTGTCAGTGATCTGACCAGAGTTACTCTTAAGTGGGCCAATCTTGTCCCTAATCTTACTTCTGTATATCTGAAAGAACCCTTTTGGGTTAGTCTTTGAATCCCTAGCGATCTTAGCCTCATTATCCCTTTTTGCTTTTCTTATTCCTTTCTTTATTTCTCTCTTTAATTGAATATATTGATTTCTTAACTGTCCATCCCCTCTTTTGATATGCTTATATATGCCTCTCTTTTGACCAATGAGAGGGTTTTAATCCATTGTTCATCCATTTGGGATCATTTTTGTTAGATCTAATTTCCCAACTAGGAACAAAAGTTGTCTGGGCAGCTAGAACTATGCTCTGAAAAACGTCATATTGGCAACCAAGATCACCTACCTGACCCATAGTCAGGACATCCCAATTTAGCCCACCCAGGTAATTTTTCAGTCCCATGAAGTCGGCCAAGCGAAAATCTGGGACAGAGATTTGATTGCAGTTATCTGGGTAATTCCATGATATATTGAAACTAAGTGATTTGTGATCACTTTCTCCAAGCTCATCATTAACCTCAAGATTATTAATTAGTGCATCTTTGTTAGCAAGAACCAAGTCAAGCAGATTGTTTCCTCTAGTTGGTTCTGTTACAACCTGTTCTAAAAAGCAATCCTGAACCGTATCAATAAAGTCACTAGACTCAAGATTTCCTGTCATATTGTTCCAATCAGTTTGTCTAAAGTTAAAATCTCCCATTATCACAACATTTTCATATCTAGATGCCTTATGAATTTCGTCCCATAACAGCTTACTGCACTCCCTGTCAAGGTTTGGGGGCCTGTAAATCACACCCAAAATTAATTTGTCACATCCCTCGAGAAACTGTAGCCAAACAGATTCTGTGTTCGATGTTTCTAATCTTATATCATGTCTAAGACAACAATTTAAATATTCTCTGACTTACATCGCCACACCACCACCCTTCCTGTTGACCCTATCAGTGTGGAATAGTTTATAACCCTGCACGTTGCATTCAGAAGGCATTTCTCTATCAGGTGGAACCAGGTCTCTGTTATACCAATAATATCTATATTACCTACACTTGCAAGTAATCTTAGCTCATCTATCTTATTTCTTAGACTCCTACTATTTGTATAGTAAACCTTAAGGGAGCTAGTCACTCGTTGCCCTCTACTATCTCTCTTTGTTTGTTGATCAATTGATTTGCCATTACTAGCAACTTTATTTTGAATATTGTCTTTTAAACATATTCCTGAGGAATCCTGGTAATAACTGCTGTTTTTAACCCTAATGCTGCAGCCTGATTGTTTCCCACAAACACACACCCATACCTCTATAGTCTATCAGTTTAAATTCCTAGACAAATCATCAATTACCCTCTCAGTTGAATTAGCTAATGCAACCACTCCATCCCCAGAGAGATGAACCCCATCCCTTGCATACATATCACGTTTGCCAAAGATAAGGTCCCAGTTATCAATGAATGGGATTGCAAGTTCCTTGCAGTACCTGTCTAGCCAGCAATTTATACCAATTGCCCTAGACATCCATTCATTGCCCACTCCCTTTCTAGGCAAGATGCTACATATGACTGGAATCCCTCCCTTAGATTTAACTACTTCTATGGCTAACCTGTACTTATCCAGCAGCTCCTCTCTCCTGCCCTTCCCAATGTCATTACCCCCAGCACTAAGACAGATAATGGGCTTGTTCCCATTACCTGCCATAATATTATCCAACCTGCTGACTACGTCACCAACACCAGCTCCAGGAAGGCACACTCTCTGTCTGACCTTTCTGTCTCTGTTACAAAATGCACGGTCCATATATCTTACCTGGGAATCGCCTACTATTAAAATAGTCTTACCTTGATTAGCAGGGGAATTAGTGGTACCTTCAACCTCACTAACCACTGATGTACACTCGTCTTGGAGAACAGAGAATCGATTTCCTCTATTAACTCTCCTCATCTTCGTTCTTCCTGAACTGTGAACCACTTGCCACTTAAAGCGGCTGCCACTATCACTGCTGGTGACCATTCCTTCCTTACCAGCTAAATCCTTCACACACTCGCTCCCAAACTCATCTATGCGAAGCTTTAGCCTCCTATTTTCCTCCTGAAGAAGTAGAATCTCCTTCTTCAACACTTGAACCTGAGATTCTAAAACACTACAACAAGCCATGGTGCTTGGTAACAGCCCACGCTAACTCCCAAGAGCTTAGGCAGTAACTGTGCTAAATGATAATTGCTATCGTATTAATGCTCATCTTACAAAGCTTCACTTTTACCAACGTTGGTAGTTAGTGTGACCCTTACTAGTGACCTGTGAGTTGTGATCCGTGGGAGGAAAACTCATTCTCGTCTACCCCTTTATAACTGGTCTATGGGTGAGGAAGGAAATCTTATGTTGTGAAAGTATTGCATATGACATCATTTTCTAGAACGCCTATGTAGCCAGGCTCACAAGAGTCATAGTCAACGTGACACTGAACGTCCCTGGCTCACACAGAGTGAGACCAGCCTTTCCTAAAAGGACGAATGTGTTAGCTGAACTTCCCAGATAACTCTCTGCTTCCTGCTAAGTGTGTCTGGCTAACGGAAGCAGCGAATAAACATGCTAAGACAAGGATCCAGTTCAGAAATAATTCACACTACTGTGTGTTAGTAGACCGGAATGATGTGATCAATGTTCTCCTTAATACAACTTCAGGAATCATTAAGCTGCTCCACCCTCAACCAGAGACTCAGCACGTTATGAAATGGGTAAGCCCGTCCTCCTTGCAAAGTTTCAGGTTACGCCAGACTTCCTTCTGTTACACCAGTTGTGGAAGAGTTAGTCACCCCAGCTAGCTCACATGGAGCCAATGATCTGCCGCCAATCACACCAGTAACTACACGGGAATATGTGGAATATTAACCCAACTGAGAGACAGCTGCTACACATGTGTCCCCATCGGAAGATTTTGATGAGGTACTCGCACAGGAATTACCTGCTAAAAATGATGAGTTATCCTCTGGTAGTGCACTTGGCACCACCAGAGGATGCCAGTGTAACCATGATACGGGTTAATGTGGTAGTTGCTGAAGAAAGGACTTCCTCAGGAGTGTTTCTTTATGGAAAAGTATCAGACACATCTGCCCTTTGTCAAGTCGTAACAATGTTGCTTAAGAAAAAATTATCTCCAACAGGTGTTTACTAATTATATGATGACAGATATGATCACCATAAGTGCAACATTCTCAGCTGAACTTCAAACAGTTTGTGAGAGAAACTAATGACAGTTGACTGCAAACATTGCCTAGGACTACCTACCTGGAGTCTAACTGGTGGGTAATCCGGGATGAACGCCCCCGCGGCCCGGTCCATGATTAGGCCTCCCGGTGGATCAGGGCCTGATCAACGAGGCTGTTCTGCTGGCCGCACGCAGTCCAACGTACGAACCACAGCCCGGCTGATTCGGCACCGACTTTAGGTATCTGTCCAGCTCCCTCTTGAAGACAACCAGGGGTCTACTGGTAATGCCCCTTATTGCTGGTGGGAGGCTGTTGAACAGTCTTGGGCCCCGGACACTTATCGCATTTTCTCTTAGTGCACCAGTGACTCCCCTACTTTCACTGGGGGTATGTTGCATCTCCTGCCAAGTCTTTTGCTTTCGTATGGAGTGATTTTTGTGTGCATATTAGGGACCAGTCCCTCCAGAATCTACCAGGTGTAAATTATGACATATCTCTCTCGCCTGCGCTTCAGTGAGTACAAGTCAAGTGCTTCCAGGCGTTCCTAGTAGTTAAGGTGTTTGATGGAACTTATACGTGCAGTAAAGGTTCTCTGTACATTCTGTAGATCTGCAATTTCACCTGCCTTGAATGGGGATGTTAATGTACAGCAGTATTCCAGCCTAGAGAGAACAAGTGATTTAAAAAGGATCATCATTGGCTTAGCATCTCTTGTCTTGAATGTTCTCATTATCCATCCTATCAGTTTTCTCGCAGATGTGATAGTGGCATTATTGTGGTCCTTGAAGGTGAGGTCTTCGGATATTACCACACCCAGGTCCTTCACATTACTTTTCCGCTGTATTGTGTGATTAGAGTTTGTAGTATAATCAGTCCTAGTTATTATCTCCTCCAGTTTTCCATAACGGAGTAGTTGGAATTTGTCTTCATTGAACATCATATTGTTCTCTGTTGCCCATTGGAAAACTTGGTTTAAATCTTCTTGGAGCTTTGCCGTGTCCTCAATGGATGACGCTCATATGCAGACCCTAGTATCGTCTGCAAAGGATGATACAGTGCTGTGGTTTACATCTCTGTCTATGTCTGATATGAGAATGAGGAACAGGATAGCTGCGAGTACTGTGCCTTGTGGGAAATATATATTATTGTTAACGTTTCAGGTTAGAACCTATTAACTCTGACAAGGGAGACGCGAGTGTGTATGTGTACCCGGCAATATGTCGGGCAAAAAATAATTTTTTTGGCCCCTCCCTAGTGACTTTGTTAGATGGGAACTTGGTCCCGTCTAACTGGTCTAGTGTCCAAGTGGGTGGAATTACATGAGGGGACACACAAAGAACTGCGTCTTGTAATTACACTCAGCAAAACAACCTGGAACTGTAGACTAGCTAGACGAGACGAAGCTCTCATCCAACTCACCCACCAGGGGTGAAATATGTTTAGAGAAAAAGGTTATGAAAATAACTATTGCTCAAACACTATTGCTCAAGCAGTTGTGTTTGCACGCTATTGCTTGAGCATCTAATGTGCAATAAATTGTAATAAATACAATGGATAGATTAAAAAAAATCATGGATTATTGCCGCCATCACCAAAATGTTGCCTGATTTACAACACATTTGTGCAACCAAGAATATTGATATCATTTATTTGCGGGGGGTGTTAATGTTGCAGTTTAAAAACTGTAGTGTAAAGCACCCTTCTGGCAAGACAGTGATGGAGTGAATGATGGTGAAAGTTTTTCTTTTTCGGGCCACCCTGCCTTGGTGGGAATCGGCCAGTGTGTTAATAATAAAAAAAATTATTTGCGGGAATGTAGACCGAGATGTAGTACCTTCTCGTAATTTCCTTGGATATGTATCATATATCTTAAGATCAACTAGGTGTTGTGTGATCTATGTTAGAAAGAACTTGCTGCAATCACTCATTGATTTTCAAAGTCAAGTAAGCATGCAATATCATAGTGTTAAAATATTTGCAGGCAACTTTTACATCAACATCTTCAATCTTTATTCCCCAACTAATCATGTTCGACCTGGTGTTTTACCAGATCACATCAATAGTAAACCTACCCTCATTCTTGGAGACTTTAATGCCAAACATAAGAATATTGGCGGGTTTGTAACAAACGTCACTGGAACTAATCTAGTGAAATTTCTAAATGAGCATAATGTTAAGTAAAAGGGCACAAATGTAACTAACGCGACATTTTATTGTGGCATTAGGTGCACTGTGAAGCCGTAACGGCTTGATAAAGCTCCTGGAGAGCGAAACCATGCTATGATAAAATGTCGCATTAGTTGCACTTGTGTCCTTTTACTTAATATATTGTCGGTAATTCTACCAACATCAACATAATAATACTATTATTGGCACTATTGAGCTTATTCACACACATGGCTGCATATTTGATCAGCTCCTTGGATTTAATGTATCATATACGATGCAATACTCTATTCGTTCTTAAACCAGAACACAGATAACTTCGTTACATGCTTGGGTCTGTGGTATAAGATTTGCGAGCCCATTGGCATACGAAAATCCAGGGATAATTTAGTTGCCACCATTGAGAACTTGCTCACAGATCACGCAAATAGAAGAAGAGGACATAAATCTTCCACCATAAATAACAATAAGCACCCTTATAAGTATTATAATAATCAACAACTACGGAATTTAACACACGTAGACAGACTTACTCAGAACTTTCCAAAATGCACTAACAAATGCAAGAAATAGAAAAGAAGAACCAAGGCAATAAGAATGGGAACACTTTGCAAGTTAATTAAATAGAGCTAACACTTTAAGTATAGTCTGAAAAGCAATAAATAAAATAACCAAACAAATGAGTGGTAATGTTGCTCATCCTTTTCCTTTTGAAAAAGCAGATGACTTCATAAATAACATCCTGGCATGAAAATCTCCCATCTCATATTAGGAGAAACCTATAGAGTGCTTCCGAAGGAAGCGTGAAATTGATTAACTTTATGAGCCAAAATATTGATGGGAATGACTGCCTCATCACTGAGTATGAATTTTGATGAACCGCCCCTAGAGAGGGTGATATAACTTATGATATCCTCAGAATTCTTGAGCTACCGTCCACAGAATGGATATTTGGTGCACAATAAACTAGACACCGCGGCTGCAAATATCATAATCTAACATTTCGCTGTCCAGGAGGTTTGTCAAGCAGTTACAAACAATACATGGACACAGAGTATATATTGGTAACTATGTGAGGCGAAAAAGTATATGCACTGGAGTAGGCTAATTGGCCCATTCTGTTAGTAACAGTAATCGTAGTGGAGGTGACTCTGTTGCTTTGTGATGGCGGGGGTTTATTGTTTTGAGTAAAACTTATGCTAATACTTCGGAGATGACGAAGTTGCTTTTATACACCATAGGAAGGTAAGCATAGGCACCACTGTGACCACAAATGCCAGTTTTTACATAAGAATCTCCCGCCAGCGTGACCGTGACTAACTCGAGCTCAAGTCCCCTCAATGCCGAGTTAGTCGCAGCCACGCTAGCGGGAGATTCGTCTGTAAAAACTTACATTTGTGGTCACAGTGGTGCCTGTGCTAACCTTCCTATGGTGCATAAATATACCTAGTTGGATGAATCTTATTGTAGCCAGTTGGCCCTGTAGTTAACGCGTCGGTCTAGAGTTTTATGGCTCTGTGATCGCGGGTTCTATCCCCACTCGTGGTACAGTTAGTAAACTTCTAATAATTTCAATAAACAGGATAATATTTAACAAGCCTAATTAGATGACTCAGTAGAGTTAACTTTATTTTCTGAGCAGATTTATAGCATCCTTGAGCAAATTATTGGGAATAAAACAATGAATGTAACAACCATTCATGAAATATGTATTATATAGCAATAAATCATGGTTTATGGTTTGTTTGCAGTCATGTCATCATAATTTCGTGAGTCATTAGAAATTTATTTGTTGGATTTATATTAGAAGGGATCATACATTCTGACCTTAGAGAAACTGGGTTAGGCAAGAGATTATCTACTATTGACTACGTTTAATGTTAAAACTGTTAGGATGAGCATTTGCAGGTTTGACGAACCTATCCATTGGTGTTTAGCAAGTTGGACCACTTTATTCTAAAGGATATGCGTAATTATTGATAGAAGAATTATTCTTGTTATTATATACTTTCTGATTTATTGTTTATGAAACCAGGAGACATGAGTTGTGTTAAGTGGAAAAAAGGTATAACCCAGTTGTATAATTAGAGAAACCTTATCAAACTATGTTTTTATAGCATTACCTAATAGAATAATCGATTCTCTTGAATGCACTGTAACTCATCTGATGACCAAGTGAACTGTTACTGCACTACAGATCATTGATTTGATTAGATCTTATTATTAAATTGTACGACTATATATAGTAAACTGATCATTTTGTTATATTATTAACTGTAATGTTACAAAATTGTACAACTATAAGGCTTCAAAATTGCAATGTTCAAACTCATTGTTTAAAATACTCAATTGTACTTGATATTGTAAACTGTCTACAGTAACTGTTACTATTAAATCTATTATAGCTTAGATAGTCTTAAGTTAATTTTAAGCCTGACCATAATGATCTGCATACAAGGGGCTTTTGACATGTACACCAACTACTATAATACCTTGTACAACTATGTATCATGTCCTAATAAATATTATTATTATTATTATTATTATTATTATTATTATTATTATTATTATTATTATTATTATTATTACTATATCACTAATAAGGGTGTGAGACAAGGAGGGAGCCTCTCATCAATGAGTTTTAAATTATATATTGGTGAAGTGATTAAAGACGCAGATTTTGCACAGGTGGGATGGAGACTCCTCTTCAGAAATAAATATCGTTGTATACATACATGATACTGTTCCTTTGGCTTATGCAAATGAACATTTACAAAAATTGAATTATTGTTTTTGCAGAAATTATCATTATATAGAGTTTTAAATTAACATGTATGTAACATGTAGTAAAATATATCGGATTTCGAGAAAATAACAAATCCAAAATTTTGGATAATACTATTAGCCAGGATAAAACTGTTGAGCATTTTAAATGTTAAGGACATTACATATAAAGTTTTTATTTAAAGTATATTTTATGCTTAAGGATTGCAACTCTTAAACGGTGAAAAGTTTTTACTTATATGGCTTTTAGAATTATTGATTTTTTTTATTCCAGATGCTATGAAAAAAAAGTGTTTAGCCACTTATAGTTGTGGTCAAAATGGAGCACATTTATGTAATATATTTTTACTTCAGTGTAGTATATATACTACAGTATTACAGGCTAGGTACCGCCTGGAAAAGACCCGGGCCGGGACAACACCGGCGAACCTACTACGCTATGAACTCTAAAATACTGATTAAAAATTCAATTTTCATGCCTTCTCCAACTTTTCGTTAAAACCATAAGCCAACAAACTATAGTTGCTACTTAGTAATAGGAATATTAGCATTTTTAGTATAGTCTTTACAAATGCTTTGAAAAGTTATGAGTTAATCATCCTATATAAAAGATTTTGTAGACATGCGAATAGGATCTGAGACATGGGGCATCCCTGTCTCAGTCCCCTACCCATACTGACTACTTTTCCCATACGTCCATTGATTTGCATCTGTAGTACTGCGCCTTTGTATAATGTTTCCGCCCATCGGACAATTTCCTCGACAATATCATCCATAACGTCTCTCGCTCTACACATTCATAAGCAGCCTTCCAATCCAAAGCAAGTACGCCCCCTCCACTCGTTCTACAATCATCTATGAAATCTTTAATCCTCCCATGTCCACTAATCATTGACTGCCCCGGCACACCCATTTGTCCCTTATCTATAACTGTCCCAACAACACTACGTAACCTATTACTTAAAACCCTTGCAAACAATTTGTAATCATCGCACATTAAAGATAAACCTCTATAATACAGGATGCTATTCTGCACTTCCCCCTTCGGTATCATGACAACGACCCCTGTTTGTTGCGTCATACCCATGCATCCCTTTACCTTCATTTCATTTAACAAACGCACACAGCATTCCTTCAAGACCTCCCAGTTACTTAAATAAAAATCATTTGGAATGCAATCAATCCCTGGCATCTTACACTCATCCCCTGTAACGCCTTCGAAACCTCATCTTCACTTATGGGCCCCTCTATCTCCACCCTGTCTTCTGGTTCCAGGATAGGTGATATCCCTTCCTCCATAATATGCAAGTCCCCCATCTTCCTATTGCCTCCTCTCATATATATCTCAAACCATTCATCGGCAAAACCACTCATACCTTCAGTCGTTACTAACCGCTGTCTCACCGTGTACCCACCCACGTCCTGATGTACCTCTAATTTTAACATATTCATTATATTTTGCCGGATCTTTAATCGCCGCAGAACGCAAGCAAATGACTTATCACCCGCCCCTTAATCTTTCACCATCAAACCGTGAATTCTGCAACTCCAGCAGTTGCGCCTTTATACCCTCGATCTCTGAAACCGGATATACTCCACGACATCCTTCATAACACTGTTTTAACTGCCCCTCCAAATACCTCTGTAATCCACATTTCCATTGTCCGACCTCCCTTCTTTTCCTCATATAAAAACTACGGATCCCCGGTTTAGCACATTGCTCCCACCACAGTAATATATCACCTCCCAGCTTTCCTTTATTCCATTCATTTTTCCACCATTCCGCAAAACTAAGTTCACCCTCCATATTCTCTAACAAGCTCACCTTTAGTTTCCAATAACTCATAAAACGTTTCGGCAACTCGCCCCAGCCCACGTCCACAACCACCCCTCCATGATCCGAAAATACAACATTTACAGTTTCCATATTTATTAACTTGTATCCCAGGAGATGCATAAATGCAGTCCAAGCGTACCGTTCTTTACATAAGTATGCTTCACCACCCACCCCTCCCCACTAACTACATCCACTAATCCGACTCCCCCTAATACATCCCGTAGGACTCCCAACACACACCCAGCTCCCCGCGGCTCCACATCCTTCCTACGTATCACACTATTCCAATCCCCTCCAAATAATGTATAAACTGGTAACCCCCTCATATGATAAATTAGTGTGTCCCTCGAACAAATTCCTCTTTAACAAGCCTATTGCTGTCCGCCGGCATGTACACACTCACAAAACACACTCGTACCCCACCCAATGTCCCGTCCACCCTCACTATTCTCCCATCTCCCCTTTCTCCCCAGTGCAACAATTGAAAAGGGCTGGCCTCGGCTATTAATACCGCAGCACCTCCCTTGAGCTTCCCAGTATATCCAGCATAAACCTTGTACTCATCTATCAACAAATCCCTTCCGTACTTAAAATTATGCTCTAGTAAAAATATGACCTGTATTCCATGTCTCTTTAAAAAGTCACTAAAGATCCTGCGCTTTACATCGGCCCTTAGGCCATTTACATTTAACGTTAGGTACTTAAAAATGTTATCGGCGGCTTACCAATCGATCGATGTCCATACGGGTCCTTACGTTTTTGCACGGTATGCTTTTCGCAATGCCCTTTCCTTGCCTCATCTTTCCCCTGCCCCTTACTTCCCCCCCGTGATACTTGTTTTGGGACATCCACTGAGTGTTTCTTACCATATCTTTGCACAGGTGTCAGAGCATCATCACTGTCAGAAGCACCTGCCTCTCTCATTCGTGAAGTCTCAACTATGTGCATGCCCTCATCTGCACTTTCAACTTTATGCACTTCAACCACAGCCTCACAAATCCTCTGTGACTGCCCGTCCCCACCACCCACATTGCACTCCTCATGAATTCCACCCTTATCTGCAGATGTCCCATCCGACACCATACGTAGTGTTCCGTCCCTATTCTGATCCTCCAAGAATCCCTGTATTACAGTGTCTATTGCAGCTGAAACTTCACTACCCAATTCCACTTGTCTCACCTCATCCTCTATACGCATGGTCTCAATAACCTGAGAGACCTCCGGTAATGTTATACATTCCACCGGATTGTCCTCCACAATTTCACTCCATGCCCTGTGGGCCCGAGGATGCTCCCGTGTTGACTGGGTCGTCACCTCTCTCTCCTTCTCCACTCCTTTCCCTTCTCCATGTGTCTCAGGTGACGATCGTCGAGGACACATCGCAGCCATATGATCATACGCTCCACACAGTCTGCATGTTCTTCTCTGCCCCGCATATGTGACATATACCTGAGTTCTAAAGTCAATGTCACATATGATGGTATAGTTTTGCACAAGGACATCTTAAGGGTAAAGGATCCCTCACGCAGTCCAGCATACATTCCCTCAGACCACCTTCCAACTGTTCCTTGATGCATAACACCAAACTCTTCGAAAGTTGCTTTTATGTCTTCCTCATCGGCCTCAAATGGGACATTCCGTAACTTTACCCAAGTATAATACTTAGATACGTCCCTCATACGTACTTCTAAACCAGGGTTAACCAGCATACACACATCCTGGTACTTTTCCACCATCTTGTCATATACAGCAGCCGTCACAAATTTCACAAAGATTCTTGTAGCTCCATTCAAAGCAATTCCATACAAATCGTCGTTGTTGATGCAGTAGGTATCTCTTAAGATGGCAGGCAGCATAACTGACGCAGTGGTGTTATAAACTGCGCCTTTCAACACCTCAATACACAGTGTTTATCATCTTCCTGGTAGTCTGCGCCATCTTCCAAAATTCGCTCAGTGCTACCAACTGTAGCGAGTGCAGCAGCCAACGTCCGTCCTCCACCAACGATGTTTGACGAATGCAGGAGCAAAAGCGAAGTACAACCTCTCGGCCCGGAAGCGAAGAGATCAATGAAATGTTATTATACTGGATGGGAAGTGGTTTTTATTATTATTATTATTATTATTATTATTATTATTATTGATTTGGCACTATGGCTGCCAGTTGGAGTATTTTTAAAGCACTTTTAAAAAAAAATCTTGAAACAAAAGTTTTTTAAATGTGTAGAGAATTTTTAACTGAGTATAAACGTAAGGAAAAACCTGCTAATTTTTTTTATGCAGTTTTTGTGTATCAAGGAGAGAATTGATTATTTTCAGAACGTTCTCGGAAAAAAATTTTTGTCTTAAGCTTTTTTTTCTCTATTGAAAACGTCTTATTGGACAAGCTTCGAACTTTTATCATGACTTACAAAATCGTAATGACATGATTGTAAACAAACCACGGTGCGAGGGGGATTGAACTCGCTAGCCGCGAGTTCAATCCCTTTTTTTCAAGCTTTCATTACTGGTGTAATCTAGAGCTACATTTGTTGAAATATTTACTGGTGTTGGAGGCGTGTGAACACTGATACACAGGACAGTTGTAGATAGTGTGAGTCTGATAACTGGTGAAACCGTCACCTGAATTTGCATAAAGATTTCAAACCTCGTATATCCTACTTCCAAGATGGTTGCTATTATTAACACATTGTCTTGGTGCCATTTTATCATTTCTAATCTCGAAATCATTGTTTTTTATTTTGCATTATTTGACCTTGATGCTGGCGAGTGGCTCTTGATCCTAAAGGAAAAAAATTTCTCAAATGATTTGACTCTCAATGTTTTCTATTTCACAACTGCTCTACAATCCCAATTAGTTTATCGCTATTGTCTGACTCATAGATGAAACACAACTTATCTTTAAACTGTGTAAGTGTTGTTGTTCTCTGTGTAATAACTGAATATTATATTTAGAGATCAGCCTTAAAAACGTAATACTTATATATTGTCTTGGAAGTAAACATTACCTTGATGGTCGGTTGTATAAGATTTAAAGTGACAATTTTATAAATAAAGTTGGCTTCTGTGAATGTCTTTTTTTGATCATAAATAACAGTGTTGGGTTTAATTCTGATAATATAATATAAATCTGAGTAATATACTTCAATGTGACTGTGACTTATCTGCCTTAAGCACCATTACGTAAATAATTAACTTCCCTAAGATTAAGTAAAATTAATTTTTCTTACTTAGGTCCATTTGTTTTTCTTCGGGAATTTGGAAAATAATATAAAGGACGCTGCTTTTGTGATAACCTTTGAGTGTCGCTGCTGTTAACTTCAACTCTTATGCTGGTAACTTGACAATGTATCTTGTGAGTGATTCAGCTTTGTGTGTTGACGTATTTTAAGATATTGATGTCTTTGAAGGTTTAAATTAGATTAGGTTGTCTATGGCCTGAATTACCTGTTTATTGAAGACATTCAGATATTACAATCTGATTATTTGCAAGTGTTAATCCTTAGTCACTTCAAATCTTCAACGTTAATATTTAACTGAATTACAGACCTGTGCAACGCTCGGCACTATTCCAATTGTTTGCAATGATGCACACCAGACAGGACTTTTTGCAATTGTGGGATAAATTTCTCGGATCACTGCACTACCGCAATACATCCAGTTTATTATGTATTCATGTTAATATGTTGTATACATCCATATTTGTATTTGACAAAAATAAATTTCGTTAGTGAAGCACAGAACATAAATATACAGGTGGCCTTAATTTTTTGAATACTGATCCAATATGTACTTTACACCCGGCTGTTTCGTTATTTAAAATTTTCAGCATTATGTGCGAAGTGCAGTGGGTATATATATATATATATATATATATATATATATATATATATATATATATATATATATATATATATATATATATATATATATATATATATATATATATATATAGGGATGTACCACCTCTAGAACTGTCCTGGGGACCCTCATTCTCAGAGAAAAGAATAAACTTGCTTCAGGGAAAACTCAAGGTTCTCTCTGAAGCTGTTTGAGAATTTTCTTCTACCACCCTTTATATTTAATATATATTTTATTTAAAGACAAAATACATTGACAAAACATTCACAAAAATACAATAGAAAGTATAACAAAATAGATAACTCAGAGCTAGATCTCGAATACTTAGTCCAGGTTCCCGGCGGTGGGTCGCGTGCCCAGAATGCTGCAGACATTTCCTCTCTGGATCGCAACACTGAGTCTCTGTTTACGGGACAAGACTATATGTGTAAAAATTAAAATACCGTGACTGACCAATACATAAATAACCCGCAGTTAGGAGACAAACTTATGACGACGTTTCGGTCCGACTTAGGACCTTTAGCAAGTCACGTAGAGTAGAGAGAATGATGATTCCCTGAGCCAGGAGTCGATGTAATCACTATATAAGCTCTTCGCACATATGCTGTATTCTTATCATAATTAATGGATTGATTACATCAACTTCAGGCGGAGGGACTGATTATCAGTGAGTGGCAAAAAGTTTCGACAATAAAGATATGCAAGTGTTGCACATGTGTCTAATTTATCAAGTGGAGTACTGTTTACAGCGCTATGACAGTGGCAGCCTGTCACAATACAGTCCTACACTCGTATTAGGCTCTACTCTCTTAATCGACTCCATTGTAGCTACCACCGGAGTTCGGGCCGGAGCCGGAGCAGATGATATATTCACCAGCAACGAAGTCCAGACGCAGGTCTGTGCCAGATAGTGACCTGTCACTGTCTCCCGAAGGAATGCCGGAGTTTGTCAAGTGGAGTACCATTTTGCAGCTCTGTTTCGGGAGCAGTCCTTTGAAAAGGACACGGTGAGTCGTTTTCAGCCCAAGACAAAAGAGTTTAGGTAAGACCCGTGGGGGTGAGCCTGTAAGACTGGACATGCGAAGAATATCGCTGGAGAGGAGTGTATACAGACGTAGAGAAAGTGCCAGGGATTAACCCAGGAGCTAAGCGCTCGTGGGGCGAACTGGAGAAACGGGACAGGTAGTCTGAGAACGAGAATGCATCATTTTACGTTGGTGGAAGTCTTGATTCTTGGGTAGCTTGTAGCAGGCTTGGTCGCAGGAGGGAAGGCAGGTGGGAACAACAGAGGCAGCTCAGTTGTAGGTGTTATTTAGCGTGGAGTATTTGTGGAAAAGCGGCTCTCAAATTTCTTGAAGTTGGTTCTGGTGGTACAGTTTTGTTTTATTACCAAAAGTAAAACGGAGTGGTTTGATGAACTCCAGAAACTTGAGTAAGAGTGAAATAGCGTGGAATCTCACAAGCAAACTTAACCCAGCACAGAGACCTTAGTACAGTTCTGGGCAGGTCATGGTGTCCTCATTCGGAGATGTGTAGAAACTCAGATTGTTTCAAGTAGGTGAACTGGTGCAGCAGTCATCAGCATCTTTCTCCTCTTCTTCAGAAGAGGATTCAGAGGGAGAGTCTACGATGGTGCTGACAGGAGACTGTGCGACGGCAGTAGAGGAGTCAACCTACCTGGAGTCTACCTGGAGGGCATTCCGGGGAACAACGCCCCCGCGGCCCGGTCCACGACCAGGCCTCCAGGTGGATCAGGGCCAGATCAATGAGGCTGTTACTGCTGGGAGGCTGTTTAACAGCCTTGGGCCCCGGACACTTATTGCGTTTTCACTGGGGGTATGGTTGCATCGCCTGCCAAGTCTTTTAATATGCTGTGTGTATATTAGGGACCAGTCCCTCCAAAATCTTCCAGGTGTAGATTATGATATCTCTCTCTACTGCGCTCTAGTGAGTACAAGTCAAGTACTTCCAGGCGCTCCCAGTAATTAGAGTGTTTGATGGAACTTATGCATGCAGAAAAGGTTCTCTGTACATTCTCTAGTTCTACAATTTCACCTGCCTTGAATGGGAATGTTAATGTACAACAGTATTCCAGCCTAGAGAGAATAAGTGATTTAAAAAGGATCATCATTGGCTTAGCATCTCTTGTCTTGAATGTTCTCATTATCCATCCTATCAGTTTCCTAGCAGATGTGATAGTGGCATTGTTGTGGTCCTTGAAAGTGAGGTCTTCCGACATTACCACACCCAGGTCCTTCACATTACTTTTCCACTCTATTGTGTGATTGGAGTTTGTAGTATACTCAGTCCTAGTTATTATTTCCTTCAGTTTTCCGTAATGGAGTAGTTGGAATTTGTCTTCATTGAACATCATATTGTTCTCTGTTGCCCATCGGAAAACTTGGTTTATATCTTCTTGGAGTTTTGTCGTGTCCTCAATGGATGACACTCATGCAGATCCTAGTATCGTCTGCAAAAGATGATACAGTGCTGTGGTTTACATCACTGTCTATGTCTGATATGAGAATAAGGAACAGGATAGGTGCGAGTACTGTGCCTTGTGGGACAGAGCTCTTCACTATAGCAGCATCTGATTTAACTCTGTTTACCACTACTCTTTGTGTGCGATTGGTTAAAAAGTTGAAGATCCATCTGCCTACTTTGTCGGTTATCCCTTTATCACACATTTTGTGTGCTATTACATGGTCGCACTTGTCAAAGGCTTTTGCAAAGTCTGCATTCTGTTTGTTTTCCAGTGCATCTAGGACCATATCATAGTGGTCTAGCAGTTGCGAAAGGCAGGAGCGACCTGCTCTAAAACCATGTTGCCCTGGGTTGTGCAATTTTCGGGAGTCCAGGTGGTTTGCTATTCTGCTTCTTAAAACTCTTTCAAAGATTTTTATGATGTGGGACGTTAAAGCTATTGGTCTATAGTTCTTAGCTACTGCTTTGCTGCCACCTTTATGGAGTGGGAGTATATCTGTTGTTTTTAGCTACTGTGGAATCTCGCCTGTGTCTAAGCTCCTTCTCCATAGCATACATAGGGCCTGTGAGAGGGGTTTCTTGCAGTTTTTAATGAACACCGAGTTCCACGAGTCTGGGCCTGGGGCTGAGTGCATGGGCATGTCGTCGATGGATTTCTCAAAGGCTAGTGGAGTTAGGGTTATGTCATAAATCTGGCCTACATTGGCAGGGTTTTGAGGCTCATTCATGAAAAAATTGTTTGGATTGTCTATCTTAAACTGGTTAGTGGCTCGCTGAACACCGAGTCATACTGCGATTTCAGTATCTCGCTTATTTCTTTGTTGTCGTCTGTGCAGAATCCGTCTTGTCTGAGCAGGGGCCCTATACTAGAAGTGATTTTTGACTTGTATTTGGCATATGAAAAGAAATATTTAGAATTTCTTTCAATTTCAATAATCGCTTTTAGCTCTTCTCGTCTTTCCTGGATCCTGTATGAGTCTTTTAACTTTAGCTCAGTATTTCCCATTTCAATGGTTAGCATTTCCTTCCGTGTATCAGATAATCTGGCATTCTTGAGGAGCTCAATGATTCTTCGTCTTCTCCTGTAGAGGGAGCGTCTCTGTCTCCAGTTTACTTCTTCTTTTCTTTTGTCTTATAGGAATATACCTTGAACATACTTCAGCTACCAGGAGGGTGATCTTTTCAAGGCATTAGTTAAGGTCCATGTAATTTAAGATATCCTCCCAGCATGTTTCATTTAGGGCATAGTTTACCTGATCCCAGATGATGTTCTTGTTGTTGAAGTTGAATTTGGTAAAGGTACCCTCATAGCTATGTGCATCTTGTCGATCAGGACTCCTGTGCGTTCAAGTTTCGACTTTGATTAGATTGTGATCAGAATTTGTTTTTGATATTGTTATATTCCTTACCATGTCCTCATTATTTGTGAAAATAAGGTCCAGTGTGTTCTCCAGAGAGGTGCATTGATGTGTCAACAAGCTGGGAGACGTGAGAGGTGGTGGTTGAGGCAAAATAATCAGCGTTTACGGCGGTTGAGATAGTTGTAGAAGTTTCAGGAATAGTTGTTTGGGTAGGAGGAGACAGGTCTGCAGGTACAGTGAAGTTCATACCGTTTGGAAGAATCTTGAGGATGTCGGCTGAAGGTATGGAGTTAGGGAAATTGAAGGCATCCACATTATTCAGGCAGAATAGTTCGTATATTGTGGTGGTGAAAGTGCCGGAGTTTGCTGCTTTAGCAAAGTGTGATTACATAATGCGGTACAGGACGTTGCAGGGAGCACCGTCAAGTAGCGGAGAGAGGGAGTTGCTGGGCGAAGGTGTCTGTAGAATGGCGTGTAGAATTTTGGTAGTGTCGGCTTGTAGTTTGGTTATTGCAGCTTATGTCGGTGAATTGGAGGTGTTCCTCAGGTCTTCAGTTTTCTCCGATATTATTTTTTTTCTGAGTGGGCACTTAGCTGCAAGTTAACACATGTTGGAGCCGTAGTGATGGTGCGGGATCTGAATTCGTGTCTATCATTCCTACATTAAGAACGGAACTTCTTATCCTTGATTCGGCAGTTCTTGGTGGTGTGATTATAGGAGTAACAGGTCAAGCAATGGGAGAAGTGTGAAGTGTTCTGGTTCTATATGGCTTGGGTGGATGTGATAATACAAGATGGCCAGTCCTTCAGACAGAGCTTGGACAGCCATGGAGATGTCTGAGAAAATGATCTTTATTATTGATGAGGCGTTAGGGATCTTGATGTCTACAGGGCCCCAAATGTTTTGTTTCTCGATATATGTCTTCAGTGCTTCAGTTGAGAGAGACGTGACGATCTTGTCAAGCCTTTTCACAAAGGTATATCGTTTCGCCTTCAAGAATGGAGACGGGGATATGATGAATTGTTTGTAGTCTTGATTGAAGAGTCGTCTTTGTGTTTTGATGCTTCAGTGTCGTCTGTGCAGACAACAATGACGGAGTCCCTCAGAAAGTGGATTGCCGTAAATTTGACCTGCAGGCAGGTCCTAACGGTGGTAGCTAAAGCTAGCTTCGAGGAGTCATTGATTACTCCATTCACAGGCTTGATTTTCACACAATTCGACAGCACTGAGTAAAGAAGTGGCGCTTGTAGAACATAAATTCCCCTCCCCAGCGGGGATCGAAGACTTCTGGAGTGCAGAGCGACTGTGTCTTGCCAGTAGCAAGGTCAGCAGTGGTGTAGCAGTTAGCTATAATTGTCGTAGACGCCGTCTAGCTGGAACACTGAATGTCTTAGTTCAAGTAGTGCCTTTGGTCCAGTGTCTACGATAGTGTGAATCATCTCCAACACCGCAGATTGGTCTACTACCTTTCCCACTCACACAGAGCTCGTAGGGAGTAGCAAAGGTGCTGGAGCAGGAGTCAGGGTTAAAGCTCTGGTATATCAGGGCCGGTGTTCTCGCTGGCATAAGGCTGTCAACTCCCAAAGTAAAGTTCTGATGCATGAGAGATTCCTGGCATAAGTGGCCGCAGCCCGAGTGGCAAAGGAGGCTCACAGAATGTCTGAGACGAAAATTAAGGGGGGCAGGGGGTAGAATATATGCAAAAGGGTGCGGGGGAATTTAGTGATAGAAAAATGATGAAAGTGTTGGTGTGTAGTGTGTTGTATTAGCGAAGAAATAGTATCAGTAATAATGGAGGTAGTCTAAGCAAAAGATAGGAAAGGTAATGATAATATAGGAATAATGAAACGATAAGGAAAACAGGAGACGAAGGTCAGGTCAAGTCACGAGTGTTTGAAGTTTAGAGCACTTGACAATGTAATGAGACAGGAAGGCATCTGTAGAGTGAAAGCCTAGACTATGTATAAGGGATGTTGCAACAAGAGCTGTTAGAAAGTCACTCGTGGTTAAACATGAAACGTTTAACTATGAGTGACGAAACTTTACTTTTAATAAATGTCATTGACTGTACGAAAGTGTTATTTTCTCACATTTGGTCGATATCAGCATTGCTAGTGCTTTGCCGACACTAGTAATGCTCTTTTCAGCTATGTTAGACATTTTTGTCATTCCATTAACAGGTCCTCTGCAAAAGCTACCTTTCTAGCCTTCACAGACGCCATCTTGTTGAAGAATCACATTCCAAACCATGAATCTTAGTCTAGTCCAGGTTCCCTGTAAATGTTCTCCTTTCTCATTACATTGTCAGATTCTCTAAACTTAAGGAAACTCGTCGCTTAATAAACCTGGACTTTATCTCCTATACTAACCTCTTCACACTTCTTGTATTTTTGCTGTCTTCTGCTTAGGTTGGTTCTGTCAAACGTTGTCATACTTGTTGTAATAATGTTGGTTGAATTACCGACACTATGTAGAGTAAAAGGACACAAGTGCAACTAATGTGACATTTTATTGTGGCAACGTTTCGCTCTCCAGGGGCGTTGTCAAGCCGGCTTTGTCAACGGCTTGACAAAGCTCCTGGAGAGCGAAACGTTGCCACAATAAAATGTTACATTAGTTGCACTTGAGTCCTTTTACTTTACATATTGTCATACACGTAAATTTATGTCCTAGTGCGGATTATTTGTTAATAATGTTGCGTAATGTTACACAGCCTAACCATACAGAGTTTTACGACTGGTCTAGGTTATGATACGTTTGGTTAGATTTTGGAAAAAATACATACTGGCTGCATATTATTATGCACGTTTTAGAGAATAAGGTATTCTTCATGCTAGTGACTAACATGCAAATTACAGCCTTGGAAAGCTAGGATGGACAAAAGTTTTGTTATTGAGATAATATTGGTTATTGTGTACATAAATAGTTAGATTTATTCGTGGTGGTAATACCACCTTAAATTTAAAAGTTTGCCCAAAATGGTTTGATGATGGGTTGTTGACTTCGCTGGAGTACCAGGTAATGACAGTGAAGGCAGAGTACCAGGTAATGACAGTGAAGGCAGAGTACCAGGTAATGACAGTGAAGGCAGAGTACCAGGTAATGACAGTGAAGGCTGAGTACCAGGTAATGACAGTGAAGGCAGAGTACCAGGTAATGACAGTGAAGGCAGAGTACCAGGTAATGACAGTGAAGGCAGAGTACCAGGTAATGACAGTGAAGGCAGAGTACCAGGTAATGACAGTGAAGGCAGAGTACCAGTAATGCAGAGTACCAGGTAATGACAGTTAAGGCAGAGTACCAGGTAATGACAGTGAAGGCAGAGTACCAGGTAATAACAGTGAAGGCAGAGTACCAGGTAATAACAGTGAAGGCAGAGTACCAGGTAATGAGAGTGAAGGCTGAGTACCAGGTAATGAGAGTGAAGGCAGAGTACCAGGTAATGACAGTGAAGGCAGAGTACCAGGTAATGACAGTGACAGTGAAGGCAGAGTACCAGGTAATGACAGTGAATGAGTACAGTGAAGGCAGAGTACCAGGTAATGCAGAGTACCAGGTAATAACAGTGAAGGCAGAGTACCAGGTAATGACAGTGAAGGCTGAGTACCAGGTAATGACAGTGAAGGCTGAGTACCAGGTAATGACAGTGAAGGCAGAGTACCAGGTAATGACAGTGAAGGCAGAGTACCAGGTAATGACAGTGAAGGCAGAGTACCAGGTAATGACAGTGAAGGCAGAGTACCAGGTAATGACAGTGAAGGCATAGCACCAGGTAATGACAGTGAAGGCAGAGTACCAGGTAATGACAGTGAAGGCAGAGTACCAGGTAATGACAGTGAAGGCAGAGTACCAGGTAATGACAGTGAAGGCAGAGTACCAGGTAATGACAGTGAAGGCAGAGTACCAGGTAATGACAGTGAAGGCAGAGTACCAGGTAATGACAGTGAAGGCAGAGTACCAGGTAATGACAGTGAAAGGGTAATGACAGAGTACCAGGTAATGACAGTGAAGGCAGAGTACCAGGTAATGACAGTGAAGGCAGAGTACCAGGTAATGACAGTGAAGGCAGAGTACCAGGTAATGACAGTGAAGGCAGAGTACCAGGTAATGACAGTGAAGGCAGAGTACCAGGTAATAACAGTGAAGGCAGAGTACCAGGTAATGACAGTGAAGGCAGAGTACCAGGTAATAACAGTGAAGGCAGAGTACCAGGTAATGACAGTGAAGGCAGAGTACCAGATAATGACAGTGAAGGCAGAGTACCAGGTAATGACAGTGAAGGCAGAGTACCAGGTAATGACAGTGAAGGCAGAGTACCAGGTAATGACAGTGAAGGCAGAGTACCAGGAAATGACAGTGAAGGCAGAGTACCAGGTAATGACAGTGAAGGCAGAGTACCAGGTAATGACAGTGAAGGCAGAGTACCAGGTAATGACAGTGAAGGCAGAGTACCAGGTAATGACAGTGAAGGCAGAGTACCAGGTAATGACAGTGAAGGCAGAGTACCAGGTAATGACAGTGAAGGCAGAGTACCAGGTAATGACAGTGAAGGCAGAGTACCAGGTAATGACAGTGAAGGCAGAGTACCAGGTAATGACAGTGAAGGCAGAGTACCAGGTAATGACAGTGAAGGCAGAGTACCAGGTAATGACAGTGAAGGCAGAGTACCAGGTAATGACAGTGAAGGCAGAGTACCAGGTAATGACAGTGAAGGCAGAGTACCAGGTAATGACAGTGAAGGCAGAGTACCAGGTAATGACAGTGAAGGCAGAGTACCAGGTAATGACAGTGAAGGCAGAGTACCAGGTAATGACAGTGAAGGCAGAGTACCAGGTAATGACAGTGAAGGCAGAGTACCAGGTAATGACAGTGAAGGCAGAGTACCAGGTAATGACAGTGAAGGCAGAGTACCAGGTAATGACAGTGAAGGCAGAGTACCAGATAATGACAGTGAAGGCAGAGTACCAGATAATGACAGTGAAGGCAGAGTACCAGGTAATGACAGTGAAGGCAGAGTACCAGGTAATGACAGTGAAGGCAGAGTACCAGGTAATGACAGTGAAGGCAGAGTACCAGATAATGATAATGACAGTGAAGGCAGAGTGCCAGATAATGACAGTGAAGGCAGAGTACCAGATAATGACAGTGAAGGCAGAGTACCAGATAATGACAGTGAAGGCAGAGTACCAGATAATGACAGTGAAGGCAGAGTACCAGGTAATGACAGTGAAGGCAGAGTACCAGATAATGACAGTGAAGGCAGAGTACCAGGTAATGACAGTGAAGGCAGAGTACCAGGTAATGACAGTGAAGGCAGAGTACCAGATAATGACAGTGAAGGCAGAGTACCAGATAATGACAGTGAAGGCAGAGTACCAGATAATAACAGTGAAGGCAGAGTACCAGGTAATGACAGTGAAGGCAGAGTACCAGATAATGACAGTGAAGGCAGAGTACCAGATAATGACAGTGAAGGCAGAGTACCAGATAATGACAGTGAAGGCAGAGTACCAGATAATGACAGTGAAGGCAGAGCAAAAAAATTTCAAATGTGCGTAACTTATAATTTAGGTATAGCTGCCAGTGTGAAGGTTCAGCAGCTCCATCACTCTCGGAAGAATATTTGATGAGGCTGATTCCTCTTTATGGAAATGCAAAGATAGAAAAAATCAATGATAACATAGTAAGATAAGCAATTTTACTGATGTAGAATTTTTATAGAATATAAAACACACACCTGAAATTAATCCTACCTGAAGCAAAGATTGAAAAATGAAATGTATATTTATATAATTAGTGACTCAAAGCTAGTATGTACATAGTTAATATGTGAATAATATGTGCTGATGTTCTGGGCACGTATCTCAGAATTGTGGTTTGGAACGCTGATTGGGGATGGGGTCACAGGTGGATGTGACTGTTGTGACCCCAACATGAGCCGGGATTAGGGAAAACAGAGGTACGGGGATCCTCTGACAACATTTCCGAAGCAGTAGTCTCTCCAGTCGTGGACCACCATGAAACTTTTGTGGGGTGGCAATTGGAGGACGACTTTAGGATTGTATTTAGAAGACTGCAAGACAACTACGAGTGGAAGGTGACCATTTAGGTACAGATACCAAATAAATTGAAAGCCTCACATTGAACAAATAACCAAGAGTGGAATACCATACTTACGGACTCGATGATAGCAGGAAGCCAAGTGGCATTCCTACGTCAGCAAGGGTCACTTGTTACCTCCCACTGGGCCCCTCAAGGGAGGTTCCTTGAAGCTGGTGAGGGGCTCTTGGTCTAGGAAATTGGATCTGTGCCCCGGTTCCCTGAATTGAACCTGAATACCTTCTACCCCCCCACGTGAGCTGTATAATCCTACGGGTTTAGCGTTCTTCCATGATTATAATAACCTCCCATCAGGTGGACGAAACAAGGGAGGGGGTGAAGGTAACGCACAAACCCATTTCAGAACAGTCGTACTACCATTCCTGCTGCCTCCGCTACTTTCATACTTCCACTCTTATTTAGTGAACATTTCCCTCACACTCAGGGAGGAATTATGGACAGGCAATAGTTAGTTGTAATACTGGATGGTATTGGAATACCACAAAGTTGTAGCTGAGTGACAAGCAGCTGTTTGGATTTTTTATTATTCCAGATGACAGTTCACTTGCTCAGTATTCTTTAATATATTTCATAGAACATAGCTAGTAGCACAACTTATAGGCTGCAGGGGAACATAGCTAGTAGCACAACTTACAGGCTGCAGGAGAACATGGCTAGTAGCACAACTTACAGGCTGCAGGGGAACATAGCTAGTAGCACAACTTACAGGCTGCAGGGGAACATAGCTAGTAGCACAACTTACAGGCTGCAGGGGAACATAGCTAGTAGCACAACTTACAGGCTGCAGGGAACATAGCTAGTAGCACAACTTACAGGCTGCAGGGGAACATAGCTAGTAGCACAACTTACAGGCTGCAGGGGAACATAGCTAGTAGCACAACTTACAGGCTGCAGGGGAACATAGCTAGTAGCACAACTTACAGGCTGCAGGGGAACATAGCTAGTAGCACAACTTACAGGGGAACATAGCTAGTAGCACAACTTACAGGCTGCAGGGGAACATAGCTAGTAGCACAACTTACAGGCTGCAGGGGAACTAGTAGCACAACTTACAGCTGCAGAACAGCAAGTAGCACAACTTACAGGCTGCAGGGGAACATAGCTAGTAGCACAACTTACAGGCTGCAGGGGAACATAGCTAGTAGCACAACTTACAGGCTGCAGGGGAACATAGCTAGTAGCACAACTTACAGGCTGCAGGGGAACATAGCTAGTAGCACAACTTACAGGCTGCAGGGGAACATAGCACAACTTACAGGCTGCAGGGGAACATAGCTAGTAGCACAACTTACAGGCTGCAGGGGAACATAGCTAGTAGCACAACTTACAGGCTGCAGGGGAACATAGCTAGTAGCACAACTTACAGGCTGCAGGGGAACATAGCTAGTAGCACAACTTACAGGCTGCAGGGGAACATAGCTAGTAGCACAACTTACAGGCTGCAGGGGAACATAGCTAGTAGCACAACTTACAGGCTGCAGGGGAACATAGCTAGTAGCACAACTTACAGGCTGCAGGGGAACATAGCTAGTAGCACAACTTACAGGCTGCAGGGGAACATAGCTAGTAGCACAACTTACAGGCTGCAGGGCTAGAACTGCAGGGGAACATAGCTAGTAGCACAACTTACAGGCTGCAGGGGAACATAGCTAGTAGCACAACTTACAGGCTGCAGGGGAACATAGCTAGTAGCACAACTTACAGGCTGCAGGGGAACATAGCTAGTAGCACAACTTACAGGCTGCAGGGGAACATAGCTAGTAGCACAACTTACAGGCTGCAGGGGAACATAGCTAGTAGCACAACTTACAGGCTGCAGGGGAACATAGCTAGTAGCACAACTTACAGGCTGCAGGGGAACATAGCTAGTAGCACAACTTACAGGCTGCAGGGGAACATAGCTAGTAGCACAACTTACAGGCTGCAGGGGAACATAGCTAGTAGCACAACTTACAGGCTGCAGGGGAACATAGCTAGTAGCACAACTTACAGGCTGCAGGGGAACATAGCTAGTAGCACAACTTACAGGCTGCAGGGGAACATAGCTAGTAGCACAACTTACAGGCTGCAGGGGAACATAGCTAGTAGCACAACTTACAGGCTGCAGGGGAACATAGCTAGTAGCACAACTTACAGGCTGCAGGGGAACATAGCTAGTAGCACAACTTACAGGCTGCAGGGGAACATAGCTAGTAGCACAACTTACAGGCTGCAGGGGAACATAGCTAGTAGCACAACTTACAGGCTGCAGGGGAACATAGCTAGTAGCACAACTTACAGGCTGCAGGGGAACATAGCTAGTAGCACAACTTACAGGCTGCAGGGGAACATAGCTAGTAGCACAACTTACAGGCTGCAGGGGAACATAGCTAGTAGCACAACTTACAGGCTGCAGGGGAACATAGCTAGTAGCACAACTTACAGGCTGCAGGGGAACATAGCTAGTAGCACAACTTACAGGCTGCAGGGGAACATAGCTAGTAGCACAACTTACAGGCTGCAGGGGAACATAGCTAGTAGCACAACTTACAGGCTGCAGGGGAACATAGCTAGTAGCACAACTTACAGGCTGCAGGGGAACATAGCTAGTAGCACAACTTACAGGCTGCAGGGGAACATAGCTAGTAGCACAACTTACAGGCTGCAGGGGAACATAGCTAGTAGCACAACTTACAGGCTGCAGGGGAACATAGCTAGTAGCACAACTTACAGGCTGCAGGGGAACATAGCTAGTAGCACAACTTACAGGCTGCAGGGGAACATAGCTAGTAGCACAACTTACAGGCTGCAGGGGAACATAGCTAGTAGCACAACTTACAGCCTGCAGGGGAACATAGCTAGTAGCACAACTTACAGGCTGCAGGGGAACATAGCTAGTAGCACAACTTACAGGCTGCAGGGGAACATAGCTAGTAGCACAACTTACAGGCTGCAGGGGAACATAGCTAGTAGCACAACTTACAGGCTGCAGGGGAACATAGCTAGTAGCACAACTTACAGGCTGCAGGGGAACATAGCTAGTAGCACAACTTACAGCCTGCAGGGGAACATAGCTAGTAGCACAACTTACAGGCTGCAGGGGAACATAGCTAGTAGCACAACTTACAGGCTGCAGGGGAACATAGCTAGTAGCACAACTTACAGCTTGCAGGGGAACATAGCTAGTAGCACAACTTACAGCCTGCAGGGGAACATAGCTAGTAGCACAACTTACAGGCTGCAGGGGAACATAGCTAGTAGCACAACTTACAGGCTGCAGGGGAACATAGCTAGTAGCACAACTTACAGGCTGCAGGGGAACATAGCTAGTAGCACAACTTACAGGCTGCAGGGGAACATAGCTAGTAGCACAACTTACAGGCTGCAGGGGAACATAGCTAGTAGCACAACTTACTGCCTGCACTTACAGGGAACATAGCTAGTAGCACAACTTACAGCCTGCAGGGGAACATAGCTAGTAGCACAACTTACACTGCAGGGGAACATAGCTAGTAGGCTGCAGGGGAACATAGCTAGTAGCACAACTTACAGCCTGCAGGGGAACATAGCTAGTAGCACAACTTACAGCCTGCAGGGGAACATAGCTAGTAGCACAACTTACAGCTTGCAGGGGAACATAGCTAGTAGCACAACTTACAGCCTGCAGGGGAACATAGCTAGTAGCACAACTTACAGGCTGCAGGGGAACATAGCTAGTAGCACAACTTACAGGCTGCAGGGGAACATAGCTAGTAGCACAACTTACAGGCTGCAGAGAAACATAGCTAGTAGCACAACTTACAGGCTGCAAGGGTACATAGCTAGTAGCACAACTTACAGCCTGCTGGGGAACATAGCTAGTAGCACAACTTGCAGCCTGCAGGGGAACATAGCTAGTAGCACAACTTGCAGGCTGCAAGAGAACATAGCTAGTAGCACAACTTACAGCCTGCAGGGGAACATAGCTAGTAGCACAACTTACAGCCTGCAGGGGAACATAGCTAGTAGCACAACTTACAGCCTGCAGGGGAACATAGCTAGTAGCACAACTTACAGCCTGCAGGGGAACATAGCTAGTAGCACAACTTACAGCCTGCAGGGGAACATAGCTAGTAGCACAACTTACAGCCTGCAGGGGAACATAGCTAGTAGCACAACTTACAGCCTGCAGGGGAACATAGCTAGTAGCACAACTTACAGCCTGCAGGGGAACATAGCTAGTAGCACAACTTACAGCCTGCAGGGGAACATAGCTAGTAGCACAACTTACAGGCTGCAGGGGAACATAGCTAGTAGCACAACTTACAGGCTGCAGGGGAACATAGCTAGTAGCACAACTGCAGGGGAACATAGCTAGTAGCACAACTTACAGGCTGCAGGGGAACATAGCTAGTGCACAACTTACAGGCTGCAGGGGAACATAGCTAGTAGCACAACTTACAGGCTGCAGGGGAACATAGCTAGTAGCACAACTTACAGGCTGCAGGGGAACATAGCTAGTAGCACAACTTACAGGCTGCAGGGGAACATAGCTAGTAGCACAACTTACAGGCTGCAGGGGAACATAGCTAGTAGCACAACTTACAGGCTGCAGGGGAACATAGCTAGTACCACAACTTACAGGCTGCAGGGGAACATACAGGGGAACATTTCAGCACCTGCTGCTGGGGAACATAGCTAGTAGCACAACTTGCAGGCTGCAGGGGAACATAGCTAGTAGCACAACTTACAGGCTGCAGGGGAACATAGCTAGTAGCACAACTTACAGGCTGCAGGGGAACATAGAAATTAACTCGAGAAAATAAGCAAATATTTGAGAAAAATGAACATTTTCGATAAATGAAATAAACATTAATGTTCATCCTTATTTGTAGAAAAAAGCCATTAAAAGAAAAAAGCAAAACATACAGTAAAGTAGACCAGTGCATAATTTTGCTCCAGCAGCGGCGTCTCTAACATCAAAGAGTCTTTTCCAACCCGTCACCTCCCTGGACAAAAAAACAAAAACAAAAGAAAACTCGGTATCTTAAATAATTTCGTGCAGTGTTTGGGAAGAGATTTACATATTATAAACCTCAAGAAGCTTAAGTTAACGTCAACCAGCATAAATACGAAGCTCAAACTGATAATTGTAACAATGTGTCCATCAGAGAAAGTTGTTTAATCATGTGGTGAACTTCGATGGTTCAGAACTCTGAATAAAAGATGGGGAAAAATCGAAGGTAAATGCTATATAGCTGCTCTTATTATTGTATTGTTATACATTTACAGACAACTAAGGCGGATTCCAGTTGACAAAGTCCTTGTTAATACAGATTCTGAACCAGTATGCTGCAGATAACTACCAACTATTGCTAAGAGCATTACTAATACAAATAACAGCACTATTTTTTTTATATATTTTATTTAAAATTTTGCATATATATGTCGAATATACCTAAAACATGACAATATTATTGGTAACAAACATATATATAATAACACTAAATATAATCCTATCTCATTCACGTAACACAAGATCCGCCTAACATAATAAGCTGCCTTAAAAATACCATTATCACATTCCTTCTCAAACATGGTGTAACAACGCTACATGGACAACCAAGACCCCAGCCAAACCAACCCCTCATCACCCTCCCATCCCCGGCCGCATCCCCCCGGAGCTCGAACCCCCGAGGAACGGGTCCCCCGGGTCACAGCGCCAATAGACTCCACTGATGTCACCATCACCACCCGGAAAACTTGATCCCGACTTAGTCCTATACACGACCATATTTCTACACTTGATTCTATAAATCTTTGCCGCTGGTATACGACGCCGTGTTTTCAAATCCTCTTCTCCCTGCCTCCCCTATACACCCTATACATTGGAGCACAGGAGACTATATTCATTTATAACGGCACAAAACATACTCAACCCCTGCCAATTTGGATTCAGGAAAAATAAAAGCACTAATGATGCAATTATGAAAATGCTAGACCTGCTTTACACAGCATTGGAAAATAAGGAATATCCGCTAGGAATTTTTATTGACCTAAGAAAAGCGTTTGACACAGTAGACCACGGCATCCTACTCCACAAACTTGACCATTATTGTATTAGAGGCCATGCGCTTGCATATTTCAAATCCTACCTTTCTAATAGGTATCAGTATGTCACCATCAAAGAGACAGCCTCATCAACACGGCCACTTGATACTGGAGTTCCGCAGGGAAGTGTCCTTGGTCCCCTGCTCTTCCTCATTTACATTAATGATCATCCAAACGTATCCCAATACCTGAAACCCATTCTCTTTGCTGACGACACGACTTACGTCATCTCCCAATCTAATCTTGCCACCCTCAACACCATTGTCAACGAGGAGCTGCTCAAAATTCTGACTTGGATGACAGCCAATAAACTTACACTTAACACTGACAAAACCTACTACGTTATGTTTGGTAGCGGAGCAGGTGTTGCGGAACTTAACATTAAGATCGACAACACTCTAATTGCCAGACATAATGAGGGCAAATTCCTAGGTCTTTTCCTCGACAACAACCTAAATTTCAGCACCCATATCCGACACATAACAAAAAAAGTATCCAAAACGGTGAGGATCCTCTCCAAGATACGATATTACGTGCCGCAAACTGCCCCTCTCACACTATACTATTCACTCATTTATCCATACCTCACCTATGCTATTTGTGCTTGGGGATCAACTGCAGCAACACATCTAAAGCCAATAATAACCCAACAAAATGCCGCAGTAAGAATAATCACTAAATCCCATCCCTGGCAACACCCCCCCCCCCACTCTTCATAGATCTAAACTTACTCCCTGTTCAGAACATCCACACTTACTATTGTGCAATCTACATCTACAGGACCTTAAATTCCAATATTAACTTGACCTAAAACACTTTCTTGATAGTTGTGACAGGATCCACAGGCATAACACCAGACACAAATATCTCCATGACATTCCCCGTGTCCGACTAAACCTTTACAAAAATTCAATGTGTGTCAAAGGGCCTAAAATCTGGAACACCCTACCTGAAAACTCTAGAACTGCAGACACATTCATCACTTTCAAAACTACAGTTAGAAAACATCTTATCTCCCTGATACACCCCGTCAACAAACCAAGTGTAAACCACCTGGTGGTTCACACTTTCACTCACCCATTGACTATAAACACAGAAATACGAATCTTAATCTTAAAATAATGAATCCTAACTAGTCATAAGTTTGCCTATGATACTCCAATATAGACACTATGTATTGTGCCAAAACAAAAACATTCACATTGCTAAACTCACAAACTATAATGTAGTCACTTAGCCTTAATACCATAATCTGTAATAATTTAAAGTTTAGAATTAATCTAAGTCTGCCCGAAATACCTAGCCATGCTAGGTGTCCTAGTGGCTCCCTCTGTAATTAGTATTTTAAAACATGTAAACCACACAATATTCAAAATCTGTAATCCCCGCATTGTAATCCTTATAGAGAATAAACTTGATTGATTGATTGATTAACTGATGATATGAAAACAATCCACATCCACGTACGTCACCGGCCTTGCCTCTGTCTCCGACACCCCACTCACGTCCAAACTGAGCGCCCCCACGCTTTCAACAAAGTTAAAGCACGAGTAAACCATCCCCTTATCCCCTCAGAATCTAGACTCCCGCTTCCCTCATCCTTCTATTCCTTAACACCGCACCCGACAGCAAGATTCCATGTCGTAACCTGAACATCACCTAACGTTCCCATGGTTGAACCCTCAACTTCTTTAACCTCCTCCAAATCCCTCCTTAATCATACACAAGGTATAGTGCCACCACCGGGGCCTCTACGTGTCCCAGTAAATCCCTATACAGCACGCTCACCCTGATCCGTTCTGGCTCCCTTACTCCCATCATCACTCTCAACAACCGCTCACATTCACGAAAATCGCCACCCTGAAAAGTCTTTCGAAGCATCTCACACCTTCCCTAGGCACCCCCTCTTTAAAAGCCCCGGCCAGCCCGCATCACCACCTTTTTAACATATACGCACATCACCCTTCTCTCACAGGCAACATAACCACCTCCCAATCACATCTTGACGTCCATAACAGTCAAAACACCCTCGCCTGAATTTGACCTGTCGCCTCCCTAGCGAGTGGGTAAACATTGGCTACGTATAACACCTTACTATACAGGACATTGACAACGATAGCGATCTGAACAAATGATAAATGATACGGTCTCATCCCCTGCAATCTATTCACCACACTCTCCGAATTAACCGCCCATGCCCTATCCATGTTACCCTTTTACACAATCCCACAAATTTTTAATGATAGATCCACATTTGTTACAACAGAGCAACTCTATAGCACACGGCCCTCCCACTCACCATGCCCTATTACCTTTGATTTACACAAGTTTACTGTCATACCCGTCGATCTCTCATACATCTCAACGACTTCACCCAGCACGTCCAGCTTCGTATATTCATAAGAACATAAAGAAGGAACATTGCAACAGGCCTACTAACCCATGCGAAGCAAGTCCATGCCATCCCCCGGCCCAGAGCAATGACCACCTAGTCAGGTCACTTCCACTTAAGGAAGGAGCACAGCACCAGACCTGGTAGCCCAAGCTAGTCAGGTCCAATTCACACCCACCCACACACACTCATGTATTTAGTCAACCTACTTTTAAAACTACACGAGGTCTTAGCTTTGACGGTGTTTGTTCTATGACTGGAGTTTGTTCCACTCATCCACAACTCTATTACCAAACCAGTGCTTTCCTATGCCCTTCCTGAATCTAAATTTTTCCAACCTGAAACCATTGCTACGAGTCCTGTCTTGGCTGGATATTTTCAGAACGCTATTTACTCCTGTTTTCCATTTATACACCTCACTCATATCCCCCCTAATTCTACGCCTTTCTAGAGAGTGCAGATTCAGGGCCCTAAGTCTATCCTCATAAGGAAGATTTCTGATGTGATGAATGGTTTGGAAAACCGACAAGTTGAAGATTGAGACACTTATGCAACATATGGGAATCTTTATTCAGGAAACGTTTCGCCATACAGTGGCTTCATTAGTCCAATACAAAGCAGAAGGTGTATGGAGAGGAGGAGTTTGAGGTAATCAGTCCCTCAGCCTGGAGCCGATGTGTTCAGTCCAACAAGATTGATGGACTGAACACATCGACTCCAGGCTGAGGGACTGATTACCTCAAACTCCTCCTCTCCTTACACCTTCTGCTTTGTATTGGACTGATGAAGCCACTGTGTGGCGAAACGTTTCCTGAATAAAGATTCCTATATGTTGCATAAGTGTCTCAATCTTCAAGATTTCTGATACATGGGATCAACTTTGTCATCCTCCTCTGTACGTTTTCCAGTGCATTTATATCCATTCTGTAATATGGTGACCAGAACGTGGCAGTATAATCTAAATGAGGCCTAACCAAGGATTTATAGAGTTTAAGAACAACCTGAGGACTTCTATTATTTATACTTCTTGATATGAAGCCAAGGATTCTGGTAGCTTTATTGCGAACATTTATGCACTGTTGTCTTGGTTTCAGATTACTGCTAACCAAACTCCTAAATCCTTTTCGCAGTCAGTAGTATTAAGATCTACACTTCAGTTTATAAGTGGCATGGTTATTGTCATGTCCAACATTTAGCACTTTGCACTTGTCTATATTAAACTGCATCTGCCACTTCTCCGACCACTGCATCAGTCTATTCAAATCATCCTGGAGTGCACTAATGTCCTCAATAGAATGAATTGGACGGCCTATTTTGGTGTCATCAGCAAATTTGCTTATGTCGCTATTTATTCCCTCATCTATATCGTTTATGCAAATTGTGAACAACAAGGGGCCCTCTGGAACACCGCTTGTGACGTGCCCCCATTCAGATTTCTACCCATTTATGCAAACTCTCTGCCTATTTGTCAACCACGCCTCTACCCAGGAAAAAAATTCTCCTCCTATTCCGTGTTCCTTAAGTTTCCTCAAAAGTCTCTGATGTGGAACTGTATCGAAAGCCTTACTGAAGTCCATACACACAATACCATATTATTTACCATGATAACCAATAACGTGGTGTCGCCCACATCACCAACAATCTCTGGGTAAACCCTATCTTCCCCACCCACGACGCCACCAAAAAACCTTTTCCAGCACTAACCTATAAAAGGGATCCTGTACACAAGCGAAGAGCATCTGAGACAGCGGACACCCCTGCCTAAATCCCTGCCCATGTCCACAACCCCGCCCAATCCTCCTTTAATCTGACCCCTTTCCTAAGTCCCCTAGCACAACGTGTCAACCCACCCCACCATTTCCTCCCCAAACCCCTGGATAAGTAGAATTCTTCTCATGGTATCCGTTTCAACTGAATCACACGCCCACCTCCAGCCTAGGGCTAATTAAGCTCTCTTTTTTCCCTCCTAATCATATCTCCCACAAATCATCAATAATAGAATGCCCAGAAAGCACTGACCAACCCGGAAGGCCATACTATCCCGATGAGACAACACGATTCACGATACACTTAATATGGTTTCCCAACACCTTGGCAAACAATTTACAATCAGCACACTACAGAGAAATCGCCCAATAATCCCCAAGACTCCTCTGCCTCTCGCCCTTCGGCACCAACACAACCACTGCCGTTGACTGTACCAGCACTATTTAACATGATACGTCTGCATTGTAAAGGACATCATTAATATTTTTTTTTTCGAAATCTTAAACATTCATGGGTGTTTAAGATTTCAGCTCACATACCGAGAGGTCCGTGGTTCGATCCCCGGCACGGTTGGAAACTTTTGACATGTTTCCTTACACCTGGTGTCCCTGTTCACTAGGAGTTAGTGAGTACCTGGATGTCACTGACCATGGCATCCCGGGGGGATGAGGCAGTATACTTAGACACGGCAGGAATTAGAAATGAGATTAGTTTACTTAACATCTTTTAGCTTCTATAATTGATCAGTTTCAAAAAAAAAAAAAACTATTCCTTTGATGCAACTCTTCAACAAATATAGCTTGGCAATGATTGTGCGAATTTTATCATATCAGTGGTATTAGTGTAAACATCTTGTATGTTATTTGAGATGTATAAAATATCACCAAGGTTAGCCAGTGACAAACTTAACTTCTCCATATTTAAGATAGCAAGGTAGATATTTCCACCAGATTTGAGAAATATTCTCAGCTCATTAAGCGACCCTGCATTTTGCCCTTGAACGTAGTAGTCTCATTTTCTGTTCGTGTTCAGTTCCTAATTCTAGACGTCATATTATATAGTATATAATACTGATGACTAGATATTCCTTAAATTGTAAGGAAAATCTTTGCTGATGAAGTCTACTGAAGTACGCGATTCAGTGCATTAAAATAGTTAAGGGACTCCTTCCCTTAAGCTAGTTGGCGTGATATAAACGTGGCCAGAGTTTTGTCAGTGCAAACACCAATCGACTTCTGTGATTCATATAGCAATCATATAGCAATTCATATAGCAATTCATATAGCATTAACACTGCTAACTGAACTGTCAAATAGCTGAATAAACAATTTAAATGTGTTAGAGGTCCCTTTTCGCGCTATCATCCAAGACGATAATGCACCAGTTCACACCGCTAGAGATGTTCAAAACAGCTATGAATAACACGAAAGTGAAGGTGAACACTGGGATTGGCCTCCACAATCACTGGATCTAAATATTATCGAGCATCTGGGGGGTCAGTTGGAACTGCAAGTCAGGAACTAATTTCTTCAACCGTCGTCTTTGGAAGTTTCAGCAAGTTTTGCTTGAGTAATGGCTCAGAATTTCCCTGGATACTGTTCAAGTGCTATATGAATAAATTTTTCTACGAATTAGCGCTGTATTAGCGGTAAATGGAGGACCAACTCCACACTGAAACTAAAAAAATATTAAAGAACAAGGTGTTCCTATTAATTTGTTCCAACTTCTGTATTTCTTACTCATTGAATAAGGTTGACATAGCAGTGTAATTAGTGACATAATGACATAGCAGTGTAATTAGTAACAGCAGTGTAATTAGTTTGTGTTTTCATCACAGTAGATTACAAAGACTGGAGACAAACATGACTTCACGAATTGAATATATAAGTCCAACGCTGTTTCACCAGTTTTCTCCTATCACTGGTCACAAGTCTCACTCATGGGTATCTCATGGAGAGGCGCCCAGTTTCACTCTGTGTTGTCAGGTTCCAATTTAAGTTTGCCATATTCTGTTCGATGGTCCAGTCTATCAGCGAGCACGGAGAATTTACCATCGACGTCGTCACTGCTCTAACACACTTACTCTATCTTACCTCCTCGCTGACAGCCCCACCTTAGGCACAGACACTATCTTACCTCCTCGCTGACAGCCCCACCTTAGACACAGACTCGATTTTTTACTTTTTGACAACAGATTTATTACACAACCTTTGATTATACTTCCTTTAGCAATCTTCACTAACCTTACAACCTCTACCTTGTAACGGTGTATGACCCTGGTGGTTTAGCTCTTAGTTTTGATTATAATAATCAGCCTCCAGTAACACTTGTTTACGAAGCTCTGGTTGCTCCAGCGTAATAAGGAGACTCCTGCTCAGACAGGTGTGTCGAATGAAATAATTAATTTGCAGTAGTTAATATAAATTGATTATGATACTAAGGTCATAGTGGTAGAGGAAGATGATTAATATAAATTGTCGTTGGTGTTGCTTGTGATAGCTTGTAACGTGAAACTTGTGGGAAATACAGTATGTTCCAGACTAGCTCAGGTGATCGTGGTTGTCTGGATCCCACGAGTCTACACCAGAGTTTACTAGTGTGACAAAAGACACCTGGATATATTTAAGGTGTGAAGGATTAGGACCACCAGTAAGTCGACACTTGTCAGTTTCAGTAACTGCAGTAAATTTACAGTCATGTGTGCAGAGAACACCACAAACCTCTACATCAAAGACTTGTTATGATTTTATCCTAAAAAAAAGTGATATATAATTGCCAGAACTGTTATTTTTTCAATATTCTGAGATTGTCATTATCATAGTGTTTAGTCTGGCACGAACCTGGCACTGCTGTGGCTGGAACCTGGCACTGTTGTGGTGGGAACCTGGCACTGTTGTGGTGGGAACCTGGCACTGTTGTGGCGGGAACCTGGCACTGTTGTGGCGGGAGCCTGGCACTGTTGTTGCGGGAGCCTGGCACTGTTGTGGCGGGAACCTGGCACTGTTGTGGCGGGAGCCTGGCACTGTTGTGGCGGGAACCTGGCACTGTTGTGACCGGGAACCTGGCACTGTTGTGGCCGGGAACCTGGCACTGTTGTGGCCGGGAACCTGGCACTGTTGTGGCCGGGAACCTGGCACTGTTGTGGCCGGGAACCTGGCACTGTTGTGGCCGGGAACCTGGCACTGTTGTGGCCGGGAACCTGGCACTGTTGTGACCGGGAAGAAAATTAAAATTTTTGACCAAAGACTAAAGTCTAACATTGTTCTTTAAAAGTATGTCTTGTGTAGATTTAAGTCATATCTGAGCAACAGAAATCAAATTGTCAAGGACAATAATTCAGAATCAGAACCATTGCTGATAGCATTTGGGGTTCCTCAATAAAGTATGCTGGGTCCCTTATTATATATATGTTATGTGAATGATATGCCCATCATCGTCAAGTGCAAGCCTCTGTTGCATGCTGATGATAGTGCTCTGCTAGTCTCAGGTAAAGACCCACAAGACATGACTAATGTGCTATCACTAAAACTAGAGTTCTGCAACAAATGGTTAGTACATAACAAACGTTCGCTACACCTAGAAAAAATAAATGCAATAGTCACTGGCACAAAAGGTAAACTGAAAATCGTAAATAAATACATTTAACGTAGATGAGGGAACACACTGGGGCTCAGCAGTGCACATACCCACATTTTTTATGATGTGCATGGGAAACAAATAATGTTGTGTTTATTGTAAGACAGTGTGAACAATATATAGTGTACAAGTCCATGTGTAGTGTACTCTCCTCACTCTCTCCCCAGGCTACCCCTTACCTAACTACCAGACCCATCTACCTGCACCTCCCCCATCCAAATCCCAATGGAACCCCTACTGAACAGGGCCGTCTTCCCCTCCCAGTCGCTCAAGCCCCACCAGGCCACCACGGTCAAGTTTACTACTTTAAACGCCATACCCCCTATACATCCTTGCTCCACCCAGCATATCGTACTCCACTCCTACAGTCTAGCTAGCCAGATGGATGCCAATCAGGAGGAAGAGAGCAGCCAGGAAAATAGCATGACTGGCAATACTAGGAGAGGCAAGTGTCGGCCATGTTTATAGCTTCATATCCTCTTGTGGAAAGTGATGACCCACCCACCACTTCAGGCACCTGAGCACACTACAATAGATCTCATCTCATCAGATAATATCGTGGAAGCAATTACTGCAACAGGTACCAGGACACTCACACATAATCCCAAAGCAGTCCATCCACACGCAGCTGGAACACTTATAGACCTCTTAAAAAAGTAAACGATGGTTCCACTATCCTAAATGCTCCAACAACAATCAAGGCACTTCACAACTTGTTACTTTTTGGCAATGTCTGCTTAGCTTTCCAGGAAAGAAAGGGAAAGAGGCTAGCCACAATGATCATTCAATCCTTAAGAGACTTTCCTAGAGCTGATAACATCATTCGCCTTCGCCATCAATACAAAAACGGGAGAGGCAGACCTCCTACTCACTCCACTGACAGCACAAAAATCAGAGTCCAGGTGAGCAAGAAAATTGAAGATGGTAATGCAGTGGGGGCAATCAGGATTATCACCACCAAAGATACAGTTGCCCCCTGGGATGCTGACACTTCTGAAGCACTTAGAGGAAAGCACCCTGCCAGGGAAACCAGGGGCACCAACAGCTCCAGCACCTCTGTCCCCACTGTGGAACCATTGATTGTGTAAGACTCAGACAGTTACAAAGCAATAATGCTGTTCCCGTTCTGCTCTGCTGCAGGCTACATTGGAATAAGGCCACAGAATTTAAAGGAAATAGTTAATCTAGTTATTGGGTATTGTGACCCCTGAATGGGTCACAATGTATATAATGTATATTACCTGTTCATTTAATTTTATATTGTTTATATTTGCAATATTAGCTAAATCGTAAATATATTGCTTTATATTATTATTTGACTTAATTATATTATTAGGTAGGATGTAACATTTATATATATTATTCAGTGCTCATAGTTCAAGTCTTGATTGTCTAACTACTGTAATTATCGCTCGTTGCTCGTTCCCCTGCCAGCTTCTCGGTGTTGCTGGGCAGCAGCAGCACGGAGCTATCATGTGATTGGGGGAAGAGTGATTACACTTCGCCTAGAGACAGTCTGTCTGGGCTGCTCACTCTCTTGTCGGTTGGACGTTCTCTGAACAAGACATGCCTAGCTCTCCCTTGCTGGCCCTTGTTGGAAGATCGTCTCTGTCGCTTTCTTGTTGTTGGTTCTGCAGGACTCTGTTCACAGAACATTGCCTAGGCTTAGTGATTTTTGACGTTGTACTAAGGTTGTGTGTCGCACAGACACTCTGAGAAACTCAGGTCCTGAGCTGTAGCTTCTGACCTAATTTGTACTGGTATCTGTGTACTGTCACAGTCGGGGATTTTCTTATGCTGAACTTAGATTCAGTAGTATGGGAGTTTTGTGACTTTTGTGGAGGATCTGCAGATGGTCCCTACTTAGTGTCGTTATATTATCTCCTTGATCCTGATTCTGTGTCACTTTTGCTTGTTATATTGTTGTTCGGCTTATCAGTCATTTTATTGTTCAAGCAAGCTGTTCTGATTGCCAGGTTGGTCAAGAAGTTTGTTGATGTGAGGACTTTGTCAGTCACTAGTTTAAGTCTAGTCAAGTCATGAGACATAGCGAACTACTTCGAGCACTTACACACATACACACAAACTTATTTGTATATATATATGTATTATTAAAAGTTAATGTACCATATAAATGTACCTTATTAATGTACCATATAATGTACATATAAATGTGATATTTGCCTTCAGCACAATATTACTGTACACGAGAGAAGTGATTATTTTGATTATGTTCATTACATTAATTTAATTTGATAATATATGCCTAGACAATTTTATTATTAATAAACTTATTAAATTTTAATTTCTTTAGTAAGTAGCCTACCAGTTGTAATCCTGAAGCACTATTGAATCTTATTGAATTCTAATGGATAATTGGACCAGGATACTGACTACTTGTTACGAAAACCCAGTAACAGGCTGGATGCTAGAAGGGCAGTCCTTAGTATTCATTGGAGATCTCTATGTTTATTAGAAATCGCGTTTTTTGTAACATCGGGGAGACTGCAGAGACACTGCTTTTAGAGATCACAGGGCTCGTCAACAATTCCTTGGCTGGTCTGATTCCTGACAAAATTAAACCTTTCTTTTTTGATGCATCAATTGGTGTCCTTAAAAAGAAGGATGGAGGAATTTGACCAGTTGCAGTGGGCAACACTTTTCGCCGCCTCGTTTCCAAAGATGCTTCCGAAGTATTCGCACAGAGGTGGTCATAATGCTTCAACCAAACCAGCATGGCTTTGGGGTCTCTCAAGGAAGTGAAGCAGCGGTTCATGCCACATTGTCTGAGGACAATGCTGTGGTAATATTAGATTTCAAGAATGCATTTAATCACTTGAAAAGAGACGTGGTATTAACAGCTGCACAAGAACATTTCCCTGATCTCTTCCATTTTCTTTCAGGTGGATATAGCAAGGAATCAACGTTCCTGTTTGGAAAGTATGAAATCATGTCACCAGAGGGTGTCCAGCAAGGGAATCCTCTCTCACCATTTCTCTTCTGTATAGTGGTTAGGTAAATCACGGTCAGACTGATCAGTGAGCTAAACATCTGGTTCCTGGATAATGGCACACTGGCGGGTACAAAGGAATCCCTTCTAGATAATCTTAGACAGGTGATGACACAGGGACAGGAAATGGGTCTCACCCTGAATCCATCCAAATGTGAAATCAGCTCAGTCAGTCAACAAGTGATTGAGGCAGTGAGATCAAGATCCTCTCTATTTCTCTTCCAGGACTGCAGCTCAGTTCCATGTCAAAACTCAGCACACTGTACAAAGGATCCAATCCCCACAAATAGCGTTTTGAATGTTCTCGGACATCCTAAATGTTGGTTTTATGAGCAGCAAGTGATTGAGGCAGTGAGATCAAGACTACCAGGAGCATCAGTCATTGCCCCCACAAATAGCGTTTTGCTTGGAGCAACTCTGGGAAGTGATGCCATTGATATAGTTCTCAGGAAGAAACCGGAAGAGCTGAGGAGGATGGAACAACGAATACGCAATCTTGACACCCTCGTTGCCTTGTACCTTCTCACAAAGTGCTTGAGTCTGCCTAAGTTAACATATTTCCTAAGATGTGCACCTTCATTTGATAACCCTATACTGCATGAATACAACAGTATCCTGAGGAATTTTTTTACGAAAGTACTTAACCTTACTCTAGATTCACTGCCCATCTTCTAGAGTCTAGAAGATGGGCAGTGGGACCAAGCTACACTTCCAGCCAGACAACGAGGCATTGGTGTCCGCAAGTCATCACAGATTGCTTTACCAGCTTTTCAGTCCTTATGAGTTGAATCCAGTGGACTTGTAGCAGAGATTCTCCCTGAACATCTTAAGGGCATGACTGGAGCCTATGACCAAAAGTTCGTTGATGGAGCCATGATCTGGGATAATCTAATGGGCTCTGAAACTAGATCTGGGCCCCCAACAACTACAGTCACACTGGGATGGCCCATTAGTGGAGAATATAACCTCAGCAGTGTTTCAGAGTGTGTCGGGAAGGACAGAGCCCGCCTTCTGGCAGTGAGAGCTCCTGATGCAGGGGACTTTCTGTTGGCCGTTCTCAACTCCAGACTTGGCACACACCTCGACCCACATACCATCCGCATTGGTGTTGCCCGTCGACTTGCCGCTCCTATTCTCGCTGCAGTGAAGCAGCAGACCAATTTGGGTACCAGGGTCTTGTGTGCCGTAAGTCCGAGGGAAAGATTGTAAGGCATGAAGAAGTTAATAACATCAAGAGGACCCTCACAACAGACGGATACCCAGCAGTAAGCGAGCCACCCCAACTATGCAGATCTGATGGTAGCCGAAAACGTCTAGATGGTACCACCCTTCAAGCCTGGACAGACGGCAAGCAGGTGGTGTGGGACTACCTATCTCCAATACACCAGAAAGGAAGGAAGGGCAGCTGCCAGCTTCAGGGAGTCCCAAAAGTCTAGAAAATATGGAGAACTTGCCCATCATAATATGTTTATTCCCACTGGCTCGGACCCTTGGCCCATGGGGAAAGAGTGCACCTAAGTTCCTTAAGGACCTAGGCAAAAGACTCGTCAGAATAACTAGGGTTCCCGGGGTAGCTAGTTTTCTGTTCCAGCGACTCAGTGCTGCTGTTCAGAGGGGTAATGCCTGCTGTATCTAGGGTACGTGCCTCAGCAATGAGGAGCTGGATGAGATTTTCACATTATAAACAGTGACAAACACGTAGCAATACATACTAGAAATGTATCTCTTAAACCTCATGTATTGTGTATGTCATGTTTACATAAACAATGTATCTCTTAAATCTTTTGTACCATGTTATGCAATAAAATTTAACGTAGTGTGTAACGGGGAACCAATCACTTCAGGACGACCTTCCGTGAAATACCTGTGAGTTCTCTTTGACACAATCATGCTCCAGGCGGTTTCAGGTGCCATGAATTTCCAGGAAGGCCAAGAGTTTTCAGATGGGCCAAAGATTTCCCCTGTATAAAGCGTTTCCATGGTTGTTTCTTTGATGTAGGTCTGATCCAGAGAAAGGGAGAGGAAGGGCCATTTGCAATGTCCCCTCAGCGGAGGTACATCCTCACCCGATATTATTTCTTAACTTGAATCAGTTGTATGCTTGGGCACTAGCACGTTGTCTCTCCTAGCGCCAGGCATCCTCTTTGCCTTCCATATCATTCAGATATCTATTAAACCTATTAAATACTAATACATATTTGTGGTTCCTTAACACCCTGGCTGGTCTGACTGTTGACATAATTAAACTTGTTTCTATTTTTCATCACTGTATGTCCTGAAAAAGAAAGGAGATTAATTAGGCCCTTTGCTGTGGTCAACACTCCGCTGCCTCATTTCCCAAGCTGCTGTCCGAAATATTCGCACAGTGACTTCCATGATGCTTCAATCAAACCGGCTTGGCTTTGAGGTCTCTCAAGGCAGCCAAGCAGCGGTTCCTGCGGCAAGGGCATATATTAATAACCTATCGGAGGACACTGCAGTAGTAAAACTAGACTTAAGAACACACTGAATCTCATGAAAAGATATGTGGTATTAGCCGTACAGAAACATTTACTTAGCATCTTTGAAATGGATACAACAAGGACTTAATGCTCTTGCTTGAGGAACAACGAATCACTTCTTGGAGGGTGTTTAGCAAGGATGCCCCTCTCCCCGTTCCTCTTTAGCACTGAGGTTAGGGAAATCACTGTCAGAATGGCTAATGAATTAAACATCCGGTTCATGGATGATGTCACACTGACAGGTACAAAGGAGTCCTAAAAGCGTTTGCTCACGTGATGACACAAGGGCAGGCCATGGGACTCGTCTTCAATCCATCCAAATGTGAAAAGATCTCAGTAAGTTAGCAAGTAATGGACGCAGTGAGAACTATACTGCCAGGTGTGTCAGCCATTGCCCCCCACCAATAGCATCCCGCTTGGAGCACCTCTTGAAACTGATGTCGTTGACGAGTTCTCGAGAACTGGACAATTGGAAGATGATGGAATATTGCATGGGCAATCTAGACCCCACGATGTCTTGTACCTTCTAATAAAGTGCTTGAGTCTGCCTAGACTAACATTTCCTAAGATGTGCACACTCATACGACAATCCATAATTTCATGAGGACAATAGGACCAAGCTATACTTCCAGTCAGACTGTAGGCATTGGTGTCAGCAAGTCATCACAGACTGCACTCCCTGCTTTTATGTCTTCATGTGTGGCATCTAGTGAATCTATAGGAGCGATTCTTCCTGAACACCTTAAGGACAATGTTAGGGGTCGTCACCAAAAGTTCATTGATGGAGCCCGGTTCTGGGATAATCGAATAGGATCCACACCCAGGTCTGCTCTCTTCAACAACTACAGTTACACTGGGATGGCCCAATAGTGGACAATAATGCCACAACAATGTTTTAGTGTCAGGGAGGGCTAGGGCTCGCCTCCAGCAGTGATAGCTCATCATGCGAGGGATTTTCTGTTGGCTGTTCCCAATTCCTCCCTTGGCACACGTCTCGACCCGCCGACTATACGCATTAGTGTTGTCCTCTTGCCTTGCCGCTCCTACACTCGCCGAGCACAGGAATATCAACAACAGTCTATCAGCACACTGATTTGGTACCATATTCTTTGCCATAGATTAAAGCAAAAGACTGCAAGGAATAAAGTTGTTAACAATATACAGAGGAACCTTGCAACAGCCGGATGCCAAGCAATAAGGGAGCCATCCCAACTATGCTGATCCAATGGCAACCAAAAGCATCTAGATGGGATTAATTACTTTGTAAGCCAGAACAGATGGCAAGCAGGTGGTGTGGGACTACAGATGTTCATTCACATTACCTAATAATTCTCTCTAATACAGCAGGGAGGAAAAATGGGCATTTGTTAGCTCCAGGGAATCCCCAAAATTTAAAAAAATATTGTGAATTTGCTTATCGTTATATGCTTGTACTCATAGGCTCAGACATTTGACCTATGGGAAAAGAGCACATCCAGGTTCCTTAAGGAGCTAGGCAACAGACTCACAACGGCGACGAAGGACCCCAAGGCAGCTAGTTTTCTATTCCAGCAACTCAGTGCTGCAGATCAGAGTGGTAATGCCTCTTATATCCTGGGAATGAGCTCCAGCTCTGAGGAGCTGGATCAGATATCTGTAGCGTAATTTGTAACACACACGAAAGTGTATTAGTAATGTATCCGTCAAGCCTCGTGTATACTTTAACATCTTTGTATCATCAATGTATCTTTCAGCTTTAATAACATAATATATTCCCCTATATTGCAATTTACGTTTCTGAGGAACTGCTTATGCAGTTCTAAATTACATTTACATTTATTCATATATTCATGCATAATAATTTATCATTTAACAATTAATACAAAACACATAACAATTAATACATAACCCTTTCTTTGTGTATTGTTCCAGCCACGGTATTGTCTTTTTGCTTTTTATAATTGTTTCTTCTAAGTGACTTCACATGAACTATCTCCTCAGACTTCTTCCAATTTTCCAATATAAACTCATCTCAGAAGAGTTTATTTTTTTCCTCCCAGTCGAGTGTTTTATTGCTGGATACATAAATGGAGTGACCACGTAGCTGCTGGACACCAACGGATTCTTTACCTATAAACGGAAAATCCTCTGACAAAAACCCATATCAGGAGACTTGGCAAAGATTCCTGACGAAGAAAACATCACCAATTAGCCACCATCCAGAGAGTTAATACCTTTGTACCGTACAAGGCAGAATGGTGGTTCTTAGCTCAGTATTCTTTTCTCTTCACTTTAGGTGGTCTGACCTTCGATAAAGAGCCAGTCACCCGCCTCCAGGTAGAACTCATTGAAGAAAAATGTTTTCAAAGCCATAAGCACCACTACAACAGCAAGTACACAATTTTACACTACTACCTCTGGCAGATTGCTTCAGGTGTACACCACCTGTATGTTGCATCTAGCATTGCCACAAGTTAAAGCAGGCTGTGCAACACCAGTGGGCAGTACTGTCCAAAACTCAGTTTTAGCAAATTACACTAGGCTGTACAACACTGGTGAGTGGTGCCGCGGGATGGATGAGTAAATGTCTGTGTCGGCAGAAAAACTTTAATACTTAATACCTTTAAGTTGCTCACATTATACATAATCTTTACTAATTATGTGTGGCACATTTTACAAGGGCTGAAGAGGGAGTGTCCTGTCTCTTGAGTTTTGAACCCATCTTGACTGTCTCTCAATACCCAGGTGTTGTATGATCTCGACGGGCTTAGCACTTCTCCATATTAATAACAATGTGTGTGTGTGTGTGTGTGTGTGTGTGTGTGTGTGTGTGTGTGTGTGTGTGTGTGTGTGTGTGTGTGTGTGTGTGTGTGTGTGTGTGTGTGTGTGTGTGTGTGTGTGATCTTTGCACACTAAATCACCTAGATACACTCACTACCCTATACACATCTGTGTACAGCTCCAAGAGTAGGTACGACAGGGCCTGGGAGGCAGTAAACCTATAAGTGGTGACCATCTTGGTAGTAAAGAGATGTGGTGAGGAGCTGAGTCTCGACCCCCACAACACAATATAAGGTGAGAACAGGGAGTCTGGTGTCTCCACCTCAGTATCGACCACAAGACCTTTACAACCAGCAATGATCCTCGCCTCATTTTCTTGGCCATCATGGGCGTCGTGGGTCCTTCACTCGCCTAATTATATGTCTGGGGAGCTGTGGGTCTGGCCGAGACCCCAGCAGGTGGCGACAGGGGCCCAGGGCAGACCAGGACAACCACGACGACAACAACTACTACCACAGGGCCCCTGCGCACCTTTACAGCCACTGTCACCATCTACCCACTACCACTGTATGCCAGATGGAACTTACTAAACCTGCAGATAATCATTAGTTTAAGTACAACGCTGGACTAATCTAATGAAATATTTATCACATAAAACTCATCAAAGACCTCTCATAAGGTGTACAACTCACTACTATACAACCCTAAGTCCATATAGTTTATGTTTATGAATGCAGATATCACCTAGTCAAACATAAGTGCACTCAATATAGTATGAAGGCACCAGTAAAGCAGTCTGTTCACTCCTAACCTAGGAAGAGTCCACAAAGTTCACTCAATGCTAAGTATGCAGAAGCAAATCACTTCCAGAGACTGAGTTCACAACAACCTCGGAGACAAAATCCACATAAAGCACTGTACAAACTGTGTGTGTGTGTGTGTGTCACCTAATTGTACTCACCTAATTGTGGTTGCAGGGGTCGAGACTCAGCTCCTGGCCCCGCCTCTTCACTGATCGCTACTAGGTCCTCTCATTCTCTCTGCTTCCTGAGCTTTGTCATGCCTTGTCTTAAAGCTATGTATGGTTCCTGCCTCCACTACATCACTTGCTAGGCTATTCCACTTCCTGACGACTCTGACTGAAGAAATACTTCCTAACATCCCTCTGACTCGTCTGAGTCTTCAACTTCCAACTGAGACCCCTTGTTTCTGTGTCCCCCTCTCTGGAACAACCTGTCTCTGTCCACCTTATCTATTCCACACAGTATTTTGTATGTCGTTATCATGTCTCTCCTGACCCTCCTGTCCTCCAATGTCGTCAGTCCGATTTCCATCAACCTTTCTTCGTAGGACATACCCCTGAGCTCCGGAACTAGCCTTGTTGCAAACTTTTGTACTTTCTCTAATTTCTTGATGTGCTTGACCAGGTGTGGGTTCCAAACTAGTGCTGCATACTCCAGTATGGGCCTGATGTACACGGTGTACAGTGTCTTGAACGATTCCTTACTGAGGTATCAGAACGCTATTCTCAGGTTTGCCAGGCTCCCATATGCTGCAGCAGTTATCTGGTTGATGTGTGCCTCCGGAGACATGCTCGGTGTTATGGTCACCCCAAAATCTTTCTCCTTGAGCGAGGTTTGCAGTCTTTGACTACCTAGCCTATACTCTGTCTGCGGTCTTCTTTGCCCTTCTCCGATCTTCATGACTTTGCATTTGGCAGGGTTGAATTCAAGAAGCCAGTTGCTGGACCACGTGTCCAGCCTGTCCAGATCTCTTTGAAGTCCTGCCTGATCCTCATCTGATTTAATTCTCCTCAGTAACTTCACATCATCTGCGAACAGGGACACCTCTGAGTCTATCATTCTATCATGTCATCCACATATACCAAAACTAGCACTGGTCCTAGGACCGACCCCTGTGGGACCCCGCTCGTCACAGATGCCCACTGTGATACCTCATCCCGTACCATGACTCGTTGTTGCCTCCCTGTCAGGTATTCTCTGATCCATTGCAGTGCCCTTCATGTTATACGAGCCTGTGTGTGTGTGTGTGTGTACTCACCTAGTTGTGATTGCAGGGGTCGATTCACAGCTCCTGGCCCCGCCTCTTCACTGACCACTATTCGGTCACTCTTCCCGCTCCATGAGCTTTATCATAACTCGTTTTAAAGCTATGTATGGATCCTGTCTCCACTACATCACTACCCAGACTATTCCACTTCCTGACAACTCTGTGACTGAAGAAATACTTCCTAACATCCCTGTGGTTCATCTGAGTGTATCATGGATACTGTGAACAGAGGCACGACCCTTGCTTGCAGAGGCAGTCAATGTCTACAATGATGTTACTGCCCAAAGAAGTCGGTACAAATGACGCTGTATAGACCACCAGAGCTTGCAGAAACAAGAGTACTCACATTGGACATAAGATGCAAAGACAGAACAATAGTCAGAAATTCTAAATCCCAAAAATGGCTTTGTTTGTGAGGCTATGTTAATGGAGACAGAGCAACTGCTCACTGTCCTTCCCTAATCAGCAGCAAAACATTAACTTACCTCTGAGTGAGGTTGGAAGGGGAAGGGGAGGGACGGATTTTATTTTATTTTTATTTTATTTAGAAATTTAGCATACAAACAGAGGTACAAAAAATACAGGTAAGAGCAGCATGCCAAAGCCACTTATATGCATAGCATTACGGGCTGGCTTAAAATTAACTTAAGATTAACTAAGCAATGATGAAATCAGTGATAAGACATTATTGTAAACAGATAACTATAAAATACAAACGAGTATTACAAAGACAGGTCCTATGCTTGCATGCATTGCATGCATAGAATGGAGTATTCTGTTAGGTAGTGTATTTAAAAAAAATAACAAAGTTAGGTTTAACATTTGTGTGATATAATTGTGAGTAACATTTAGGATATACAATTTATATGGTTCCGTTATTCAGTATTTATTTGGTTTTGAGTGAGTAAGTGAACTTTGAGAAGAGACTTGAATTTATAAACAGGTAGTGTTTCTTTTATATTTAAAGGTAATGAATTCCAGATTTTAGGGCCTTTTATGTGCATTGAGTTTTTGCATAGCGTGAAATGGACACGAGGAACATCAGAGTGATCTGTGCCTTGTATTATGGTCATGTGTTCTGTTGAGGTTGGCAAGGAGATGTTTGAGGGGAGGGTTAATATCAGAGTTAAGTGTTCTATGTATGTAATAAGTGCAATAATAAGTATGGATGTTTTGTATGGTGAGTAGGTTGAGTGTTTTGAATATTGGTGGAGTGTGCTGCCTGTAGTGAGAATTTGTTATCATTCTAACTGCAGCCTTTTGTTGGGTAATTAGTGGTCTGAGATGGTTAATTGTTGTTGAGCCCCATGCACAAATTCCATAGGTGAGATAGGGGTAAATAAGAGAGTGATAAAGGGCCAGGAGGGCTGACTGTGGAACATAGTACCGTATCTTCGATAGTATGCCTACAGTCTTGGAAATTTTCTTAGAAATTTGTTGTATATGTGTATGAAATTTGAGTCTATTATCGAGGTGGATTCCTAAGAATTTTCCCTCTGTTAGCTTTGTGATAGGTGATCCGTTTATCGTTATGTTAAGAGGTACATCTGTAGCTCTGCTACCAAACTGAATGAAGTAGGTTTTGTCAATGTTTAGTGTAAGTTTGTTAGTCCTCATCCAGGTAGATATTTTCTGTAATTCGGTGTTTACAGTATTGGCTAGCGTGACTGGACTCGGGTGAGAGAAGACGTATGTGGTGTCATCTGCAAAAAGTGTGGGTTTGAGTAATTGCGAAGCATTTGGTAGGTCATTTATGTATAGGAGAAAGAGAAGAGGGCCAAGGACACTTCCCTGTGGGACACCAACTGTAATTGGCCCGGTGGCCTGGTGGCTAAAGCTCCCGCTTCACACACGGAGGGCCCGGGTTCGATTCCCGGCGGGTGGAAGCATTTCGACACGTTTCCTTACACCTGTTGTCCTGTTCACCTAGCAGCAAATAGGTATTAGTCGACTCGCATCCTGGGGGACAAGATTAAGGACCCCAATGGAAATAAGTTAGACAGTCCTCGATGACGCACTGACTTTCTTGGGTTATCCTGGGTGGCTAACCCTCCGGGGTTAAAAATCCGAACGAAATCTTATCTTATCTTAAGAGCTTGCCCCATTTGCGTACACATATTGGCTTCTGTTGCTGAGGTATGACTTGAGGTAGTTGAGGGAGTCCCCTCTTACACCATAGTGTGACAATTTTACGTGGAGCAAGTCATGGTCAACTGTATCAAAAGCTTTACGTAAGTCAATGAAGATCCCCAGTGGGACTTCTTTTTTCTCTATTGCAGTGTATATATGTTCTAGCATGTGTATAATAGCATCATTAGTATTTTTATTAGGCCTGAATCCAAATTGGCAGGGGTTGAGAATGTTATGGGAGATGAGGTAGGAGTAGATTCGTTTATGAATTAATTTTTCGAAGATTTTTGAGAGAGGGTGTAAATTGGATATTGGCCTATAGTTATTCAACTCTGTTTGGTCTCCTCCTTTATGGATCGGGGTGACCCTTGCTATTTTGAGAACTGTAGGGAAGGTGGAGGATTCAATGGATTTGTTAAAGAGTGTTGCAATGATTGGTGATAGTACTTGTGACGCTTTTTTGTATATAAAGGGTGGTAAGGTATTTAAATCTCCTGCCTTGTTTTTCAGTGCGTTGATAATAAGGAAGACTTCGTATGGGTTAGTCGGAGCTAGGAACAGTGTGTTCGGGTAGTTACCAGTGAGGTAGTCATTTGGTGGGGTATCTGAGCTTGGGATATTATTGGCAAGGTTTTGTCCTATAGTGGAGAAGAAATCATTGAGTCTGCTGTTTCTGTTGGTGAGAGTTGGGGTTCATCTGATTTTGTTAATTTTATTTCGCTATGTCGTGATATCTTTTTTGTTCCCAGAATTTCTGATAGGGTCTTCCAGGTCTTTTTTATATCACCTCGTAAGTTGGATAATCTGTTCTCATAATACAATTTTTTTGCCCTTCTTATCAGGCTGGTTAGGATTGACGAGTAACGTTTTGTTTGGTCTCTGGTTATGTGACCCATTCTGTACTGTTTTTCATATCGGTGTTTTGTATTTATGGATTTGAGAATGCTGGGTGTTATCCAGGGACTGTTCAGTCTCTTAGCTGTCATCTGTTTAGTTTTTTTAGGGCAGTGCTTGTTATAAAGGTATTGGGTCTTTTTTAGAAAATTATTAAAACATTCGTCAATATCTGTATAGATTTCTAGCTCAGTGTGCCAGTCAATGTTTGTTACTGCTGTTGTGAAGTTATTAATGGCTGCCTCATTGTGAAGTCTGAAGGTGACTTTAGTAGTGTCTGGGGGTATTTTACCAAGAGTTGTTATGAGGAAAGTAGGGTAGTGGTCTGTGGTATTATCTGTAATTATGCCTGATTTTAAAGGGGATATGGTGTTGGTCCAGATGTGGTCAAGTAGGGAAACACTAGTCTCTGTAACTCTTGTAGGTTTTGTTACTGTTGGTAGCAACATACAGTTACTCATTGTGTTTGTGAATTCAGTAACGTGTGGGTCCTGGTCTTGTAGGAGATTTATATTGAAGTCACCTGAGAGTAGTAAGTGATCTCTGTTCATGCGTGCATCAGTTATCATACTTCCTAGGTTTTGACTAAATTGGCTAATGTTTGATTGTGGAATTCTGTAGATGTTTATCACTGTGAGAGGTTTTTGTAGGTATTTGGATTTGAATTTAGCTATTATATATTCCCCATGTTCATCCCTTGTGCAAGTATTAGTGATACATTCTAGTTGGTCTGAGTAGTATATAGCTGTGCCACCCCCTTGTTGGTCTGGCCTACAGTTGTGTATGACAGTGTAACCAGGAATGGCATAGACATCTGTAGTATCAGACTTTAGCCAGGTTTCAGTTAGTGTAATGATGGACATATTGGCTTGCTTAAAGATCTGATATTGTAGTTAAAGATAGTTATGTTGTTGTTGGCTCAAGAACTGCAAGAAGCCCCTATCACGAGCCTTTTCCATCCTATGGAGAGGGAGCATGGACACGGGGGTCGTCCCACAGTTACTAAAAACAACAGACATAGCCCCACTCCACAAAGGGGGCAGTAAAGCAACAGCAAAGAACTACAGACCGATAGCGCTAACATCCCATATCATAAAAATCTTTGAAAGGGTCCTAAGAAGCAAGATCACCACCCATTTAGAAACCCATCAGTTACACAACCCAGGGCAACATGGGTTTAGAACAGGTCGCTCCTGTCTGTCTCAACTATTGGATCACTACGACAAGGTCCTAAATGTACTAAAGACAAAAAGAATGCAGATGTAATATATACAGACTTTGCAAAAGCCTTCGACAAGTGTGACCATGGCATAATAGCGCACAAAATGAGTGCTAAAGGAATAACAGGAAAAGTCGGTCGATGGATCTATAATTTCCTCACTAACAGAACACAGAGAGTAGTCGTCAACAGAGTAAAGTCCGAGGCAGCTACGGTGAAAAGCTCTGTTCCACAAGGCACAGTACTCGCTCCCATCTTGTTCCTCATCCTCATATCCGACATAGACAAGGATGTCAGCCACAGCACCGTGTCTTCCTTTGCAGATGACACCCAAATCTGCATGACAGTGTCTTCCATTGCAGACACTGCAAGGCTCCAGGCGGACATCAACCAAATCTTTCAGTGGGCTGCAGAAAACAATATGAAGTTCAACGATGAGAAATTTCAATTACTCAGATATGGTAAACACGAGGAAATTAAATCTTCATCAGAGTACAAAACAAATTCTGGCCACAAAATAGAGCGAAACACCAACGTCAAAGACCTGGGAGTGATCATGTCGGAGGATCTCACCTTCAAGGACCATAACATTGTATCAATTGCATCTGCTAGAAAAATGACAGGATGGATAATGAGAACCTTCAAAACTAGGGAGGCCAAGCCCATGATGACACTCTTCAGGTCACTTGTTCTATCTAGGCTGGAATATTGCTGCACACTAACAGCACCTTTCAAGGCAGGTGAAATTGCTGACCTAGAAAATGTACAGAGAACCTTCACGGCGCGCATAACGGAGATAAAACACCTCAATTACTGGGAGCGCTTGAGGTTCCTAAACCTGTATTCCCTGGAACACAGGCGGGAGAGATACATTATTATATACACCTGAAAAATCCTAGAGGGACTAGTACCGAACTTGCACACGAAAATCACTCACTACGAAAGCAAAAGACTTGGCAGACGATGCAACATCCCCCCAATGAAAAGCAGGAGTGTCACTAGCACGTTAAGAGATCATACAATAAGTGTGAGGGGCCCAAGACTGTTCAGCTGCCTCCTAGCATACATAAGGGGGATTACCAACAGACCCCTGGCAGTCTTCAAGCTGGCACTGGACAAGCACCTAAAGTCGGTTCCTGACCAGCCGGGCTGTGGCTCGTACGTTGGTTTGCCTGCAGCCAGCAGCAACAGCCTGGTTGATCAGGCTCTGATCCACCAGGAGGCCTGGTCACAGACCAGGCCGCGAGGGCGTTGACCCCCGGAACTCTCTCCAGGTAAACTCCAGTGAATCCAGAATGACGATGTAGCAGTCTTACATTTCTTCAGTTAATTTGTCACAGTACAAGTCTAGATAACGTGTAATTACTACAGAAAATTGGAGAGGAATCTCCCATACTCACCCATTAGCGGGAAAACACAGCTGTTCTGATGTAAACAAAGGCGTGTTGAGTGTTGCCATGTATGGTTAGGTTTATTTATTTTTATTTTATTTCATTATTTATTTTTGTTTTGATTAATTTTTAAAAATCAATTTTAATCTCCAAACACATATGCAACAGTTAGACAACTTTATTCTGAAACGTTTCGCCTACACAGTAGGCTTCTTCAGTCGAATACAGAAAGTAGGCAGGAACAGTAGAGATGTGAAGACGATGTAATCAGTCCATCACCCTTGTAGTCGTAGAATTTGAGGTTGTCAGTCCCTCGGCCTGGAGAAGTTCAGTTCCATAGTCAGGAACTATCAGAAGATCAAGCGACAGTGTGGAGACTTAAATACTGTCGGAAGGAGAGGTGCAGAGTAGTAGTAGTAGTAGTAGTAGTAGTAATAGTGAGAATGTAGCCACTGAGAGGTCATGTCCCTCTCAGATCCAACACTTCTCACTTGAAAAGCTTGTCAAAGGTGGTTTCTGTACCAAGATGCCATGTGTTGCAGTGTCTGACAAGATGAACATCAAAATGGTATACAATACCGACAGGTTGTTAGGTAAGACACATATGCAACAGTTAGACAACTTTATTCCGAAACGTATCGCCTACACAGTAGGTTTCTTCAGTCGAATACAGAAAGTAGGCAGGAACAATAGAGATGTGAAGACGATGTAATCAGTCCATCACCCTTGTAGTCATAGAATTTGAGGTTGTCAGTCCCTCGGCCTGGAGAAGTTCAGTTCCATAGTCAGGAACTATCTGAAGATCAAGCGACAGTGCGGAGACTTAAATACTGTCGGAAGGAGAGGTGCAGAGTAGTAGTAGTAGTAGTAGTGAGAATGTAGCCACTGAGAGGTCATGTCCCTCTCAGATCCAACACTTCTCACTTGAAAAGCTTGTCCAAGGTGTTTTCTGTACCAAGATGCCATGTGTTGCAGTGTTTGACAAGATGAACATCAAAATGGTATACAATACCGACAGGTTGTTAGGTAAGACACATATGCAACAGTTAGACAACTTTATTCCGAAACGTTTCGCCTACACAGTAGGCTTCTTCAGTCGAATACAGAAAGTAGGCAGGAACAATAGAGATGTGAAGACGATGTAATCAGTCCATCACCCTTGTAGTCGTAGAATTTGAGGTTGTCAGTCCCTCGGCCTGGAGAAATTCAGTTCCATAGTCAGGAACTATCTGAAGATCAAGTGACAGTGCGGAGACTTAAATACTGTCGGAAGGAGAGGTGCAGAGTAGTAATAGTAGTAGTGAGAATGTAGCCACTGAGAGGTCATGTCCCTCTCAGATCCAACACTTCTCACTTGAAAAGCTTGTCCAAGGTGTTTTCTGTACCAAGATGCCATGTGTTGCAGTGTCTGACAAGATGAACATCAAAATGGTATACAATACCGACAGGTTGTTAGGTAAGACACATATGCAACAGTTAGACACTGCAACACATGGCATCTTGGTACAGAAAACACCTTGGACAAGCTTTTCAAGTGAGAAGTGTTGGATCTGAGAGGGACATGACCTCTCAGTGGCTACATTCTCACTACTACTACTACTACTACTACTACTCTGCACCTCTCCTTCTGACAGTATTTAAGTCTCCACACTGTCGCTTGATCTTCAGATAGTTCCTGACTATGGAACTGAACTTCTCCAGGCCGAGGGACTGACAACCTCAAATTCTACGACTACAAGGGTGATGGACTGATTACATCGTCTTCACATCTCTATTGTTCCTGCCTACTTTCTGTATTCGACTGAAGAAGCCTACTGTGTAGGCGAAACGTTTCGGAATAAAGTTGTCTAACTGTTGCATATGTGTCTTACCTAACAACCTGTCGGTATTGTATACCATTTTGATGTTCATCTTGTCAGACACTGCAACACATGGCATCTTGGTACAGAAAACACCTTGGACAAGCTTTTCAAGTGAGAATTGTTGGATCTGAGAGGGACATGACCTCTCAGTGGCTACATTCTCACTACTACTACTACTACTACTACTCTGCACCTCTCCTTCCGACAGTATTTAAGTCTCTGCACTGTCACTTGATCTTCAGATAGTTCCTGACTATGGAACTGAACTTCTCCAGGCTGAGGGACTGACAACCTCAAATTCTACGACTACAAGGGTAATGGACTGATTACATCGTCTTCACATCTCTATTGTTCCTGCCTACTTTCTGTATTCGACTGAAGAAGCCTACTGTGTAGGCGAAACGTTTCGGAATAAAGTTGTCTAACTGTTGCATATGTGTCTTACCTAACAACCTGTCGGTATTGTATACCATTTTGATGTTCATCTTGTCAGACACTGCAACACATGGCATCTTGGTACAGAAAACACCTTGGACAAGCTTTTCAAGTGAGAAGTGTTGGATCTGAGAGGGATATGACCTCTCAGTGGCTACATTCTCACTACTACTACTACTACTACTCTGCACCTCTCCTTCCGACAGTATTTAAGTCTCCGCACTGTCGCTTGATCTTCAGATAGTTCCTGACTATGGAACTGAACTTCTCCAGGCCGAGGGACTGACAACCTCAAATTCTACGACTACAAGGGTGATGGACTGATTACATCGTCTTCACATCTCTATTGTTCCTGCCTACTTTCTGTATTCGACTGAAGAAGCCTACTGTGTAGGCGAAACGTTTCGGAATAAAGTTGTCTAATTGTTGCATATGTGTCTTACCTAACAACCTGTCGGTATTGTATACCATTTCGATGTTCATCTTGTCAGACACTGCAACACATGGCATCTTGGTACAGAAAACACCTTGGACAAGCTTTTCAAGTGAGAAGTGTTGGATCTGAGAGGGACATGACCTCTCAGTGGCTACATTCTCACTACTACTACTACTCTGCACCTCTCCTTCCGACAGTATTTAAGTCTCCGCACTGTCGCTTGATCTTCAGATAGTTCCTGACAATGGAACTGAACTTCTCCAGGCCGAGGGACTGACAACCTCAAATTCTTCGACTACAAGGGTGATGGACTGATTACATCATCTTCACATCTCTATTGTTCCTGCCTACTTTCTGTATTCGACTGAAGAAGCCTACTGTGTAGGCGAAATGTTTCGGAATAAAGTTGTCTAACTGTTGCATATGTGTCTTACCTAACAACCTGTCGGTATTGTATACCATTTTGATGTTCATCTTGTCAGACACTGCAACACATGGCATCTTGGTACAGAAAACACCTTGGACAAGCTTTTCAAGTGAGAAGTGTTGGATCTGAGAGGGACATGACCTCTCAGTGGCTACATTCTCACTGCTACTACTACTACTCTGCACCTCTCCTTCCGACAGTATTTAAGTCTCCGCACTGTCGCTTGATCTTCAGATAGTTCCTGACTATGGAACTGAACTTCTCCAGGCCGAGGGACTGACAACCTCAAATTCTACGACTACAAGGGTGATGGACTGATTACATCGTCTTCACATCTCTATTGTTCCTGCCTACTTTCTGTATTCGACTGAGGAAGCCTACTGTGTAGGCGAAACGTTTCGGAATAAAGTTGTCTAACTGTTGCATATGTGTCTTACCTAACAACCTGTCGGTATTGTATACCATTTTGATGTTCATCTTGTCAGACACTGCAACACATGGCATCTTGGTACAGGAAACACTTTGGACAAGCTTTTCAAGTGAGAAGTGTTGGATCTGAGAGGGACATGACCTCTCAGTGGCTACATTCTCACTACTACTACTACTACTACTACTCTGCACCTCTCCTTCCGACAGTATTTAAGTCTCCGCACTGTCGCTTGATCTTCAGATAGTTCCTGACTATGGAACTGAACTTCTCCAGGCCGAGGGACTGACAACCTCAAATTCTATGACTACAAGGGTGATGGACTGATTACATCATCTTCACATCTCTATTGTTCCTGCCTACTTTCTGTATTCGACTGAAGAAGCCTACTGTGTAGGCGAAACGTTTCGGAATAAAGTTGTCTAACTGTTGCATATGTGTCTTACCTAACAACCTGTCGGTATTGTATACCATTTTGATGTTCAATCTCCAAACACTTGAACTTTTTAGGTAGGGACCCCTTTGCACTTGCACCATGTGCGCAGTCTTGGATGAGCCCCTGAACCCCTTGGACCGCGGGGCCCCCAAATGCGCGGGGCCCTAGGCAAATGCCTAGTTTGCCTATGCGGTAATCCGGCCCTGGTTGTAGTTTTCTATCTTTATCTCTCCTGCAAAAAAAACATCCCTTGTATGTGTTTCTGTAAATGTTTTGAATATGGCATTCGCTTCTGTCAGGAGCCCACTGACATAACTAACTTTGTCATTTTTATTTGATTTCAAACCCTGTATATTTACAAATATGAAGCAGGAATTACCAAGTGGGATGTTTTGTCCTGCTTTGTGTTTCATTAGTACCACTGGTGGTGTACTACCTGGTATGTCCCCTGGTGTACACACCCCTGGTTTCTAATTTGCCCGAAATGCGGAGCATAACAAGGGACTTTCTGTATAGTAGTATGTCATTGTTGTCAGCTAGGACTGTATACCTTATACATGTACTTTAGTAAATAAAAATATTATTATTATTATTATAAAAATGATATAAATTAAAATAAAAACGAGAAAAAAAGGTAAATCGGCAACACTTCTGCAAGTGGCAGGACTGGATGTTGCTGTCAGGTGAGCATCCAGAGCCAACTTTGTGGTCTAATATCTCGGTAAGTACTGGTCCTAAAAATTTTTTTTTGGTCTTATCCCACACAGAAAATTGCCCTCTTTAATTTAAAAACAAAAAACGATTTTTTAGTTTTCAAAATATTCGGAGTGCCATGCAGGTGAATGTAGATCTACCTTTGAACAGTTCAAGGGTTAAGATCTTTCTTTGTCTTTTGTTCAATCCACTCAAGCAACAAGTTTTCAGTTTCATTTATTTGTTGTGATCTGTGTGTCACTCTTTTCATGAGATGACATCTTGGGTTATTCATTTCACAAGCTCGTATATTAGCCTCGTTCTTATTAACTGTACGAAATGATGCTTCATTGAGGCCATAGGCCTTCACTATATCCACCGTAAGTAAGCCACTCTTAAGCTCATGTAATATCTTGTTTTTCTTCGTAACTTCTAGACTTAGATTTTCAGCAACACTTGTATGCCTACTGGGTGCCATGATTGCTTGGCAGATTTGAGATATGGCAATTAAAAGATCTAAACTCAATTAAAAAGCAAAAATAAACACTCCTAGCAGAGGATGGTCCTACACGTGTATGAACCAGCTGGAACAAGGGTAGTGGGAGAGGTGGAGGGTGGTGGGGGTGGCAGGAGATGGTGGTAGGTCTCCACTGTCGACTCAGTGGTCTAACTCACAGCCAAGCATATCCATATCCCGCGGGCAACGCACGCTCCAATTTTTTCCCCTCCCACAAACTGAACAGTGTTAAGTTAATTTTACGAAGATTTACACAAAAATATGCCGCAATTCTTCAATGGTGCTATAACCAAAACATGCCAAACAAAAACGTGTTAAATGATGGTCTACTGTATTTCAATTACATGCAAGTGAGGACAGATTCTTACAATCAATTCAAAATAATTTGAGGCTTCTTTGTCTGTCTTTTCTTGTAGTTATAATTCTGAATGAGCCACCAGGCCACGGTGCCTCATGGTCTGGTGGCTAAAGCTCTTGCTTCATACGGCGAGGGTCCGGGTTCAATTCCCGGCAACGGAACAAACATATGGCGTGTTTCCTTACACCGGTTGTCTATGTTCCCCATCAGTAAAATGGGTACCTGGGTGTTAGTGGACTGGTGTGGGTCGCATCCTGGGACAAAACTGACCTAATTTGCCTGAAATGCTTAGCATAACAAGGAGCTTTCTATATAGTAGTATGTCATTGATGTCAGCTAGGCCTGTATACCTTGTACATGTACTTGTAGAAATAAAGATATTATATTATTATTATACACAAAAAAAAACTATTATTGTAACAATTTTCTAAGTAAAAACTTGAATTTTTTACATAGGCAATTTATGAGATTTAAGACTGCTCAAAATTATATTTTTTACTTAAATTTACAATTATCATTCTGTACATTCACAAAAAATGTGGTAAACCCATCAGGGTTAATGTTGGGTTATATTTAGGTACCTAAAGATTATTATATTAATGAGGAAGAACTCATGGGGAAAATGAGAAGCAATCTGGAAAGGTATATTTAATCCCTTGGATCAAAATCCCTTCAACAGCAGCAAGGCACCTCTTTCAAGGGTCATACAAACACCCACAATGGTACCATGATTAGTTTAATAATAATGATGATTACAAATCATTTAATAAATCTGTTTATTGTACCCCTAACAAATTATACCAGGAAAATTTATTGCAGCTGCAGAAAAAAAGAAGCTGTATGACAACTGTGAACTTAGCACTGCCTCATCAATAATAATAGTAATAATAATAATAATAATAATAATAATAATAATAATAATATTTAATAATAATAACAATAAAAATTATTTTAATAACTAATAATAATAATAAAAATTATTTTAATAATTAATAATAATAATAAAAAATTAATATTAATTAATAAAAATAACAATCAAAATAATAGTTAATAATAATATTGATAGGAATGCTATTCCCAGCCTAAGTCATTGACACCATGCCCAGCCCTTCTAGGGCAGGGTGGGTGCCTGAGCCAGAGCTTGCAGCTCACAAGACTGCGATTCCCATTAGCCCCCTTGGGGCGGGGATGGCAGACCAGAGAGGCCTAGCTTGTGGCTAGGCCTGGGGGCAGTTGGTCCCAAAGATGAGGAGGTACTTGTGCCTCCTCCCATGGGAGACTTAGGTCTCAGACACTCCCTAAAGAGGGAGCCAAGGCTGGGTCACCACTATTTGGAAAAGACCCGGGCCGGGAGAATACCGGCGAATAAAAAAAAAAAAAAAAAAAAAAAAAACAGCCTAAGTATGTTCAGACATGACAACGTGTTTAGGTAAACTTAATAAAATAACATTGAGAATCACTTGCAGTTTTCGGTGAAAAATATTACGGATACACGTATTTAGATTTTTTTTTATCTTGCAGTGAAAATAATTTTTTTTTTTGTTAACAAACCGGCCATATCCCACCAAGGCAGGGTGGCCCAAAAAGAAAAACAAAAGTTTCTCTTTTTAAATTCAGTAATTTATACAGGAGAAGGTGTTACTAGCCCCTTGCTCCCGGCATTTTAGTCGCCTCTTACAACATGCATGGCTTACGGAGGAAGAATTCTGTTCCACTTCCCCATGGAGGTAAGCGGAAATAAACAAGAACAGGAACTAGAAAGAAAATAGAAGAAAACCCAGAGGGGTGTGTGTGTATACGCTTGTACAGTATTAGAATGCAGTATTAGAATGTGGGGCAGAAATTTGTGGTTATAGGAGGGTGGGTGCAGGAGGAAAGAGGAGTGATTGGTGGAATGATGAAGTAAAGGGGGTGATAAAAGAGAAAAAGGTAGCTTATGAGAGGAATTTACAAAACAGAAGTGTTATAAGAAGAGTAGAGTATATGGAGAGTAAAAGAAAGGTGAAGAGTGGTGAGAGAGTGCAAAAGGAGAGGGGATGATAGAGTGGGAGAGGTACTGTCAAGAAATTTTAATGAAAATATGAAAAAATTTTGGAGTTAAACAAGTTAAGAAAGCCTAGGGAACAAATGGATTTGTCAGTTAAAAACAGAGTAGAGGAGTTAGTAGGTGGGGAGATGGAGGTTTTGGGTAGATGGCGAGAATATATTGAGAAACTTTTAAATATTGACGAAGAAAGGGAGGCGGTAATTTTATGCACTGGCCAGGGAGGTATACCATCTTTTAGGAGTGATGAAGAGCAGGATGTGAGTGTGGGGGAGGTGTGTGAGGCATTACGTAGAATGAAAGGGGGTAAAGCAGCTGGAACTGACAGGATCATGACAGAAATGTTAAAAGGGGGGACATAGTGTTGGAGTGGTTGGTATTTTTGTTTAATAAATGTATGAAAGAGGGGAAGGTACCTAGGGATTGGCAGAGAGCATGTATAGTCCCTTTGTATAAAGGGAAGGGAGACAAAAGAGATTGTAAAAATTATAGAGGAATAAGTTTACAGAGTATACCAGGAAAAGTGTACAGTAGGGTTATTATTGAAAGAATTAAAGGTAAGACAATGTAGAATTGCAGATGAGCAAGGAGGTTTCAGAGTGGGTAGGGGATGTGTAGATCAAGTGTTTACATTGAAGCATATATGTGAGCAGTATTTAGATAAAGGTAGGGAAGTTTTATTGCATTTATGGATTTAGAAAAGGCCTATGACAGAATGGATAGGGAAGTATATGGAAGTATAGTGCAAGTATATGGAATAGGTGGTAAGTTACTAAATGCTGTAAAGAGTTTTTATGAGGATAGTGAGGCTCAGGTTAGTGTGTGTAGAAGAGAGGGAGACTACTTCCCGGTAAAAGTAGGTCTTAGACAGGGATGTGTAATGTCACCATGGTTGTTTAATATATTTATAGATGGGGTTGTAAAAAAAGTAAATGCTAGGATGTTGAGGAGAGGGGTGGGATTAAATTATGGGGAATTAAATACAAAATGGGAAGTGACACAGTTACTTTTTGCTGATGATACTGTGCTTATGGGAGATTCTAAAGAAAAATTGCAAAGGTTAGTGGACAAATTTGGGAGTGTGTGTAAAGGTAGAAAGTTGAAAGTGAACATAGAAAAGAGTAAGGTGATGAGGTTATCAAATGATTTAGACAAAGAAAAATTGGATATCAAACTGGGGAGGAGGAGTATTGAAGAAGTGAATGTTTTCAGATATTTGGGAGTTGACGTGTCAGTGGATGGATTTATGGAGGATGAGGTTAATCATAGAATTGATGAAGGAAAAATGGTGAGTGGTGCATTGAGGTATATGTGGAGGCAAAAAATGTTATCTATGGAGGCAAAGAAGGGAATGTATGAAAGTATAGTAGTACCAACACTCTTACATGGGTGTGAAGCTTGGGTTGTAAATGCTGCAGCGAGGAGGCGGTTGGAGGCAGTGGAGATGTCCTGTCTAAGGGCAATGAGTGGTGTAAATATTATGCAGAAAATTCGGAGTGTGGAAATTAGGAGAAGGTGTGGAGTTAATAAAAGTATTAGTCAGAGAGCTGAAGAGGGGTTGTTGAGGTGGTTTGGTCATTTAGAGAGAATGGTTCAAAGTAGAATGACATGGAGAGTGTATAAATCTGTAGGGGAAGGAAGGCGGGGTAGGGGTCGTCCTCAAAAAAGTTAGAGGGAGGGGATAATCAAAAAGAAGCGCTAAGCCACAAGGGCTATACAGCGCTGCGGGGTAGGGAAGGAAGCGAGGGTATTGGGTGGCAGAAGGGAGGAGGGATGATCAGTAGGTTACAGAAAACAGCGGGGCAGGGGATAGTACGGGGGTAGAGGGTAGCAAGAGATTGAGGTAGAAAGGGCTGAAGGTATTAGAATTTGTGAAGTAAGTCAGTTGTTGTCAAAAAGTCAATGAGAGAGTCCGGATGAAAGGTGGGTCCATCAGCGAGAAGGGAAGGTAAAGAGAGAGCAGTGGAACGAAGACGGCAACGGAGGTAAATTCTGCGTGCTCGTTGATAAAGTGGGCAGTCCAACAGAATGTGGCTGACTGATAATGGAGCCTGGCAATTCTCACAGAGAGGAGCAGGGCGCCTCTCCATGAGATATCCATGAGTAAGACGAGTATGGCCAATGCAAAGACGGGAGAGAGTAATCTCCCAACCTCGACACTGGTGATAAGAAGACGGCCAGGAACCTATACTCGGTTTAATAGATTGAAGTTTGTTACCGAGCATAGTAGACCAACGTTGTTGCCAACGGGTGTGAAGGTGGGAAGATATTGCAGCAAAATAGTCCATAAATGGAATACCTCTATATGAAACTGGTAGGTCATGTACTGCTGACCGCGCAGCAGTGTCTGCCTGTTCATTGCCCTGTACGTCAACATGACCAGGGACCCAACAAAAAACAATATCTTTATGCTTGGTAAAGATGCGGCGTAGCCAAAGTTGGATACGGAGGACTAAGGGGTGAGGTGTATCAAATTTCTGTATAGCCTGTAAAGCACTAAGGGAGTCTGAGACAACCACAAATGATGACAGAGGCATAGATGCAATACGGATAAGTGCTGCAAGGATGGTATACAATTCAGTAGTAAAAATGCTAGCCGAAGATAGTAAATGCCCTCGTACGACGCTGTCCGGAAACACTGCTGCGAATCCTACGCCGTCAGAAGACTTAGAGCCATCTGTGTACACAGCAATTGCATGAGAATGAGAGTGGAAGTGGTCAAGAAAAAGAGAGCAGGAAGCAACCGTAGATAGTTGGGCTTTCGAGCAAGGGAGAGAGAAAGAACAGACTCGAACAGCTGGAACTTCCCAGGGGGGTAGGGAAAAGTGAGATGCTACATGAACATAGAAAGGTGGTAATTGAAGAGAAGACAAGAGCGAATGAAGGCAAAGAGAGAAGGGATGGAGTAAACAGGGGCGGCGAACAAATAAAGAATGTCTACTAATATCAGTGACCATTCTATAAATGGAAGGATTGCGGAGATCATGAGAGCGTACATAGTAGCAAAGGCAATGGGCATCACAGCGATCGGATAAGGATGGAACATTTGCTTCTGCATAGAGGCTCTCAACAGGGGAAGAGCGAAAAGCACCAAGGCATAAACGTAATCCTTGGTGATGAATGGGGTTAAGGCTAGAGAGAGTAGCAGGAGAGGCCGCTGAATAGATCTGGTCACCATAATCAAGTTTCAATAAAATGAGGGTGGAATGTAGGCGAAGGAGGGTTCGACGATCAGCTCCCCATGAAAGATGAGCAAGGGTTTTAAGAAGGTTCAGCTGGCTGTGACAAGTTGCCTTCAGAGAGGTAATGTGAGGTTTCCAGGATAACCTACGGTCAAAGAGGAGGCCCAGAAACTTGATTGTATCATGTTCAGGGATACGGGAGCCATAGAGGTACAAAGGATGATCGGAGATGACAGAGCGTCTAGTGAAAGTAATTTGGTGGGTTTTAGTGCTGGAAAATTTAAACCCATGTGTGGTGGCCCAATTGGAAACACGGTCGACCGCATGCTGGAGAGAAACTGTAATGAGGTGACAGTCAGCGCCTGCACAGGCAATAGGGAAATCATCAACATAGAGTGATGACCAAATATTTGATGGAAGACTAGAGGCCAAATCATTAATAGCAAGGAGAAAAAGTGTTGTGCTCAGAACACATCCCTGGGGGACACCTTCAGCTTGGATAAAGTCCGGGGAGAGCACATTATTAACCCGAACACAGAAATGTCTATCAGTTAAAAAGTTCTTAAGGAAGGATGGTAGATTGCCTCGGAGGCCTAAGGAGTGGGCTTGGGCCAAAATATTATACCTCCAAGTTGTGTCATATGCCTTCTCAAGGTCAAAAAATATGGCAATAACTGAGTGGTTATTCGCAAAGGCATTATGAACATACGTATCCAAGCGTAGTAAGGGGTCTATGGTAGAACGTCCCTTATGAAAGCCATATTGACGAGTGGAGAGAGAGTTGTGTGTCTCTAAATACCACACTAAATGTCTATTTACCAGGCATTCCATCACTTTGCAAACTGCACTGGTAAGAGCAATGGGACGATAGTGGGAGGCTTCATGTCCCGTAGTGCCTGGTTTGCGGAAAAGGAGAACAATGGCAGATTTCCGCAGCTGTGGAAGAACTCCTTGTGACCAAATAAGATTGAAAAGGCGTAATAGGACTACAAGGGCTGACTGGTGTAAATGTTGTAGCATACGAATATGAATGTCATCGGGCCCAGCTGCCGATGATCGGCAAGCTGAGATTGTTGCCTCCAGATCTTGAAGTGTAAAAGGCACATTATACTGTTCTTCTTTGAGAGAAGAAAAGTCCAAGGGTGCTAACTCTCTGGCAGACTTTGAGGAAAGAAATGAGGGGCATAGATGGAGCCCCTGAGAAATACGGACCAGATGATTGCCAATTTCATTGGCAACATCTAGTGGGTTTGCTATATCAACTCCGGCAACCCGCAGAACAGGAGCCGGGTCAGGAGAATATTTACCACTCAGTTTTCGTACTTTTTTCCAGACTGCACTCATAGAGGAAGCAGAGGTGATGGTGGAAACATAATCTCGCCAGCAAGTGCGTTTAGCATCACGGATGACGCGGCGAGCAATCGCATGCTTCTGCTTAAAATCAAGAAGTCTCTCCGTGGTTCTATTGTACCAGTACCTGCCCCATGCAGTGCATTTCAAACGTACTGCACGAGCACAAGCAGGAGACCACCAAGGCACGCATTTCTGAGAATGCCTGCCTGAAGTTTGGGGTATAGAATGAGAAGCTGTGGTTAAAACGGAGGACAAGAAGAGGTATAAAAGCTCATCAATGGAGGACGAAGAAGGAACCTCACTAAAAACAGTTAGTTGTGAGTAAAGGTTCCAATTTGCCTGATCAAATTGCCAGTGTGGGATACGAAGAGGTGGTGAATATGAAGGGGAAGTAAGAATGATTGGGAAATGATCGCTGCCATGTAAATCTGGGAGAACAGACCAGGTGAAGTCTAATGCGGCGGAGGAAGAGCAGACTGAGAGATCGATGCAAGAGAGAGTGTGAGTCCGAGGATCAAAATGGGTGTAAGTACCTGTATTTAAAACATGGAGGGGGTGGGTAGCAATAAAAGCCTCTAACTGAATGCCACAGTGAGACCTCCCCAGAGAAAATGATGGGCATTAAAATCGCCAAGTAACAGAAGCAGTGGCGGTAATGACGAAACAAGAAAGGCAATATCCGGAATAGATAATGCCCGAGAAGGAGAGAGATATAAAGAACAGAGTGTATACCACCTATGCAAGTGGATACGGGCTGCTGTGTAATGCAGCGAAGTATGAACAAATAGCTGATGGTACGGAATATCAGTGTGTAGAAGAAGGGCACTTTCATTAAAGGTCCCATCAGGAAAAGGATCTGAAGAATACAATAAATTATAGCCTGAGATGGGATAGATAACAGCAGAGTGTAATTTTGGTTCCTGTAAGCAAACACCAACAGGGGAAAACTGGGAGAGTAACATCTGAAGCTCACCCCGATTACCCCTGAGGCCGCATACATTCCACTGTAAATAGGCCATGATTGGCAATGATAAAGATACCTGAAATCCGCAGGTAAGGGTTCCTATGAACTAGAGGGGTTAGAAAAGTCCACATGCGGAGGCAGCAGAAAACGGTCAAGTAGCGAAGGAACGGTGCGCTGTGAAGAAAGGAGCTGCGCAGATGGAGGAGAGGAGAGAGAAGGAACAGAGGGTGGATCAGTGTCCATTGATGGTTTGGTCTCTGCAATATATTCAGAGATTGCTTCAAGTGTTTCGGAATTCAGAGACGTCGTATGGGAGACAATATTGGAGATGGTAGGGGGAGGATGAGTAAAGATTGGAACTGTAATGGACTGTATCAAGGTAGGGGGGGGGCAAAAGGGTGGAGGAAACTGGAGAAGAAGCGTGGAAGGGAACAGAAGAGGCAGAAACCTGGGAGGTGGCAGAAGAGGAAGAAACTTGGGAGGGAGCAGGGGAGGAAGGTACAGTACGAGGAGGAGGGTGAACCTCTACACTTGTAATAGAGCCAGTGAGAGGGGAAGAACCAGGTACAGAGACAGGGAAGGTAAAATGAGGAGGTGGAAGAAGGAAAGGAGGGGTTAAAGGACCTTTTTTTGACTTCTGAGAAGTAGAGGGATGATTGGGAGGAGGTGTCATACGAGATCTCGTCGATACTGAGGTTTGTGAGGGAGAACATGAAGAAGTGAGAACAGACAGGCGTTGAAGTAGGGACGTCTGAGCCCAGGACAGCAAAAGAATTAGATACACGAATGACTATGGGAGAGGTAACCACAGAGGAGGCTGCAGAAGATGGGACCCCAGAAGTGGGGGGACGTTTTGAAACACAGGAATAAGAAACACGAGGTAGTCTCCCTTGGAGGCGGAGATGAGAAACTGCCATGGCATAAGGGAGACCTTCTGCCTCTTTGAGGTAATGGATTTCCCGCTCATTTAAGTAGACTTGGCAATGGCGAGAGTACAAAGGGTGAGCCCCATGACAATTAAGGCAAGAGGGAGGTCGATTGCAAGACATATTAGAATGGTCATCGGCACCACAGACTGGGCATTTGGCTATGGATCTGCAATATTTTGCTGGATGGCCAAATCGCCAGCAATTTCTACACTGTTGCAGTGTAGGGATCACCTTTCGAACTTGTAACCGATGTCCTGCTACATAAACTGAGGATGGGAGTTCACGGCTGTCAAAAGTTAAACGAGCCACATTGCTAGGGTATCGTCTCTGCCCGCGGGCAGGAAGAACATAAGTGTCTACCTTGAGGATTGGGAGATCTTGGAGTTCCAGCTGTTCAAGAATGTCATTGCCACATGTCTGGAAATTTTGTTGAACTATGGTATGGGGCAGAATGACGGTACCACTACAAGAATTGAGGGAATGATGTTTTTCAATAGTGACAGGAACAGTATCAATATGGGAAAGAAGAGAAAGATCATGAGCTTGAGTAGCATTCTGTACAGTGATGATGCACGTACCGCTCTTAGGAGCATGAAAAGAAATATCTTTACCAACATGGCGTAGGAGTGCCTTGCCAATACTGTGGTCGGAAAGATAGGCAGTAGAGGAAGCCGGTCGTAAAGTGAAGAATTTAGTCCATTGTGCATTCTGAAACTGAGTGTGGAAAGGGAGTGCAGGACGTGTCGATCTTTTCTGAGAAGAATGAGAAGGTGGAGAAGTATCATCAGCAGGTAATTGTCGTTGGTGTTTAGGCGTGGGACCAGAGTTGGTCCGATGTGGAACGGGCCGGCGATTCGAAAATTGCCGCACCGTAGAGGGAGAGGCCGGAAGCATAGTCAAAGGAGAGCGAAGGTCAGATAAATCGAAGGAGTCAGTCGAGACCTCAGTACCAGAAGCGGGTGAGGAAACAGCACCGGCAAGAGATACAGAGGCATGAGGAGTGTCTGAAGAGTGGTCCAAAGACGAGACTGGATCAGAACGGGGTGCAGTATCAAGAAGGGGCCTGGGGGTAGCAGGTTCATGGACTGGGGCTGGCATGGTTAGGTTACTTCTTTCTTTTTGTTTTTAAGAAAAAAAAAGAAAGAAGAAAAGAAAATAAAAATAAAAAAAAAGAATAAAAAAAGGGGGGACCGGGGAGTGATAGTTCCTAGGAGGAATGAAAGGGCTAGAAATCTCCCTCCGCACCCAAGAGGACCTCAGCACCGCTAGTAGCGTAGATGCAGCATGGAACCCGTGCCATACCCTACCCATCATGCCAGTAAACCAGCAATCTGGGATAGCAACCTCACATCTCCCGAGCTACCTCGGTGGACAAAAGAGAGGGCGGCCGGATATCCGCCACAAAGCATACCTCCTTTGGCCATCACCCGCGGAATCTGAAAGGTGGCTTCCAGAGATACACCTGTTGCCTGAGAGACACCCAAAGCCACCCTCCGGGGTACCAGAGAGGGATTGGGACATCCCCAGGCAATCCAGATTCCACGGCAAACTACGCCACCACCAAGAACCTCAATGGAATGGGATGGACCCCGGTACCCTTTCCCCTACCTAGGAACTAGCGTGCCTGTGGGAAAAAATACCAAAGGCCAAAAAGGAAGGGCAAAAGGGAGGGGTGGGGAGGAGGAAAGGAAAAAGGGGAGGATGGGATAGGGAAGGGGGGATTGGGGGATAATTAGGCTCGGTCTGAGGAAGGAGACTGACAGGTCTAATTCCTCACACCAAGAGCCCCTTCACCACGCCAAGGAACCCCCCTTGAAGAGGTCGGGAGGGGATAAAGGAGGTTTTGTGGGCGAGGGGCTTGGACTTCCAGCAAGCGTGCGTGAGTGTGTTAGATAGAAGTGAATGGAGACGAATGGTATTAGGAACCTGAGGAGGTGTTGGAGTGTGAGCCGGTTATTTTATGTAGCCGAACTTGAGTCCTGGAAATGGGAAGTACAATGCCTGCACTTTAAGGGGGGTTTAGAATATTGGCCGTTTGGATGGATATGTTGTGTATCTTTATATGTATACACTTCTAAACTCTTGTATTCTGAGCACCACTGCAAAAACAGTGATTATGTGTGAGTGAGGTGAAAGTGTTGAATGATGATGAAAGTATTTTCTTTTTGAGGATTTTCTTTCTTTTTGGGTCACCCTGCCTCGGTGGGAGATGGCCGACTTGTTAAAAAAAAAAAAATCTATACAGTGGACCCCCGGTTGATGATCAGCTCCCAATGCGACCAATTATGTAAGTGTATTTATGTAAGTGCGTTTGTACGTGTATGTTTCAGGGTCTGAAATGGACTAATCTAATTCACAATATTCCTTATGGGAACAAATTCGGTCAGTATTGGCACCTGAACATACTTCTGGAATGAAATAATATCATAAACCGGGGGTCCACTGTATTAGAAAATATTTATGTGCCATTTAATGACTATACTGCAAACATAAACCCTCCACTCAAACTTCTCCTCACCAACAGATCTCGTCCAGGACTAAATAATTAACACTCAATATTTAACATTACCAATAATTCTCCCAATTACTTAAATCTTAACAATTCAAAACAACATATAGCAAATTGATCATCTTTTGTCACTGAACCTTTTATTGCTTGCTAATTTTAAATTAATTTTAAGCCTGCCCATAATGCTCTGCATACAAGGGGCTTTTGGCATGTTCACCCAACTACTAAAATTCATTGTGCAACAATGTATCATGTTCAAATAAAAAAATGAATATATTTGAAATTGTACTATATACATTTTGTTACATGCCTGGACCCCCTGATGTGTCTTACCAATAATTTACAACTGCCTATCACTACTGCCAGAAAGGCCCATCTTAACATGTTAGGCCTATCTTGTGTTACACAGCACCAGTATGGAACCCACACTTGGGAAAGCATGTTAAGAAATTGGGGAAAGCGAAGAAGTATGCAACAAAACTAGGTCCAGAGCTAAGGGGTATGAGCTATGAAAAAGAGGCTAAAGGAATTTAATATAACAACAGTGGAGGACAGAAGGACCAAGAGAGATATACAAAATACTTAACCCTTTCAGGGTTGGTGCCGTACTAATACGGCTTGCATGCCAGGGTTGGTGCCGTACTAGTATGCATAAATTCCAGCGCCTTCAAATATAGAGAGAGAAAGCTGGTAGGCCTACATATGAAAGAATGGGTCTATGTGGTCAGTGTGCACAGTATAAAAAAAATCCTGCGGCACACACTGCATAATGAGAAAAAAAAAACTGAGTGTGTTTTTGGTTTAAAACAGTGACTTTGCAATGTATTTTTGTATGCTATTTATGCTTGTATTCTAGTTTTCCTGGTCTCATTTTATAGAATGGAAGGCATGTTATGGAAATTGAGATGATTTTGATTGGTTTCACAATGAAAAGTACCTGGAAATTCAGCTCAAAGCAGCAGAAATGTTCGAATTTTGCCAAAGCTGAAAGGTAAACAAATCATGCCACACGTCCAATACACATCAACTGGTGAGTGTAATATTCTTTCACAAGTGCCCTGATATTACAGTGGACCCCCGGTTTACGATATTATTTCATTCCAGAAGAATGTTCAGGTGCCATTACTGAACGAATTTGTTCCCATAAGGAATATTGTGAATTAGATTAGTCCATTTCAGACCCCCAAACATACACATACAAATGCACTTACATAAATACACTTACATAATTGGTCGCACTGGGAGCTGATCATAAAGCGAGGGTCCACTGTATTTATCATTTCTATGCCATTTCTACACGAATGCAGCAGTCTGCATAACATAAATCTTCTATTTTTTGTGACAATAAAAATTCAAAGTGGAAAGCAAAAGAAATGTAACAGAGGCCTGGGGACATGAGTAATGGACAGAGGAAATGTTATTTTAGTGCCAGAAATGTCTGTCTTGTTTATTCAGGACCCTGTTTGGAAATTGGCATCTTTTGAAATTTGTGTGAAATTGCCAATTTCTGACCACGTTACTGGATAGTGGAAATCGGTAAATGGGTGGTTTCTTGTACTCATTCGATAGAAAAAATGGAGTTCTAGCGAAATAGGTCTGAATTTTGTCGACTGGTACATTGGAAGTGGCTGAAAATAGGGCTGAAAGTGGGCGAAATCGCCGATGTGTAAACATCGTCGAGACCGCTAATTTCGTGAGAGCATAACTCCGTAAGTTCTCCATCAAATTTCATACTTTTGGTGTCATTATGATCAGGAAAAGATTCTCTATCATTTCATAAGAAAAAATAATTTTTTTTTTTTTTCGAAAAATTTCCGACCCTGAGAACAAGTTTAGGAGAGGCCCTGCCGACCCTGAAAGGGTTAAAGGAGGTGAACAGGCAGACAGGGCCAGGCTGTCTGAGATTTGGGAAACAGGTACTCGGGGGCAGAATAGGGCTGTCAGGAGGTGGAATGATCTTGACAAACAAGTGGTGGAGGTAGACTCCATACATAGTTTTAAGAGCAGGCATAATAGCATAAAGTGAATATTGCCAGCTGGAGGAGGTTCAAGTTCCTACTGATGCACTCTAGTATTCATGATATGAATCCATTTCTGTGAATAATACTGACCAACTTCTGTCAGTTACTTGCCACTTGGCAAGTAACTGACAGAGAGGCCAAGAGCTGAGGCTCAACCCCTACAATAACATATAGGCGAGGACTAATATTATTTGAGATTACTTGAAACACAGATCACCAAAGAGAAGTAAACTATAAAACATAATTAACAAGGAATAGCACAATCAAGACATCATATAACTGCAGTGGAAGAAATCACAGTAAAATGAATGACTGCAAGTATATAAAAATACTAATAAAAACACGGACAAGAAACCCGAGTGCTTTTATGTGCTTACACATATATCTTCAAGGAATGAAGATGTGCATGTGTAAGCACATGAAAACTGCTTTTTCAGTTTTCACTGTAGTATTTTTATATATGACTGCAAATACAATTGAAAATCTGAACTTGTGAAAACATTTAATTTATAAGGTTGCTCAGCAATTTACAGTATTATCTAGTTATTTAACAAACCACTACACTTCAAATGGGGTGTCTTGATGCCAGTGACAGGCTCTTCATCCATGGAATTGAACCTATCCTCCCCTTCTTCAGATCAAAGCTGATTACCTCTCATAACCCAGGCACTGTATGACCTCTTAAGTACTGTCTCAGTTATATAATAACAAACCCCTAATCCATTTAGCAAATTAAGTTGCTTTAATTTAATAATGCTTTACTATCATGGCAGTATGACAACCACACACGTATAATCTTGCAGAAACAGATCCCAGTCATATAAATTATGTTGGAAAGATTGTGCTGAAAGAAAATTATTCTCTTGATACAAGACTTACACTTTAAGGAATGTTCTTTTCTTTGGCTGAATTCATGAAGGCTGTAAAGGGACTGTGGGCAGTTGCTACCTATGAGAAGGCCCTGAGCAGTACTCTTGTGAAGGGCCTGAGCATTAACCTTGTGAGGGGCCTGAACATTAACCTTGTGAAGGGCCTGAGCATTAACCTTGTGAAGGGCCTGAACATTAACCTTGTGAAGGGCCTGTGCATTAACCTTGTGAAGGGCCTGAGCATTAACCTTGTGAAGGGGCTGAGCATTAACCTTGTGAAGGGCCTGAGCATTAACCTTGTGAAGGAGCTGAGCACTACCACTAAAAATCCTGAGCATTATCTGTGCACCTGTAAGAGATTTGAGAACTACCAGCAAGCATGGGCAACACCTCAGTGCTACTACTACCTCTGTGAAGGATACCATCTCTTATCAGAATACCTGGGAAACACCTGAGTACTACCTATGTAAAAAAGGCTTGCCTACATACTACCTCTATATGAACTGTGCAGTACACCTGTAAAAGTCATGCACACAAGTGACCTCAGTGAGCAGCTCTTGCCTTCAAAAGGTTTAATCACTTGAGTGGGTAAGTGCTACCTCCATAAGACCTAAGCAGCTGTTGCTTACCCCTGTTGCAAAAATTATTTGATGAAAAACATAAATAATTTACACAAAGCTGAATACTGAAATATCAGCTTTTACACAAACGAGTTTCAGTTAGAAACTTGATTTTGTTCTTTCTTAATACTGGTCAGTTTTAACTCAGTTCAACTATTTGTTACCCAATACTATTTTGTCAGGTTTGATAGCAGCATCATATCTTACAGTGATGAGGAGCTCCAGCTTGTATTGATACACCAATACAGGAACATTCATGAGGGGATGAATCTCCAAAACAAGTATGTGTGGATTTCATTGAGTACTTCAACCTGGGGTAATTTTTATAATAATTTCTTCATGTCACAGATCCAGTAACTGAAAATATGCATCAAGGTCATTACTGGTTAAATTAATGAGCAGTTTTCTATAGATCAAAATAATACAAGATAACAGGGTAAAATAAAATGAAATAATGAATCTAGTAATACTACTGTTACACAAATAACCTGCACATAGGAGAGAGGAACTTACAACAATGTTTTGATCTGACATGGACCATTTACAAAGTCACACTAAAACAAAGGAGAGAAGGGGGCAGTATATATAGGCCAGCACACAGGGATGGGACCAGAGAGGTAGTAGAACAGGAAGTTGAGAGGTAGTGGTGGTAGTGGTAGTAGCAGTAATAGTAGTGGTGGTGTTCGTGGTGGTGGCGGCGGTGGTAGTAGTAGTAGTAATTGTAGAGTCAGTCAAAGATCAAGAAGGATGTGCACTGCAGGAGAGCTAGGGGCCCACAAAGGGTAGGAACAAAAACACAGGGTGGGAATAAAAAGAACCAAACACCCAAGGTAGAAGAAAGAAAACCCAAAGAAGAAAGAGGAAAAAGGGAAAGGGGAAGAGGGAGAAGGAGAGGAAAAAAAAGAAAAAAAGAATCGGGTTAAGTCATGGGTGTTCTGAAGTATGGAACATTTTACAATGTAATGGGAAAGGAAAGCATCTACAAAGACAAAGACAGGACTAAGATTCATACAAGGAAAGTTGTGTATAAGGAAGTGTTCAACCAGACAGCAACTGTGAAGGTTAGAAGTAGGGTGGACAGTTTTAGCAAAAGACCAGTCAATAGGATGACTGTGATCTCTGACATGCCAGAAAAGAGCACTGTTGGTGTTGGCAAGCCTGACACTACTTTTGTGCTCCTTGAGTCTATCAGAAAGAGAATGGCCAGTTATTAGTAACTACTGTAAGTAATCAAGTCAATATTACTCCACATAATAATGATTACTTGATCCAATACAGGTATGACAAAACACTTCATCAATGTATACCCTGCTTATATCAACAAAATTCTAGACCATATCTGAAACAGTCTGAGAGGCTTTCTGACTCTCTTCTTCATTTTAACAAATAATAAAGATGACAGAAATTTCAAATATGACCTTCAGAATCAAGTTTCAAACATGATTAGCAAGACACATGTGCAACATTTAGACATTTTTATTCCAAAATCCTTTACCTACACAGTAAGCTTCTAAAGTCAAGTGTGATAAATGGTTTAGAGAACTGATAAGTTGAAGAATGAGACATTTATGCAACATATGGGAATCTTTATTAAGGAATACTGAGGCAGGAGAAATAGTAGAGATGTAAAAACGATGTAATCAGTCCATCACCCTTGCTTCTGCTGCCTCCTTTGTATTCGACTGAAGAAGCCTACCAAGAAGCCAAAATATTTCAGAATATACCTAACTGTTATATGTGTCTTACTAATCAACTAGTTAGTATTATATTTCATTTTTATATTTTCAAATACAGTATGGCCCCACTTATATGCAGGTTAGGTTCCAGGCTACTGCTGGAAAGCAGAATGCCATTTTTTCCTACTTATAAAAGCATATAAATGTCAGATAATAAGTTTACAATAACATATATTAAGTTAGTAGTAGAACTAGGCATTAAAATACAATAAAAAGTAAAATACACACACAGTACACTCATTATTTACCTCAAAATATTTGTAGTCTTAATGTAGGACAAAAGATGAAAAGTACACCTGCCATCCGACTTACGACCAAGCTTGGTTCCGACCAACCGGTCGTAGGTCAAAATGGACGTAAGTCGAACCTTTGAAAATTGCCGACATATTGGTTGGGCATAATGTCAAAATTTTCTTATATAAACTGCCTACATAATACTGTAATGTAATGTACAATCATTATTTCATTCTTTTTACCATAATTTACTTCTATTGTTGTATTTTAATTATTTATGTACATACTGTATATAATGTATACATGGTAGTGTAAAGTATTGTAAATTTTACATCGCACACAGTATCATACGTTACTATTATCTTTATGTATTGTCGACACAGTGGAATGGGAGAATACCACTGATATTGTCATCCTGGCAGAATGTTGTGTAACCTATACCCTAAGTAAAGAGAAACAACTCTGGAACATGTGTAATACGTATCCGGCTGGCTGGCTGGGTGGCCGGGTCTGTGGTTGGCCGGGTGGGTGGGTGGCTGGCTGGATGGGCAGATGGGCAGGTGGGTGGGTGGCTGGGTGGGTGGCTGGATGGCTGGGTGGGTGGCTGGATGGGTGGGTGGGTGGGTGGCTGGATGGGTGGGTGGGTGGGTGGCTGGATGGGTGGGTGGGTGGGTGGCTGGATGGGTGGGTGGGTAGTTGGCTGACTGGCTGACCGAATGTGGCTGTCTCTTTGTATCTCTCTCTCTGTATCTCTCTCTGTATCTCTCTCTCTCTCTCTCTCTCTCTCTCTCTCTCTCTCTCACTGGTACACGCAAGTCAGGTTATCATACATATTATAAATTACCTAGGATAACCCAAAAAATCCAGACAAAGTGCTATACAGTGGATCTGTGCTCCAGTGCCCTAAATTAATAATATTAATAATCATTATTATTACAATAATACATATGTACTAATATTAATATTATTATTATTATTAAGCTATAATATAATAATCGTGTCCACTCATTACTTACCTTAAAACATCTGTAGTTTTAATGTAGAGTGAGAGGTGAGTAAACAAGATTAAATGAATAAATGAGAGAGAGAATGAGAATGTAGAATGTTCACTAGTTATGTAAACAAACATTGTTGTTGTTGTTGTTACCAGCCCAGACACGAATGATTCCTGTTCACTGTCAAGCCGACCAGAAAAAATCTCATATTTGTTAATTTATATGTTATGTAGCATGTTTATTATATAATTTTGAAAAAAAATCATAGATGGATTAAGGAAAATGTCTATATTAATGTTTTATAAACATTTAATGCACCTCAGTGATTATTATTATCATTATTAATATGGCATCTTCAAGACCACGTACACTCTTAATGAGTGGCTCTGAGACAGACAAGCAGACAACGACAGACACACGATGTTTACGCATCGGCGATTTTGCCCACTTTGAGCTCTATTTTTGGCCAATTCCAATGTACTAGTTGACAAAAATCATAACTATTTTGCTAGAACTCTATTTTTTGTATCGAATGAGTACAAGAAACCACCCATTTACCGATTTCAACTATCCAATAAAGTGGTCAGAATTTAACAATTTTGCCAATTTCACACAAATTTCAAAAGATGCCAATTTCCAAATAGGGTCCAGGATAAACAAGACACTCCTGGCACTAAAATAACAAGTTCTCTGTTTGTTAGTCACATCCCCAGGCCCCTCTTATATTTCTTTGGCTTTCCACTTTCAATTTTTATTCTTACAAAAAATAGAAGATTTACTGTTATACAGACTACTGCATTAGTGTAGAAATGGTATAAATAATATCAGCGCACTTGTGAAATAATATTAGACTCACCAGTTGATGTATATTGGATGCTTGGCATGATTTGTTTACTTTTGAACTTTGGTAAAAATCGAACATTTCTGCTACTTTGAGCTCAATTTCAAGACACTTTTCATTGTAAAACCAGTCAAAATCATCTCAATTTCTGTAATATGTCTTCTGTTCTATAAAATGATTTTAATGTGTACTTGCATGCCAGCACAGTGTGTAAGTATATTTAGGTACAGGTACACACTAAATCCAATTGTGTTTTTGGATTAAAACCATAACTTCGTGGGAGCGTAATTCCGTAAGTTTTCGATCAAATTTTGCACTTTTGGTGTCATTAGCATCGGGAAAAGATTCTATCATTTCACAAGAATTTTTTTTTTTTCAACTATTTTGTGACATAGAATGACAGTTTCAGAAAGGGGCTTGCGACACTCAAAGGGTTAATCCAAAAACACTGTCGCAATTTTTTTTTTCACATTATGCACTGCATGCTGCAGGATGTCCTTACCAAACTGTACCAAACAAAAAAGAATTTGCCACACCCATACCAAACAAATACAGTGGAACCTCTATTCACGAGTTTAATCCTTTCCGTGACTGCTCACATCTGGATTTCCTCGTTTGTAGAGTCAATTTTCCTCATTTAAATTAACTGAAAAGCAATTAATCCATTTCGGCTCTCAGGAGGCACGACAAAATACTTCAATATTTCCCTCATATCAACTCTACAGCTTATTTATCTATCAAAGTTCATCTAATATTACATAATAAACAATATTATTAACACAGAAACATGATATATACACTAGAATGAATGAAATATGTCATTATATATGTGAGTAGTGGTAGTGGAAGCAGTAGCGGCAGCCATTGTTGTTGGTGGGGTGTATAGGGTCACCGCAGCGGCCATTCCTGCTGACTACACACCTTCCCATGTTTTTATTATAACAGAAAGTGGAGTGTTTGTAAGGCAAACTGCATTAGATTGCATAGTTCATATAAGGAAAGCAACAATAATAATAATAACAAAAATAATAATGCTTTACCTTAGAGAAGAAATGTTGGTGGTTGATGGTGGAGAAGATATGCTGGTGAAGGTTTGATGAGGGAGAAGAGATGCTGGGCACAGCTGCGTATGCTGTCAGGAGTTCATTTCATTTTGTCCTTTTTCTATCGCTTAATCGCTTAATTGCTACACTCTTAATGGTACACTCTTAACCCTTAAACTGTCCAAACATAGATCTACGTTTGCACACATAGCGCTCCAAACATAGATCAACGTTTTATTTTTCATTCCTTCAAATTTGGCACAACAGGCTCGAGTCGCCTAGACATGAAAGAATGGGTCTGTGCACTCAGTGTGCGCACAATAAAAAATCTGGGAGCACTTTGTACCTTGTGGGAGCACCAGTTCAATTGAGCGCCAGCTAGAGCAAATAGCATGGCAAACACCAGGGATTCACTGATGCCATGTCGCATTAACACTCCCATTTTAAGAGGAAAGTAAAAATAGGTTAGATAAATACATGAGTGAGTGTGGGTGGGTGTGCGTTGTTCCATAGTCTGAAACAATATGTTTCAGACTATGGAACAATACTCTTTCCAGATTGAGGGACTGACCATCTCAAAACTTCAAGGGTGATGGACTGATTACATCGTCTTTAAGTATCTTCTGCTTCTATCAACTTTTCTGTACTCGACTGAAGAAGCCTACTGTGTAGGCAAAACGTTTTGAAATAAAGATACCTAACTGTTGCATATGTGTCTTATCTAACAACCTGTCGGTATTTTATACCATTTGAATGTTCACAGTGAGGGTTAGCTGGAGCAGTGGGCATTTATCAAATGTCACTGGGCTGTCAACAGTATAGGGATGCCTTTCATGCTGTCAACAGTATAGGGATGCCTTTCATAACAACATGCTTCAAGGTATATGCCAGGATATCTAAAACATTGCTGGGACCTATAAAAACTTTGCATATATGTCTAGACAATAGTAAATAACCCAAGCAGGTGTAAGATAAGATAAGATAAGATTTCGTTCGGATTTTTAACCCCGGAGGGTAAGCCACCCAGGATAACCCAAGAAAGTCAGTGCGTCATCGAGGACTGTCTAACTTATTTCCATTGGGGTCCTTAATCTTGTCCCCCAGGATGCGACCCACACCAGTCGACTAACACCCAGGTACCTATTTGCTGCTAGGTGAACAGGACAACAGGTGTAAGGAAACGTGTCGAATGATTCCACCCGCCGGGAATCGAACCCAGGCCCTCCGTGTGTGAAGCGGGAGCTTTAGCCACCAGGCCACCGGGCCACTGTAAATGTTCACCTGTCAATGTGACTGTGACTTACTATTTGAGCACTATTTCAGTACCTAATATTAGTGTCAGAACAAAGATTGGCTATGAAATTACAAGAACTATTATAAATTGAAATTATCAGAACATAAAAAAATATATAAATTAAAATAAATACAAGAAAAAAAGGTACATCGGCAACACTTCTGCAAGCGGCAGGAGTCAATGTTGCTGACTGATGAGCATCCAGAGCCAACTTCCCGGTCTTATATCTCGGTAAGTACTGACCCTAAATTTTTTTTTAATCCTATAACATGTAGAAAAATGTGCTCTTCATTTTAAAAGAAAAAAACGATTTTTTTATTTTTCAAAATATTCGGAGCACCACGTGAGAGAACGTAGATCTTCGTTTGGACAGTTTAAGGGTTAATGCTACACTCTTAATGGTACACTCTTAATGATACACTTTGTCACTTCACTATTCACTGATTTTTGGCTTTTTTTCTTCTCATCACTGTCCTTTGCACTTGCTTTCTTGGGACCCATGGTTAGAAACAAGAAATTCTGCAAAATAACTGCACGAAACATAAGCAAATCACAAGAACTATCTCCACGGCTAGTTGAAACACACGCAGACTGAGCAGTGTTTTGATACACAACACTGCCATCTGGTGGTGGCGCTCTCAAACTCACTTATAGTACAGGTCCGCCATCACAAATCCGGCAATCAGTTATTCGGTTCCTTCAGTTATTCGGCACTAATTTTGGCTAGCATAACTTCAAATTTCCAGGGTCACCACACCAACCTGCTGCTACTGTTTGGTGGTGCTACTTGCTGCGTAAGTCATTCCAATTTCTTTTTCTCCATTTATTGTTTTAACCTGAGAAAGCGGCTTGTGTACCAGTTATCAGTATATAATATATGTCCCTTACCAAGATATGGTTCCATCATTGTTCTAACCACATCACTGGAGATACCCAGTAACTTCCTGGTATCTCGCAATATATTACTTCCAGTGTACACAGTTATATCCAATACAAGACCACTGTAACAATCACAAACAACTTTATACCAAAGCGTTTCCTCTTGCTTGGTATGTATTGCTTGAATGAGAGTCTTCCTTTGAACAGAATCAAAGACTCGTCAATAACAAGCTTCCTAAAGAGATAAAAATACATATTGAATCTCTGTTTCAGATACACAAACACATTCCTAATCTTATATAACCTGTCGTTTCTGTCAGGCCTGGTTTTGTCTGAAAAGTGAAGCTTATGTAATAGTAGCACAAATCGATTCACTCCTATTATATCACTGAAACCTGGGGTTGCAATCAGGCAGTCTGTTGACCAGTATGATTTCACACTGTGCTTATACACATGTGGCATAAGCATTATTGTGGCAAACAAAAAATACATCTCAGCCACAGTTGTCTCCTTCCACTGGTGTAGGCATGAGTTTGGTGAAAGTATTGTGTTTCCATGGTGTACTCGTAGTATCTGTTGCTTTCCCTGACAATAATTTCCATCAGGGGTTCGTCAAAGAATAACTCGAAACATTCCAGTTCACTGGCATTGTTCCCAAGTGTACAAGATGGCCGTATTCCATTCTGACTTTCATCAAAGTGATGGGCATTGGGAACAAAATTGGCAGCTTCCTGCCAATCCCAGGTGCGATCTGCTGGTGAGTACTGGATATTGACAGGTGGTTGTGGTTGTGGAGGATGGTGTGGTGGGTGGGTAGCGGATGGTGGCCTTTGTTGTAGATCAGCTGAGGCAACGGCGTGGGTGGCAGCATGGCCCACTGCTGGTGCCTCACGGCCGGCACCACCACTACCACCACCATGCACATTTTCCATCACTATTGCAACACTATCATCTTCATTTTCACTGTCTGTTCCTGCTGTACAGCCATGGGATGTACTCCAAGATGTACTCCTTTCCCTTGGAATAGCATATGGCACACTACCAGAGCGCATATAACGTTGTATATACTGACGCTTCACTGGAGAATATTCCACTTCACTATCACTACTGGAACTGTTTTCAAGAGCTTGTAGTTCATATTCACTATCACTATCATCACTAATGCTCACATCTGAGTCCAGGATTTGGGAAAATAGGAGTTTCCTCTTTGATTCTGGTACAACTGAATGTGAACAAGACGGCCCAGCACCAGAGGTGGAAGGCTGAGGGTCGTCTGGGTTTTCCTCACTATTACCGGTATTATGGTCATTAGTTTCGGTCACAACCTCATCAAAACCTTGAAACTCATCTTCACTGGCACTTCCATCTGTATTAGAACTGTCACTGGGAAACAAAAGTGTCCCAATTTGCCGAGGAGTGAGGAGCTTCTTACCTCGAGGCATGGTGAACAAGGTCTACTAAAATGGCGTTCCCACAATGCACCACTGGGTCCCAGAATTTTTTTCTACCGAGCACACCAACCATGCACACCCATTCTCTCACATCTAGGCCTACCAGCTGTTTCCCGCTTAATTTGAAGCCACTAGAATTTATGCGTACTAGTACGGCACCAACCCTGGCGTGCAAGCTGTACTAGTATTGCACCAACCCTGAAAGGGTTAACAGATGACTCGTCATGTAGTCGGAATGTGATCTTAGTTGTGTCCTGGGGCACTTTACACATGTTGGTTATGAGAAAGATGAGATAGTGGTCAGTGGTGTTATCTGTGATTATGCTTGCTCTTAATGGGGATATAGTGTTTCTCCAGATATGGTCTAGTAATGAGGCATTTGTATCAAGTGATTCTTGTAGGTTTTGTTATTGTTGGTAAAAATAAGCAGCTGTTCATAGTGTTTGTGAATTCAGTCACTTGTGGGTCATGGATGGGATTTATGTTTAAGTCCCCTGTATTAGGTGGTGTTTATTTATTTCAGCTCTAGTTATTATGTTTCTTAGTTTTTCACTAAAAGAGTAAATATTGGAGAGAGGAACTCTATAAATTGTTCCAACTGTTAGAGGTTTTGTAAGGTCTTTGGATTTAAATTTAGCGAAGGTATATTCACCATGTTGATACTTGTTTCATCTCAAGGTGCCAGGCACCAGCAGTAGCTGCAGTGCATCACATGTTTTTTACCAGTTGGTTTACACTTGACACTCATGTGGTAGAGTTGTATTTCGCTCTTTGTGAACAATTCAAGTTTTATACATTTTGAAACTTTAGCTTTGTTTTACAGTCAGTTACCCATCACAGTGTAAAAGAAAATGAACTAAAGAAAAGCAGAAATTAATAGTAAACATCAATTTAATCAACAGTGGGAAAATGAGTTTTTATTTATTGTGGGTCCATCAGGAAAACTGTTGTGCATTGTTTGTGAACACACACTCTCAGATAACAGAAGACATGATCTTAATAGATACTATAAAAAAAAAATCAGGCTGAAATAGAAGAAAAACTGATGTTAGTGCTTGAGTCTGAGATATGAGAAGAGCATGTGATTAAGAAAAAGAATGAACTATAAGAAGATAAAATATATTTGTTATAACAACTTGTGAAAGTTTGGCAATGATGGAAGCATCCTACAAAATTGCCTTTGAAATTTCATAGGATGCCTTTCTCTAATGGAGAAGACATTGTTAAGCCTTATCTCCAAATATTTGCAAGATGTCTTGGTGATAAATAATATTGAAAGAAAAGTAAATGAAATTGCTCTATCAAAGCAAACATTCCAACACACACCGAAGAATTTTCCCATGATGTATCTGAGCAACTGAAAGACCTTGTCCAGGCTTGTACTTTCTTTTCTTTAGCTTTGGATGACTCTGCTGACATATGTGATGTAGCACAGTTAAGCATTTTTATAAAAGGAACTGATGATAATTTTAACATCTTCGAAGAACATAACAGTCTTGAGACACTTCATGGAAAAACAAGAGGCTCAGACATATGTGACAAATTAAAGTCATGCCTAGAAAATCTGCAACTAGATTCTAGTAAACTCATCAGTGTTTGTAATGAAGTAGCACCACCAATGATAGGTAAAGGAGCCGGGACTGCAACTTTGCTGGAAATTTTTTAGGTTATCCTCTGTTAAAATAACACTGCATTATACACCAAGAGTCACTGTGTGGAAAAACTTTAAATTTACAGCATGTTATGTTACCAGTTGTCAAATGTCTGTAAAAAATTGGACTGAGATGATTAATTAAACAGAAGCTAATTGAGAGAATATTGTGAATTGTTAAGATTTGGAATATGGTGATCTCATCCTTCATTGTGAGGTGCACTGGCTTTCTAGAGGACAGCTTCTCAGTAGATTTTGGAAACTGAAAAGGTGTTCATAATTTTCTAGAAGAGAAGAATGAGCTGCCTGAGGAAAGAGCCCTTTTATGTAATTAACAAATGACTACATGTATTTGGTTTAGCATTTTTAGGTGATGTTACCAGCCATTTCATTGACCTAAATTTGAAGCTTCATGGCAAAAACAAGTTGTTTCCTAAATAACAAAAAAAGGCACAATACCTGACTGGAACAATACACAAATAACCCGCACATAGAAGAGAGGAGCTTACGACGACATTTTGGTCCGACTTGGACCATTTACCATTTCATTAGTGTGACTTAAAAGTTGTTTCCTAGCTTAACCCCTTCAGGGTCCAAGGCCAAAATCTGAAGTGGTGCTCCAGTGTCCAAGAAATTTTGAAAAAAAAAAAAAAAATTATTTTTTTCTTACAGAATTAAAGAGCATATTTTTGTGAAGGTAATAAGACCAAAAAAAAAAAAAAAGTTCTGATCAGTACTTACCGAGACACAGTGCCAAGAAGTTTGTCCAAAATGATGTGGTGGCGGCAACATCGACGAATTCCACATACCAGCATTACCTTATTTAGCAGTTTTTGTAGTTTTTTTTTCTTTTCAAATTTTTTTCTTTTCCTACTAACATTTGGGGCCTGAGAGACCAATACTGTATATAATGTATATATATAAACTCACTGTATTGAACACAATAACCGCACTAAAGTTATTATCATATTATTGTTTACCACTGTTGTTTATTACAATAAACATGCACAAATCTTGTATAATACTAATGTTCTATCATATATTTACATATTTACAATCACTGGACATGGTTTTAGAACTGCTGGAGCTTGTGGAACTCCTTGAAACAAGGCACCATACACAGAGGCACCTTACATTCCTCACACATAAACCGAGTGTCTTTGCGTCTTTGTTGTCGTCATTTTGTTTGTGCACAGACGATGCATCTCTTCTGAGCAAATTTCTTCTGAGTTGAAGGAAGCTGTATTATGAAATGATCACCTTCCCTCCTCAAGCGCTTGGGTATATCCTGAGTAATTCGAGGACCTTGCTGTATAGCAGGTGTTCTTACCTGGTACTTCATTATGAGTTGTCTGACAACAGACAAACAAAATTCACCATACGGTGGTCTGTTGCCAGTCTTTATTTGCTACATATTATATGCATTGAGCATTGAAATGTCCATGAGATGGAAGAAAAGTTTCATGTACCACTTGTAACTCTTACCAACACAATCAACAAAACCAATCTGCATGTCACATTTGTCAACCAAGCGCATGTTTTGTGTATAATCAATCACTGTCACTGGTTTTCGAATACGTTCATTAGTCACTCGATCAACTTTGCCACTGTCTTGCATTTCATTACGGTGAATGGTTGTCAACAATGTGACATCTCGTTTGTCATGCCACCGTAATGCCATGATGTCATTGGCAGTAAACACCTGCACGTCATCACCACGAGCACCTGCGTTGAGCCTGGGCATATGTTTACGATTAGACCGCACTGTGCCACACACATCTGTCTTGTTCACTCGCATGAAATCACTGAGTAATGGGCTTGTGTACCAGTTATCAGTATATAATGTATGCCCCTTACCAAGATAAGGTGCCATCATGTTTCTCACTACGTCACCTGAGATATCCAATAGCATCTTGGTATCTTTCAATGTTTTACTTCCCGCGTATACAACAATATCCAACACCAGGCCACTGTCACAGTCACAGAGTACAAACAGTTTTATACCAAAGTGTTTCCTCTTGCTCGGTATATACTGCTTGAATGACAGTCTACCTTTGAACAAAATCAAAGACTCGTCAATTACAAGATTCTTGAATGGATAAAAGTATATGCTGAACTTTTGTTTGAGATACATAAAAACATTTCTAATCTTGTATAACCTGTCACTTCTGTCAGGCCTGGTTTTGTCAGAGAAGTGCAACATACGTAACAGTAAGATAAATCTGTTCACTGGGATGATTTCACTGAAGACCGGGGTAGAAATTAGCCGATCTGTGGACCAGTATGCTTTTATATTGTGCTTATAGACATGAGGCATAAGCATTATTGTTGCAAAAAGCAAATACATTTCTGCAACAGTCGTCTCTTTCCACCTGTGTAGTCTTGACTGTGGTGATACGATCGTATCTGCCATGGTGTACTCAAAATACTTATTACTTTCCCTGACAATAGTTTCCATCAATGGCTGGTCAAAGAATAATTCAAAGAATTCCAGTTCATTGGCCGTGGTTCCAAGGGGACAAGTAGGTAGAATTCCACTTTGAGAGTCATCAAAGTGGTGGGGCTTGGGAACAAAATTGGGATTTTGCTGCCAATCCCAGATATGGTTCGCTGGTGGATACTGGACATCATAGGCTGGTTGTGCTGGTGGTTGTGGTTGTGGTTGTGGTGGGCTGGTGGCTGATGCTCCGCTTTGTCCTTGAACTGAGGAGTCAGCAGCGTGGGTCCCAGCCTGGGCTGGTGAGTCATGCATGGCGGTGCCACTACCATCACCACTACCACCATCTACTGATGCTTGTGGTCTATCCATGCCAAGTGTAGCCACATCATCCTCACTATCACTATCTAAACCTGGTGCAGGGCCACGGGATGTACTCCGGGATGTGCTCCGTCCCCTGGGCACAGCATAGGGTACACTACCCGAGCGCATGAAGTGGCATACATACCGATGCTTCACTGGTGAATATGATTCCTCACTATCACTACTCGAATGATCGTCAAGCGCAATAAAATCACAATCCACGTCACTATCATCATCATTACTGAAGTCAGAGGCCTGGCCACGCGAAAATATTAGTTTTCTCTTGCGTTGAGGTACAACCGACCGTGAGTCACAAGTGCCCACACCAGAGGTAGAAGGTTGAGGATCGTCAGGGTTTTCTGCACTATTATCGATATCCTGGTCATTCCTTTCAGTCACTAACTGATCAAAGCCATAGAATTTGTCTTCATTTCCACTGCCATCAGTGTCAGAACTATCAGATAGGAAGAGGAGTCCCAATTTTCCGGGGAGTGAGAGCTGACTTGCGACAAGGCATGGTGAACAAGGGTAACTGAGCCGGCATTCCCACAATGCTGTGCGGGAGCCTAGATTTTTTGTTTATGGCGCACACCCACCACGCAGACCCGTTCTCTCGCATGTAGGCCTATGAGCGCTTTTGCGCTAAATTTGACGGCGCTAGAATTTTGGCATAGATCTACGGTTTGGACACTCAACGTGAAGCCATAAATCTACAGGACGGACCCTGAAAGGGTTAATAAATGAAATCAGTGGATTCAAAATGAAGTTAAAACTGTTTACTTCTCTCTTAAAAAATAAGAATTTGAGTCAGTTTCCACATTTAAAAGAACAGAATGAATGTGCTGAACATAAATGGCAATTTTACAGAATATACTGAAAAAATCAGATTATTGCAAGTCATCTGAAAGCCGTTTTAACCCTTAAACGGTCCAAACGTATATATACATTTTTTCAACATTCGAAAGTATGTAAAAAAAAGTAGATCTTCTTTTTTGTTTTACATTTGAAAACGTGTAAAAAAAAAACTTTTATCTACGCTTTTTTTTGTTATATTTGAAAATATGTAAAAAAAAGTAGATCTACTTTTGTAGCACTAAGAATTTGAACGTCAATCTGTTTGGACCGTTTAAGGGTTAATGATTCTGCTGAAGAAGAAGACTATATAGTCGCATTTGTAAACCCATTTTTCATTTAGTGAATTAAAAATCCTAAAGATGTCTAGTAATATTGAACAACAAAGCCATTATTGAAAATAAAATTTGACAAGCTTCTCTCAGTCCCATATGCTTCTGACATAGTAACTGATTTGCGGCGATCATTACCCTCTGAACATTTTCCAGAACTAAGAAAATTTGCCCATAGTTTTGTATGTCGTTTTGGAATCAACATACAGATGCAAACAAGCATTTTCATCAATGAAACTGATAAAAACAAACTGAGGTCACGAATGACTGATTTAAATTTGAAGAAATCTATGCTGCTCTCAGTAACTAATTTAACTCCAAACATTACAAGCTTGGCAAAATCAAAGCAGACTCAAAAGTCTCATTAAAGTAAGTAATGTTTACCTCGTTTTAATATTTAATCATTTTATGTAAAAATGCTATGTATGTCCATATTAACATATTTTTAAAGAACTGAATGAGGGTACAAGTGCAGTATGGCATATCTCAACCAGAGCATAAAAAAATTGGTGCATGGAATGCAGAAGGTTGGCCATCCCTGATCTAGATCATACCTCTACTACACAGATTCTCATTTCAATATATTAAATGTATTATACAATACAACTATTATTTCTTTTTGCAGTACAAATAATGTAGTTTACAAGTAAGAAAATATTGGTAGGCACAAAAGAGAGCTACTAATATGCAATGCATGTTTATCAATTGTAGAGAAATGGCTAGAGTAAATACATCACCATAAAAAACACAGGAATGTGCAATTAAAATTTATGATAACGAATGATACTTTAGTGGATGCTTGATATTAATGCACAATGATTTTTTAAACACATCTAGGTAGGATGATGCCCAAAAAGATGAACCACATTCACTATCTTTCATTCACTCACTGTTTTCCCAGAAGTGTGCCAACAACTGTAATATCCTCACCTCTCTTTTAGAATGCTGGCACTGAATATTCCCTTCAAACTTTTTTCACAAACGATTTATTAACATTAAACATTCAGAAGTTATGCAAAGAATTTTAGATAGGTCAGGAAACAACATAATGTAGTGAACATGAAAGATGTGATTAATACCCTTGGAGCTTTCTCCCTGTAAGCAGTTGTGGACGGCAGCTCACCAGCCAAGAGTTGGACTAACTAAATGATACATTTTATTTAAATATGATGAGGGGAAAAGAGTGAGTGGTGCACTTAGGAGTCTGTGGAGACAAAGAACTTTGTCCTTGGAGGCAAAGAGGGGAATGTATGAGAGTATAGTTTTACCAATGCTCTTATATGGGTGTGAAGCATGGGTGATGAATGTTGCAGCGAGGAGAAGGCTGGAGGCAGTGGAGATGTCATGTTTGAGGGCAATGTGTGGTGTGAATATAATGCAGAGAATTCGTAGTTTGGAAGTTAGGAGGAGGTGCGGGATTACCAAAACTGTTGTCCAGAGGGCTGAGGAAGGGTTGTTGAGGTGGTTCGGACATGTAGAGAGAATGGAGCGAAACAGAATGACTTCAAGAGTGTATCAGTCTGTAGTGGAAGGAAGGCGGGGTAGGGGTCGGCCTAGGAAAGGTTGGAGAGAGGGGGTAAAGGAGGTTTTGTGTGCGAGGGGCTTGGACTTCCAGCAGGTATGCATGAGCGTGTTTGATAGGAGTGAATGGAGACAAATGGTTTTTAATACTTGACGTGCTGTTGGAGTGTGAGCAAAGTAACATTTATGAAGGGGTTTAGGGAAACCGGCAGGCCGGACTTGAGTCCTGGAGATGGGAAGTACAGTGCCTGCACTCTGAAGGAGGGGTGTTAATGTTGCAGTTTAAAAACTGTAGTGTAAAGCACCCTTCTGGCAAGACAGTGATGGAGTGAATGATGGTGAAAGTTTTTCTTTTTCGGGCCACCCTGCCTTGGTGGGAATCGGCCAGTGTGATAATAATAAAAAAAAAAAATAAATGGCAAAAAACTGAATATGGCTACTCAATCATCTTACCAACTGAGCAAGAATTTTTTCCAGGTGTTCCACAGTGACCATGTCAGCTCCCTCTCCCTTAGCCTGATGTGCCGCTCGAGTGGCACCTTCCATTACCACGAGCCGCATTATCTGATCCAACACACACCATTATTATATTTATAACAACAACACAGGTCTGCAGGTAACAATTTTTGTCATCTTAAATCCAGGTTTGGTTGTCCTCAACAACACAATTAACCAAGAGCTAGTGAAAATATGTCTTTGGATGACAACCAACAAACTCAGTATTGGTAAAACCTTCTACATAGTATTTGGGAATAAAGCTAAAAACATTCATCTGAACAAAATGATAAATAGTACACACAATGAAATATAAGATGAGGAAAAACTTCTTAGGAATATATAATGTTGGCTCATAGTGTTTTCCACCTAACTGAACTTACTGCCAGAAATATACAGAATAATTTCATCAGTGTACATATAGAGCAATGCTGGTATATGTAAGGACCTTAATACATCTAAACATGGGATAATTGAGTGTACTATATTATATACAGAACTACATACATGGGACAAACACTGCAAAACATTCACACATCACTTATGCAAATACTACATAAACAAAACCTCTAGCTGCACAAATAATTCTAGAGGATTTTACTTTTACCTATTCAAATACAGTATGTATAAGCTTTTGCTAAATTAAAAGAAAGTGATGAGGGGCACTAGTGCTTCTTTATTATATTTCAAAGCCAAGACTTGAAAATTTATGTAACCACTGGTCCACTCCAGGAAAGTAATGAAAGGTGATGGACAAGTGACAAACAGTACTGCACAATGAAGGTATGAAGTACTAATACAATACAATTTTATTTCTTCATGTAGAGCAAATAATGGTAGGCACAAATTTGTCACTAGTATGCAATACATTTTCATTAAATTAATCTTAATAATTAAAGACTACATAAGATTTAGAGAGACTTTGCACAGTAAGAAAGGTAGCTAAAGAACAAATGGTACAATATCAAAAGTTTGACTTATATTAAACTGGTTCACTGATCTTCGGTTTTTTGGAGTGACTGAATAGAGATGGTGAAGATAGAGTTAGTAGAAATACAAAGGGACAATGTACAGTACTGATAAATGAAAACATGAGATAACAAAATCAATATATTAGATAATTTTTTTGTTATCAAAGGAAACAGTTAATGACTGAACAAACCAATGTGTGAGATGTATGTGACCAGCTGACATGGTGAGCATAATGTCTGAGATGTGTGTGACCAGCTGACATGGTGAGCCTAATGTCTGAGATGTGTGTGACCAGCTGACATGGTGAGCCTAATGTCTGAGATGTGTGTGACCAGCTGACATGGTGAGCCCAATGTCTGAGATGTGTGTGACCAGCTGACATGGTGAGCCCAATGTCTGAGATGTGTGTGACCAGCTGACATGGTGAGCCTAATGTGTGAGATGTATGTGACCAGCTGACATGGTGAGCCTAATGTTTGAGATGTGTGTGACCAGCTGACATGGTGAGCCTAATGTCTGAGATGTGTGTGACCAGCTGACATGGTGAGCCTAATGTCTGAGATGTGTGTGACCAGCTGACATGGTGAGCCCAATGTCTGAGATGTGTGTGACCAGCTGACATGGTGAGCCTAATGTCTGAGATGTGTGACCAGCTGACATGGTGAGCCTAATGTCTGAGATGTGTATGACCAGCTGACATGGTGAACCATCTTGAAAAGAGTAAAGCATAAATTGATAAACCCTTTCAGGGTTGAGAGGCCCTCTCCTAAACTTGTTCTCAGAATCAAAAATTTTCCAAAAAAAAAAAAAAAATATTCTTATGAAATGATAGAGAATCTCTTCCCAATCATAATGACACCAAAAGTATGAAATTTGATGGAAAACTTATGGAATTATGCTCTCGCGAAGTTAGCGGTCTCAATGATGTTTACGCATCAGTGATTTTGCCCACTTTAAGCCTTATTTTTGGCCAATTCCATAAATATTTCGCTAGAACTCCATTTTTTCTATCAAACGAGTACAAGAAACTACCCATTTACTGATTTCAACTATCCAATAAAGTGGTCAGAAATTGGCAATTTTGCCAATTTCACAGAAATTTCAAAGGATGCCAATTTCTAAATAGGGTCCAGAATAAACAAGACAGACAGTCCTGGCACTAAAATAACATTTCCCCTGTTCATTAGTCATGTTCCCAGGCCCCTCTTACATTTCTTTTGCTTTCCACTTTGAATTTTTATTCTCACAAAAAATAGAAGATTTACTATTATGCAGGCTATTGCATTAGTGTAGAAATGGTATAAATAATATCAGCGCATTTGTGAAAATATCAGACTCACCAGATGACATGTATTGGAGGCATGGCATGATTTGTTTACTTTTGAACTTTGGCAAAAATCGAACATTTCTGCTACTTTGAGCTCAATTTCCAGGTACTTTTCATTGTGAAACCAATCAAAATCATATCAATTTCCGTAATATGTCTTCCATTCTATAAAATGAGACCAGGAAAACTAGAATACAACCATAAATACCATACGAAAATACAGTACAAAGTCGCTGTTTTAAACCAAAAACACGGTCAAAGTTTTGTTTTTCTCATTACGCACTGTGTGCTGCAAGATTTTTTTTTATACTGTGCACACTGACCACATAGACCCATTCTTTCATATGTGGACCTATCAGCTTTCTCTCGCTAGATTTGAAGGTGCTAGAATTTACACATACTAGTGCATCTATTGACATACTAGTATGGTGCATAAAACGTACTAGTACATCGGAAACCCTGAAAGGGTTAATGAATCTCAGCGCGGTTTTACAAAGCAGTATTCCTGTCTTACGAATTTACTAACTTTTTTCACTAAGGTATTTGAAGAGGTAGATTACAGTACTGAATATGATATTGTGTATATAGACTTCAGTAAGGCTTTCGATAGAGATCCACATCAGAGGTTACTGAGAAAACTTAAAGGCACACAGAATAGGAAGAGAAATTTTTTCCTGGATAGAGGCATGGTTAACAAATAAGATAAGATAAACATAAAGGTTTATTTCTTTGTAAAGAGTACAATGTGTAATTACAATTTTGTTTTGCTAAGTACAAAGATAGCCACTATCGTGCTGGGGCATTTTGGGCAGACTAATCCTAATTCATAGTAACTACTTAAAACTAGACAAGATAATAGTACAGGTCCTCCACAGTTCATTGAACATCGGCAAAAATCGAACATTTCCGCTACTTTGAGCTCAATTTCATGGTACTTTTCGTCATGAAAGCAATCAAAATCGTGTCTATTTCTGTAACATATCTTCCATTATATCAAATGAGTCCAAAAAATGAGAATAAAACCATAAAAGCCATACGAAAATATACTGCAAAGAGGTGGCTAATGGCTGAGAAGTGAACTCCCTTATTTATCGTCCATCATTTTTATTTTTGTTGTACGTTAAGAAGCATCTTTCCATCATACATTGCCCAAGTTTCAATGAGATAGCCCAACAAACAACCGAGAAAAAAAAATATTTACCAAAAATCATATATGGCAAGCCCAAGCCAGGTACTGGAAATAAGTCACTTTGTCTGACTTTTCTGGGTTATCCCAGGTTCTCTATACATACACTGCTATGTATGATAATCTATGTAACTGTATTTGTGTATACCTGAATAAACTTATTTACTTCTAGTCTGTCAACTGAGTACAAGAAACCGCCCATTCACTTATTTCAACTACCCAATAAAGTGGTCAGAAATTGGCAATTTGGCCGATTTCACACAAATTTCAACAGATGCCAATTTCAAAATAGGGTCCAGAATAAACAATGCAGACATTCCTGGCACTAAAATAACATTTTCTCTGTTCATTAGTCATGGTTACAGGCCCCTCTTACTTACCTCTTGCTTACTATTTGGAATTTTTATTCACAAAAAAAAAAAATTAAATTTACTGTTATGCAGACTACTGCATTATTGTAATAATTGTATTCTTGACTCCGTACTGGAATTTAGACTGGCAGGCAGACAGGTATTGGACAGTGACGTTATTTGTTTACTCTTGAGCTTTGCTAAAGTATAAAACATTTTCGCTACTGTCAGCGCAATTTCAAGGTACTTTTCGTCATGAAAGCAATCAAAATCATATCTATTTCTGTAATATATCTTTCATTCTATCAAATGAGACCGAAAAAATGAGAATATAACCATAACAACCATACAAAAATATACCGCTAAGCGGCCGCTAATGGCTGAGAAGTGAACTCCGCTATTTATGGTCTGATTTCTTTCATTTTTGGTGTACGTGAAGAAGTATCTTTCCATTATACATTGCCCAAGTTTGAATAAGATAACCCAACAAACAACTGAGAAAATAATATAATACCTTTATTTACTACACATACAGGTACAAGGTATACAGGCCTAGCTGACATCAGTAAGTAAGTTTATTCAGGTATACACAAATACAGTTACATAGAATTATCATACAAAGCAGTATATGTGTAGAGAACCTAGGATAACCCAAAAAAGTCAGACAGAGTGACTTATTTCCATTGGGGTCCTTTTACCTTATTATTATAATATAAATGTTATAATATTTTCTTATTATTCTATAATGAAGATAACATCTTATTATCATACTAAAAAGACTATCTACTACACGAGGGTCATTAAGACTATCTACAATACGAGTGACATACTACTGTATAGAAAGGCACTTGTTATTCTGAGTATTTCAAGAAAATTAGGTCAGTGTCCCAGGATAACACCCACACTAGTCGGCTAACACCCAGGTACCCATTTACTGATGGGTAAACATAGACAACAGATGTAAAGAAACACGCCTAATGTTTCTACCCTGGCTGGGAATCGAATATTTACCAAAAATCATATATGGCTAATCCAAGCCAGGTACTAAAAATAAGCCACACTGACTTTTTGGGGTTATCCTAGGTTCTCTACACATATGCTGCTATGTGTGATTATAGAGAGAAAATAACTTTTTTGTTTCATGTTTATGGTGGAGTACGAGTATATATCAATGGATCAAAGTAGAATGACATGGAAAGCATATAAATCTATAGGGGAAGGAAAGAGGGGTAGGGGTCGTCCTCGAAAGGGTTGGAAAGAGGGGGTAAAGGAGGTTTTGTGGGTAAGGGGCTTGGACTTCCAGCAAGCGTGCATGAGCGTGTTAGATAGGAGTGAATGGAGACGAATGATACTTGGGACCTGACGATCTGTTGGAGTGTGAGCAGGGTAATATTTAGTGAAGGGATTCAGGGAAACCGGTTATTTTCATATAGTCGGACTTCAGTCCTGGAAATGGGAAGTACAATGCCTGCACTTTAAAGGAGGGGTTTGGGATATTGGCAGTTTGGAGGGATATGTTGTGTATCTCTATACGTATATGCTTCTAAACTGTTGTATTCTGAGCACCTCTGCAAAAGCAGTGATAATGTGTGTGTGTGGTGAAAGTGTTGAATGATGATGAAAGTATTTTCTTTTTGGGGATTTTCTTTCTTTTTTTTGGGTCACCCTGCCTCGGTGGGAGACGACCGACTTGTTGAAAAAAAAAAAAAAACGAGTGTATATCATAGTTAGCCCTGTGCTATACTCCGTTTTCTCTAATATAAGCCCCCAAGACAAGGATAGGAGAATGGTATTTGTTTACCATATCCTCTTCATAACTCTGTCGAACTGCTCGGTGTTATGCCAAATATTATTCATTCTGGAGTATTTAACATGTTTTATGTTATTTATATTGTTTCTTATGTCATATTAGATCAATTGTGATAGGCAAATAAGCTGTAGTGTTGATATTTACCTCGAGAGAGTTCCGGGGGTCAACGCCCCAGCGGCCCGGTCTGTGACCAGGCCTCCTGGTGGATCAGAGCCTGATCAACCAGGCTGTTGCTGCTGGCTGCATGCAAACCAACGTATGAGCCACAGCCCGGCTGGTCATGAACCAACTTTAGGTGCTTGTCCAGTGCCAGCTTGAAGACTGCCAGGGGTCTGTTGGTAATCCCCCTTATGTATGCTGGGCAGTTGATGTGAGGGAAAAGTTCAATAAATAGGAGTAGAGATATAGTAACGATAGTTTCATTACCGGCTACTAGTTAAGGTAGGGTAAGTCACTTTCCCGCCTTTTCTCCCCCACCCCTAAAGTGATAGTTTGACTGCCGGCTGCTTGTTAAGGTAGGGTCAGTCTAGCTCCCGCTATCCCTTCCCTCCCTCTTCCCCCCCCCCAAAAGGTGACGTGTGGGGCTCTGGTTAAACAGTAAATCACTAGACTCACAGCTCCCAACTCTACTGTAAGTACATGCCTGCCTTGTATTCTAGTGGATTTATTGGTTGAAAGCTTCACTTTTGATCAATAATAAACTTAGGCTTTTCAGCCTTGCTCTATGTTGACTGTTGTAATAATCACCATCTTTTAAGTATCGGACTTACCATGGAGAGTGATTACTTAAGCAGTGGGTAACCTGTCTATCTTTCCAGCTTGGATGTCAGTAAGGGTCACCTGGCAATCAACGAGCAGAACAGGAGAAGGACTAACGTCCAGAGACTTCTCCATTTTGTATTGAACTACCTGTGCACCTGTAGGAAATTGCAGGACGTAACTCCACAGCATTGCAGCGGTAAAGAATCTGTTTTCCTGTCATCGAGATATTATACTCACGGCAATAATCTGTGAAGATCTAGCCAGTGGTGGTCACCAACACCTGCGACCCCCCCCCATCATCAGCAATGGCTACGATTTCAACAACAGTGTCACCAACACCAGACACCCACGTTTTATATACATTTAAATTAGCGTTGAATTCAGTTATCATTTATATTTTTCATTTTTCATTTTCTTTAATGTAGGATTAATATTTCATATTTAAGTGTTTTACATTTTATATTTTCTATATAATTAAGTGTTCATGTTTGTCTGTTATTATTTCTTTTTCTATTCACTAATATTCCTGAGGAGGAGCCAGCCTGAGTAATACTGACTCAAGTTGTTACAGGGCTGAGTATTACTCAGGCTGGCTCCTCCTCACTAAAATTAGTGAATAGAAAAAGAAATAATAACAGACAAACATAAACACTTTATTATATAGAAAATATAAAATGTAAAACACTTAAATATGAAATATTAATCCTACATTAAAGAAAATGAAAAATGAAAAATATAAATGATAACTGAATTCAATGCTAATTTAAATGTATATAAAACGTGGGTGTCTGGTGTTGGTGACACTGTTGTTGAAATCGTAGCCGTTGCTGATGATGGGGGGGGGGGGGTCGCAGGTGTTGGTGACCACCACTGGCTAGATCTTCACAGATTATTGCCGTGAGTATAATATCCCGATGACAGGAAAACGGGTTCTTTACCGCTGCAATGCTGTGGAGTTACGTCCTGCAATTTCCTACAGGTGCACAGGTAATTCAATACAAAATGGAGAAGTCTCTGGACGTTAGTCCTTCTCCTGTTCTGCTCGTTGATTGCCAGGTGACCCTCACTGACATCCAAGCTGGAAAGATAGACAGGTTACCCACTGCTTAAATAATCACTCTCCATGGTAAGTCTGATACTTAAAAGATGGTGATTATTACAACAGTCAACATAGAGCAAGGCTGAAAAGACTAAGTTTATTATTGATCAAAAGTGAAGCTTTCAACCAATAAATCCACTAGAATACAAGGCAGGCATGTACTTACAGTAGAGTTGGGAGCTGTGAGTCTAGTGATTTACTGTTTAACCAGAGTCCCACACGTCACCATTCGGGGGGGGGAGGAGGGGAAGAGGGAGGGGAAGGGATAGCGGGAGCTAGACTGACCCTACCTTAACAAGCAGCCAGCAGTCAAACTATCACTTTAGGGGTGGGGGAGAAAAGGCGGGAAAGTGACTTACCCTACCTTAACTAGTAGCCGGTAATGAAACTATCATTACTATATCTCTACTCCTATCTATTGAACTTTTCCCTCATTCACTATTCATTCACTATTCACTAATTTTCCTGAGGAGGAGCCAGCCTGAGTAATACTGACTCAAGTTGTTACAGGGCTGAGTAAGCCTTCACAGTTGAACAGTCTCGGGCCCCTGACACTTATTGTATGGTCTCTTAATGTGCTAGTGACACCCCTGCTTTTCATTGGGGGGATGTTGCATCGTCTGCCAAGTCTTTTGCTTTCGTAGTGAGTGATTTTCGTGTGCAAGTTCGGTACTAGTCCCTCTAGGATTTTCCAGGTGTATATAATCATGTATCTCTCCCGCCTGCATTCCAGGGAATACAGGTTTAGGAACCTCAAGCGCTCCCAGTAATTGAGGTGTTTTATCTCCGTTATGCGCGCCGTGAAGGTTCTCTGTACATTTTCTAGGTCAGCAATTTCACCTGCCTTGAAAGGTGCTGTTAGTGTGCAGCAATATTCCAGCCTAGATAGAACAAGTGACCTGAAGAGTGTCATCATGGGCTTGGCCTCCCTAGTTTTGAAGGTTCTCATTATCCATCCTGTCATTTTTCTAGCAGATGCGATTGATACAATGTTTTGGTTCTTGAAGGTGAGATCCTCCGACATGATCACTCCCAGGTCTTTGACGTTGGTGTTTCGTTTTATTTTGTGGCCAGAATTTGTTTTGTACTCTGATGAAGATTTAATTTCCTCGTGTTTACCATATCTGAGTAATTGAAATTTCTCATCGTTGAACTTCATATTGTTTTCTGCAGCCCACTGAAAGATTTGGTTGATGTCTGCCTGGAGCCTTGCGGTGTCTGCAATGGAAGACACTGTCATGCAGATTCGGGTGTCATCTGCAAAGGAAAACACGGTGCTGTGGCTTACATCCTTGTCTATGTCGGATATGAGGATGAGGAACAAGATGGGAGCGAGTACTGTGCCTTGTGGAACAGAGCTTTTCACCATAGCTGCCTCGGACTTTACTCTGTTGATGACTACTCTCTGTGTTCTGTTAGTGAGGAAATTATAGATTCATCGACCGACTTTTCCTGTCATTAGCGTAATAATAAAGCATATTCTTCTGCATCACAAGACTGAGCTCATGGCAACCGGCAGTGGCTTCAAAGCCACCTTATCTTTAACCCCTTCACTGTCGCAACCCCCAATCCTGAGGTGTCTCCTGGTGTCGCAAAATTTAAAAAAAAATAAATATTTTTTTTTCTTATGAAATGATAGAGAATCTTTTCCCAATTGTAATGACACCAAAAAAAACGAAATTTGATGGAAAACTGAGGGAATTATGCTCTCGCGAAGTTAGCGACCTCAGGGACATTTACAAATCGGCGATTTCGCCCACTTTGAGCCCTATTTTCGGCTAATTCTGTTGTTCCAGTCGACCAAACTCGTAGCTATTTCTTTAGAACTCCGTTTTTTCTATCGATTGAGTACAAGAAATTGCCAATTTACCAATTTCAGCTACCCAATAATGTGGTCAGAAATTTGCAATTTGGCCAATTTCACAAAAATTAAAAAATATGACAATTTCAAAATAAGGTCCAGAATGAATAATGCAGACATTCCTGGCTCTAAAATAACATTTTCTTTGTTCATCAGTCATGTTTCCAGGCTCCTCTGATATTACTCTTGCTTTCTATTTTGAATTTTTATTCAAGCAAAAAATAGAAGACTTACTATTATGCAGACTACTGCAATACTGTAATAATTGTATAAATAACATCAACCCATTCATGACTGCATATTAGAATGGCTAGTTGGACATTTATTGGACAATGACATCATTTGTTTACTTTTGAACATCGGTAAAAATCAAACATTTCCCCTACTTTGAGCTCCATTTCCAGGTTCTTTTTATAGTAAAATCAATCAAAATCACCTCTATTTCTATAATTTGTTTTCCAATCTATCAAATGAGACCAAGAAAATGAGAATACAACCATAAATACTATAGGAAAATAGACCACAAATTCGGCATTTTAATTAAAAAAACGATCGGAGTTTTTTTTTTCTCATTATGCACTGCATGCTCCAGGATTTTTTTTATATGGTGCACACTGACCACACAGACCTATTCTCTTACATGTGGGCCTACCAGCTTTCTCTTGCTTGATTTGAAGCCTGAGGGCTAGGTGCGGGAATTTATGAGTATATACACTGAAGGAGGGGTGTTAATATTGCAGTTTAAAAACTGTAGTGTAAAGCACCCTTCTCAATACACGTCAAACACGGTACCTCGTAAGACGTATATATACGGCCGCGACAGTCAAAGGGTTAATGGATAATGTACTGTGTAGGTGCTTTACATAATAAGAAGCATTTCTTTTATTCATTGGAACCATGGCTAGGGCTAAAAGTAAGCAGGTTAAAACAATAAATGGAGAAAAAGAAATTGGAATGACTTATGCAGCAAGTAGCGCCACCAAACAGTACCAGCAGGTTGGTGTGGCAACCCTGGAAATTTGAAATTATGCCAGCCAAAATTAGTGCCGAATAACTGAAGGAACCGAATAACTGATTGCCGGATTTGTGATGGCGGACCTGTACATACTAAGTACTTAAAACAGATACGAAGTAGTGGTTAACTGTTTTACAATTTTACTTATACTTAATACTAGAGGTCCGCCATCACAAATCTGGCAATCAGACATCCGGTTCCATCAGTTATTCAGCACTAATTTCGGCTAGTATAATTTCAAATTTCTAGGGGCGCCGCACCAACTTGTTGGTACTGTTTGGTGGTGCTACTTGCTGCATAAGTCATTCCAATTTCTTTTTCTTCATTTGTTATAACGTGCTTACTTTTAGCCCTAGCCATGGTTCCAACAAAAGAAATGCTTCTCGTTGTGTAAAGCACCTACACAGTACATTGTCTATTGAAGATAAGGTGGCTTTGAAGCCACTGCCGGTTGCCATGAGCTCAGTCTTGTGATGCAGGAGAATATACTTTATTATTAGAATAATATCAACACTACGGCTTATTTGCCTATCCCAGTTGATCTAAAATGACATAATAAACAATATAAATAACATAACAACATATTAAATACTCCAGAATGAATAATATTTGGCATAATACTGAGCAGTTCGACGGAAGTATGAAGAGGATATGGGACACAAGTACCATTCTCCTATCCCTATCTTGGGGGCTTATATTAGAAAAAACAGAGTGTATATCATATGGCTGACTGTGATATACACTCGTACTGCACCACAAAACTGAAGCAAAAAAGTTATTTTCTCTACACCGATTATCATACATAGCAGCATATATGTAGAGAACCTAGGATAACCCAAAAAAGTCAGACAAAGTGGCTTAGTTCTAGTATCTGGCCTGGGCTAGCCATATACATTTTTTGGTAAATGTTCGATTCCCAGCCAAGGTACTTTTGAACATTGGCAAAAATCAAACATTTCTGCCACTTTGAGCTCCATTTCAAGATCCTTTTTATAGTAAAACCAATCAAAATCACCTCTATTTCTATAACATGTTTTCCATTTTATCAAATGAGACCAAGAAAACAAGAATACAACCATAAATACTATATGAAAATACACCTCAAACTCGGCGTTTTAATCCAAATACATGGCCGGAGGTTTTTTTTTTTCTCATTATGCACTGCGTGCTGCAGGATTTTTTTTATACTGGGCACACTGACCACACAGACTCATTCTCTCACATGTGAGCCTACCAGTTTTCTCCTGCTTGATTTGAAGCTGCTAAAATTTTGAGTATATACGTCAAACACATTGGCTCTTAAGACGTATATATATGACCAAAACAGTCAAAGGGTTAAAGAGTGGTACAGGGTAAGGAGTGTCATTTGTGGTACATAGTATTGTATCTTGGAAAGGATTCCTACTGATTTGGAAATTTTCTTGGCTATGTGTTGGATGTGGGAATGAAATTAAAGATTACAGTCAAGAAGAAGACCTAGAAATTTACCCTCAGGGAAACCATTTATTGATATGTTAAGTTGGATGTTTTAGGCTCTGTTGCCAAACAGCATGAAGCATGTTTCGTCTATATTGAGAGTGAAATTGTTTGGTCATCACTCAATTATATATATCTTTAGCAGCCCGTTGCTTACAGTGTTTCTAAGTACAGACAGGTTTGAATGGGAGTAGATGTAAGTAGTGTCAGCTGTGAAGAGAACTGGTTTAAGGAGTTGGGATGCATTAGGGAGATCATTGATGTAGATGAGAAAGAGGAGTAGGCCTAGGACACTGCCCTGGGTTGCTCCTACAGTTATAGGTTGGATAGTGGAGTTGACTCCATTTGCATGTACATATGTACTGGTGTCTGTCATTTAGGTAATCAATCAAGAGAGTGTCCTCTGATGCCATAATGGTTTAGTTTTAGGTGCAGGAGATTATAGTCGACTGTATCAAACACTTTCCTTAGGTCAACGAAGAGCCCCAGAGGATATTAATTTTTTCTTGAGAATATATATTAGTTCAAGCATTTGTATATCATCATCATTCGTACTTTTTTTTTTAGTTTAAACCCAAACTGGCAGGGGTTAAGTATGTTGTCAGATATAAGGTATGAGTAAAGTCATTTGTGTATTATTTTTTCAAATATTTTGGAGAGTAAGGGCAAGTTTGATATGGGTCTATAGTTGTTCAAGTCAGTTGGATCACCTCCTTTGTGGATGGGGGTGACCCTGGCTGTCTTGAGTATAGATGGGAAGGTTGAGGATGCTACAGATTTGTTAAACAATTCTGCAATAATGGGTGACAGCTCATGTGCAGCTTTTTTTATATATGAATGGTGGCAAGTTATCTAGATCTCCTGCTTCGTTTTTTAATGAATTAATGACTAATGAGACTTCAGTAGAATTAGTTGGAGCTAGAAATAGAGTTTAGGGTAGTTGCCAGTGAGGTACTCCTTTGGCTGGGTTATTTGAATTTGGAATCTGACTTGCTAGCTTTGATCCTATAGTAGAGAAGAAGATATTAAATTTGCTGGCCATGTCTATAGGCTGTATGTGAGGTTCATCTGGTTTATTTAAATTTAGCTCTCTTTTTCCAGACAGTTTCCTAGAGCCCAAAATTTTGGAGAGGGTTTGCCAGGTACTTTTCATATCACTATTTATTTCAATAAATCTATTTTCGTAATACATTTGCTTGATGTAGGTAGTAGGTTGGTAGACAGTAACCTCCCAGGGAGGTACTACCATCCTGCCAAGTGAGTGTAAAACGGAATCCTGTAATTGTTTTACATGATGGTAGGATTGCTGGTGTCTTTTTTCTGTCTCTTAAACATGCAAGATTTCAGGTACGTCTTGCTACTTCTGCTTACATTTAGGTCACACTACACATACATGTACAAGCATACATATACACACCCCTCTGGGTTTTCTTCCATTTTCTTTCTAGTTCTTGTTCTTTTTTATTTCCTCTTATCTCCATGGGGAAGTGGAACAGAATTCTTCCTCTGTAAGCCATGCGTGTTGCAAGAGGCGACTAAAATGCCGGGAGCAAGGGCCTAGTAACCCCTTCTCCTGTATAAATTAGTAAATTTAAAGAGAAACTTTTTTTTTGGGGGGGGGGGCACCCTGCCTTGGTGGGATACGGCCGGTTTGTTGAAAAAAAAAATTTGCTTTGATTTTCGTGTAAGTATTGATGTGTATCGTTTAGTCAGTTCTTTAGTAATCAGGCCTAATCTGAACTGTTTTTCAAGTTAGTGCTTTTTATCAATAGATTTGAGGATACTATTTACTAGCCACGGGTTGTTTAGTCTCATTTCTGTGATCTGCTTCATTTTGATTGGACAATGCATGAAATAGAGGTTTAGGGTTATATGTAAAAAAAAATTTGACATCTTTGTCAATATTATTGCTGTCAGCTAGCTCTCTCTGCCAATCAATGTCACTTAGTGCTAATAAAGTATTAAATTGTTTACCGATGTCTCATCATGCAGGCAAAATGAGATCTTTCTTGTTTCTTGAGGCAACTTACATAAGTTGGTTATGAGATAGGTGGGGTAGTGGTCTGTAGTGTTGCCTGTGATTATACCTGCTTGTAGTGGGGATATCGTGTTGGTCCGGATATGGTCAAGTAACGAGGCATTTGTCTCAGAGATTCTTGTAGGCTTAGTTATAGAGGGTAGCAACAAGCAGTTGTTCATGGTGTATATGAAAACAACTACTGGAGTGTCAGCTGCCTGGATAAGGTTTATGTTGAAGTCTCCTGTAAGTATCAGATGGTGTTCATTCAACTCTGACTCTGTTATCATGTTTCTAAGGTTACTACTAAAAGTGTAAGTGTTTGTGTGTGGTAGTCTGTAGACTGCTCCAACAGTTAATGGTTTCTTAAGGTTTTTTGATGTGAATTTAGCTATTATATATTTGCCATTTTCATCCCTTTTGCAAGATGAGTTCATACATTCTAATTCATTAGAGTAATAGATGGAGGTGCTTCCTCTGGGTTGGTCAGGCCTGCAGTTATGTATGGCTGTGTAACCAGGTATGGTAAATATGTCTGTCAAATCTTGTTTGAGTCAGGTTTCAGTAAGAAAAATGAATGTTATAGTAGCATTTAAAGACTTCAGTAATGCAAACAGGTCATCATAGTGTTTACTCAATGATCTAACATTATAATTGAAAATTGTAAGTTTACTCAAGTATACACAAATACAGTTACATAGAGTATCATACATAGCAGCATATGTGCAAAGAACCTAGGATAACCCAAAAAAGTAAAACAGAGTGGCTTATTTCCACTGGGGTCCTTTTACCTTATTTTTTTTTTTTATTATTATCACACTGGCCGATTCCCACCAAGGCAGGGTGGCCCAAAAAAGAAAAACTTTCACCATCATTCACTCCATCACTGTCTTGCCAGAAGGGTGCTTTACACTACAGCTTTTAAACTGCAACATTAACACCCCTCCTTCAGAGTGCAGGCACTGTACTTCCCATCTCCAGGACTCAAGTCTGGCCTGCCGGTTTCCCTGAACCCCTTCATAAATGTTACTTTGCTCACACTCCAACAGCACGTCAAGTATTAAAAACCATTTGTCTCCATTCACTCCTATCAAACACGCTCACACATGCCTGCTGGAAGTCCAAGCCCCTCGCACACAAAACCTCCTTTACCCCCTCTCTCCAACCTTTCCTAGGCCGACCCTTACCCCGCCTTCCTTCCACTACAGACTGATACACTCTTGAAGTCATTCTGTTTCGCTCCATTCTCTCTACATGTCTGAACCACCTCAACAACCCTTCCTCAGCCCTCTGGACAACAGTTTTGGTAATCCCGCACCTCCTCCTAACTTCCAAACTACGAATTCTCTGCATTATATTCACACCACACATTGCCCTCAGACATGACATCTCCACTGCCTCCAGCCTTCTCCTCGCTGCAACATTCATCACCCATGCTTCACACCCATATAAGAGCGTTGGTAAAACTATACTCTCATACATTCCCCTCTTTGCCTCCAAGGACAAAGTTCTTTGTCTCCACAGACTCCTAAGTGCACCACTCACTCTTTTCCCCTCATCAATTCTATGATTCACCTCATCTTTCATAGACCCATCCGCTGACACGTCCACTCCCAAATATCTGAATACATTCACCTCCTCCATACTCTCTCCCTCCAATCTGATATCCAATCTTTCATCACCTAATCTTTTGTTATCCTCATAACCTTACTCTTTCCTGTATTCACTTTTAATTTTCTTCTTTTGCACACCCTACCAAATTCATCCACCAATCTCTGCAACTTCTCTTCAGAATCTCCCAAGAGCACAGTGTCATCAGCAAAGAGTAACTGTGACAACTCCCACTTTATGTGTGATTCTTTATCTTTTAACTCCATGCCTCTTGCCAAGACCCTCGCATTTACTTCTCCTACAACCCCATCTATAAATATATTAAACAACCACGGTGACATCACACATCCTTGTCTAAGGCCTACTTTTACTGGGAAATAATTTCCCTCTTTCCTACATACTCTAACTTGAGCCTCACTATCCTCGTAAAAACTCTTCACTGCTTT
>NC_091313.1:39789796-39827296 GCF_038502225.1 Cherax quadricarinatus
GGGTGCATTCCAAGGGGAATTGCTAGGTGCAATAACTCCATCATCAAGCATTTGATTGATCAATTCTTCTGCGACAGCAACTTGTGAATGAGGCATTCTGTACGCAGGTATGTAGATAGGTCTAGTACCAGGTTCAAGTGGAATACGATGGGACAATAAGTTCGTTATACCCATCTTCTCACCTGGTAAAGCAATGGCTTTACGACGTTTGTTCAACAGAGTCAACAAACGCTTGACTTCATCTGGGAAGTCAGTGGGAGCTAAGTCTTTCTCCTCAACTGGTGGAACAGATTGATCCAGTGAGGTGGATGAGGTCTCCCCGGTAGAAATAGCACCGACCCACTGGTCAGGTGACAACTCATCCTCTACCTGAACAGGGTAAGGATAGTGAACAAGGTCAACAAGATTGGTATTTGCTCTAAGGCGAACACTGTGACCAGAAGTGTTGGCCAGGTAGAAATGGATCTTACTATCTCTTACAACATGTAAGGATGGTTCAACAAATAGACCTTTTACTTTGCAGGAATCACTGTCAACTAGGACGTTATCACCATCTGGAACACTAGGAACAACTACAGACACTCTAGTGAGAGCACTAGCCGCAACAGAAACGTCTTTCTGCAGACGGCATGTGACATCAACAAGAGATGGCATTACTAGTTGCAAGTAATTGTTTTCCGACAAGGCGACGAGTAAACACACTTTTTAGTTCATATAACTTAATGAGAGGAATCCTGACGTCACACTTGTTTAGACTTGTAGTAAGAGAGAGCACCATGCCCCATAGGAGGAGTTCATTTGAATGCTTACCCCCAGAGGGGGGAATCCAAAAAACTCGATCCAAGGAGATGGAGGAGAAAACCTTGATCCAAGGAGATCATAAGAATTTCGAAACCCCATAGGGGGGAATCCAAAAAACTTGATCCGAGGAGATGGAGTCTTTGTATTATCGAGAAAACTTGACCCAAGGAAGTAGAGCCTTTGTATTATTTTGATATCGAGAAAAAAAATTTTGGGTTAAAGTGGGAGTCCATTTTGAATGCTTATACACAGAGGGGGGTATCCAAAAACTTGATCCAAGGAGATCATAAGAAAATGAAATTCGAAAAAAAAATGGGATGCAAGTGGGAGTTCATTTGAATGCATACCCCCAGAGGGGGAACCCAAAAATTTGATCCGAGGAATTGGAGTCTTTGTGTTATCGAGAGAAAAAAATTTGGGGTGGGGGTGAAAGTGGGAGGGGGAACCTCAAAAATTTGATCCGAGGAGATGGAGATCATAAGAAAATGAAATTAAAAAAAAAATTGAAAAAAATCGGCCTTCTGCGCCTTCTGCTGCATCTTCGCTGCAGAAGGCGCAGCAGAAGGCGCGGGCGGGCGTGAAGGGCGCGGGCGGGGCGCGAGTTCGCGGCGGGGCCGGTGGGTCGGCGCGACGGGCGGGGGGGGCGTGGGGGGCGCGGGTGGGGAGGGGGCATGGGGGCACGGGTGGGGGGCACGGGGGGGGGGCGCGGGGGGCACGGGAGGGGGCGCGGGGGGCGCGGGTGAGGGGTAGTGGGCGGGGATCGTGGGCGGGGGTCGTGGGCGAGGGTCGTGGGCAGGGTCAAGGTCATTAGCACATAGGTGTGAAAAAAGGTCATTAGCACATAGGTGTGAAAAGGGAGCCACTCACCCGCAGCCCTTTCGGGAGGAGACCGGAAGTAACACCTAGGTGTGAAAAGGCGGCATCCTTTGAGGAGCCACTGAGCCGCCTCCAGTACTACTTATATATATATATATATATATATATATATATATATATATATATATATATATATATATATATATATATATATATATGTATGTATATATTTATATATATATATATATATATATATATATATATATATATATATATATATATATATATATATATATATGTATGTATATATTTATATATATATATATATATATAGATATATATATATATATATATATATATATATATATATATATATATATATATATATATATGTATGTATGTATATATTATATATATATATATATATATATATATATATATATATATATATATATATATATATATATATATATAATATATATATATATATATATATATATATATATATTGTGAGGGAAAAGTTCAATAGATAGGAGTAGCAAAGGAATATATAGTAACAATAGTTTCATTGCCGGCTACTTGTTAAGGTAGGGTAAGTCAAGCTCCCGCTATTCCCGCCTTTTTTCCCCCACCCCTAAAGTGATAGTTTGGTTGCCGGCTGCTTGTTAACGTAGGGTCAGTCTAGCTCCCACTATCCCTTCCCCTCCCTCTTCCCCCCCCCAAAAGGTGACGTGTGGGGCTCTGGTCAAACAGTAAATCACTCGACTCACAGCTCCCAACACTACTGTAAGTACATGCCTGCCTTGTATTCTAGTGGATTTATTGATTGAAAGCTTCACTTTGGACCAATAATAAACTTAGTCTTTTCAGCCTTGCTCTAAGTTGACTGTTGTAATAATCACCACGTCTTTTAGATATTGTACTTATCATGGAGGGTGATTATTTAAGCAGTGGGTAACCTGTCTATCTTTTCAGCTTGGATGACAGAGAGGGTCACCTGTCTATCAACGAGAAAAACTGAAGGAGACGGACTAACGTCCTGGAGACGTCCCATATTGGATTTACTTGCCTGTGCACTTGTATGAAGAATCAGGACATAACCCCTCATCATTACAGCGGTCAAAAACCTTATCTCCTGTCATCGGGAAAGATTACTTACAGCCACTAGAATGAGCCAGTGGGTTGTCACCAACAACTGCGACCCCCCCCTTACATCATCAGCAACGGCTTCTATTGCAACAACACACAGTGTCACCAACACCAGACACCCAAGTTTATAGCGTTGAATTCAGATATCATTTATATTTTTAATTTTTCATTTTCTTTCATGTAGGATCAGTATTTCATATTTCCTAAATAATAAAGTGTTTATATTTGTCAGTTTTTGTTCTTTTTCTATTCATTAATTTTCCTGAGGAGGAGCCAGCCTGAGTAATACTGACTGAAGTTGTTACAGGGCTGAGTAAGCCTTCACAAGTGGCGACCTTGCCAGGATCAACTCGACTGAATCAAGATTCAATTCCATCTCGAATCTACCATTGGAACTTCAATGCCGCATACCACAGACGGTTACCACCAGCCATGAGTAATCATTCTCTATGGTAGGACTACAGTACAGGTATTTAAAATATTTGGTGATTGTTATAGTCTCAATTTATTGTAAGTCAAGTCAGGCAGGATACAATATTTAATTCTGCCACCTTTTAGTGTGAGCTTGAAACACTTTGGAGGATTAGACTCTAGGGACCCGAGATTTTCCAGGGACAATTTGTTTCATTGAGCTCTTTATTATATCAAGGGAACTGTCGTAGGACACTCTTGACTTGTTGGTGAGATTGGATGCTCGGAGCCGGCATAGAACCCTTCGTTTTCATTAATACATATTGTTTAATTGAAGTAGGGATTGAGCCCTCTGATTTATTTACAGTTTGAGCGGAGCAGGAATTGAACCCTCCGTTTTCTTTAATACCCGTTTCATTTCCCCCTGGTAGTTTAAGTTATTCTTGCAAATATGGAGGAATACCAGTTTTGGATGAATGCTGGAAGTAAGTTAGGAATAACAGGGAAAAATTTAGAATCTTTCATTAGTGCTAAAATCCAGAAAAGAATTGAAAAGGAGAGAGAGAATAGAAAGAGAAGACAAAAAGGAGCGTGATAGACTTGATCGTAAGGAGAGAGCTAAAGTACGTGAAGAACAAGTTAAATTAAGGGAACTTGAGGAAAGAGCAAAGGATAGAGAATATGAGTTAAGGGAGAGAGAAAAGGATCACGAGCTCGAACAAGCTCACCTTGAATTAGAGAATAAAAAGTTAACTTTCTCACAACAGCAATTAGATGAAGGAGTGATGGAACAACGTGCAGCTAGTGCACATATTCCAACACCTAGTTTACCTCCCTTCACAGAGAGGGAAGACATAACTTCATACATTATCAGGTTTGAAAATACCGCTACCCTCTGTGAATGGCCTGCTGACACCTGGGCTACCAGGTTAGGAATGTTATTTTCTGGAACAGTTTTGAATATCTATGCAACTTTGTCGCACGATATCATATGTAATTATAACCTACTGAAGAAGGCAATCCTTAAAGCATATCAGAAAACCACTAATTCTTACAGGAAAGATTTCAGGTATGCCACCTTACAGCCTGGCCAGAACTTTCAGCAGTTACAGGTAACACTCTTTCGTTTGTTCGACTTTTGGATAGAGAGTTCAGGAATTGATCGCAGTTATGAATCTCTTAGAGACTTCATGGTTGCTGACCAGTTCCTCACAGCTCTTCCCCATCAGATACGAACATTCATCAGAGAACGTAACCTGATTAAAGCTGGGGAAGTTGCTGAGGCTGCTGATCTGCATGCTGAGGCTCACAATTCCTATAAAGACCTAAAGGGATCGAACCCTAAGGGCAAGGGTTCATCAGACCTTAAGAAATCAAAGCCTCTAGTGGAAAGTAAAATGATTCTTTTATTCCTATTTGTCATTTGTGTGGTGTTAAGGGACATAAACGTCCAGATTGTCCTTCTAAGAAGGTCCAAAAAGTTGGAAGATCTTTTAAAGACTGTAATGACCAAGCACCCTTCTGTTCAGGAACAGTTAATGGACTTAATGTATCTACCATTTTACGAGACACTGGATGCACATGTATAGTCATTTCTGATAAGCTGTTCCCTAACCTTAAAGAAACTCATTCCTCTGCTATACTTTCAGACTACTTGGGCCGTACGGACACTTTCCCTACCATCCGTTGTTACATTAGGTCTAAATGGTTCACAGGTTGGTCTGAAGCCGTACTAGCTCCCATCACTTCTTGCTCCATACTAATAGGTAATGTAAAAGGTGCCATTCTTCCTTCTGAGATTGACCTTTCATCATCAAAGGTGGACATAAGCTTTTCAGATTTTCTTCCTGTAGAATCAGAGAAGCCCCTCGAAAGTTCAGATGAGACAATATCTCGTGAGATTCATGTGGGATTAAAAACCAGTGATGCTACTCTCGAAAGCGAGGTAGTAGGATCACCGGTTCACTTGTTAGATGAAAGTGAAGATATCACCTCCGATACTATAAATGTCTTGACTAGGGCTCAGACCAAAGCCCAGGCTTCTCCTACTGTCCATCCTTTGATTTTCCCTGACTTCAAGCCTTTAGATATATCAAAGGACTCTTTTGTCAATTTACAATGTAATTGCCCTTCTCTTCAGAATTGCCATAATGCCGCTAAACAAAATCAAGTTAGGTTTGTAGATGAATGGTTCAGAGAACCGACATGTTGATAAATTAGACACATGTGCAACTCTTGGGTATCTTTATTGAGGAAACGTTTCGCCACACAGTGGCTTCATCAGTCCATACAAAGGAGAATCTTGAAGAATAGGAGGAGAATGAGGTAATCAGTCCCTCAACCTTGAGTCGATGTGGTCAGTCCATCAATCTTGAATAGAATACGGCATACGTGCTGAGAAGGAGCTTATAAACCGTTGGCAGGAGAGGTGAAGCAGTCAGAGGCAGTGTAACACTTATTCAATGTTGAAGTAGGTCGTGCCCAAGAATTAGGCAAGCGAAGAATTCCCAAGTATTAAGATCCCAAGAAGATGCAGTGTCTGACAGTGTCAGACACTGCATCTTCATTCAGTATTCAAATTAAATTCAGATGAGACAGACTATTCCATCTTAGTTGTTCCAAGTCAATGCAGAGAGACTGTTCTTAAAATGGCTCATGACCTGCCAGTGACCGGACATTTCTCGCATCGTAAAACATTAAATAAAATTAGGGAAACCTATTTTTGGCCAAAAATGTCCTCAGATGTCACTACCTATTGTAGATCGTGTAAAGTTTGCCAACTGTCATCCTCCCGAGGTACCAGGCAAGTACCTATGGTCAAAATGCCGGTCTTTATGGTACCTTTTGAAAGAGTAGCTATTGACATCGTTGGTCCTTTATCTCCACTTTCATCTGGGGGACATAGATATATATTAACATTAGTTGATTATGCTTCGAGTTTCCCTGAAGCCGTTCCCTTAAAGACCATAACTACTACAGAGGTGGCTGAAGCACTTTTGTCCATCTTCTCCAGAGTGGGCATCCCTAGAGAAATTTTGTCTGACCGTGGGACATAATTCACATCTGACTTAATGCAACATCTATACCAACTTTTGGGAGTGAAGCCTCTCTTCACCACACCCTATCATCCCAGCTGTAATGGGAGGATTGAGCGCCAGCATTCGATTCTCAAGTCCATTTTAAGGAAACTTTGCTCCCTTAAACCTAAGGAGTGGCATCGTTACCTACCCTGTGCTTTGTTTGCCATGAGGGAAGTTCCCAGTGACTCTTTGGGGTTTTCACCTTTTGAACTTCTCTATGGTAGACAGGCCAGAGGTCCACTGTCCATCATGACTTATGGACTAATGAGGAGGTAAATGCTGAGGTTCAGTCTTCTTATCAGTTTCTCCTTGACCTTAGATCCAAACTTGAGGAGACCTCTGACATAGTTTCGACAAACTTAAGCTTGTCAATGAACCAGTACAAAACGTATTTTGATTCCAAAAGTCATAGGAGAAGTTTTAAAGTAGGGGATGAAGTTGTGGTACTTTTGCCGATCAAGTCAAATAAATTATTAGTAGCATGGAAAGGTCCATATAAAGTATTAAAAATTTGTGGGAAAGTTGACTACCTCATAGAAGTCAAGGGGAAACCTAAGCTGTATCATATCAACATCCTTAAGAAATATTACCGAAGAAATTCGGTTAACTGCCTTAATAACTTTGACTTAGTTTTTCCACACGAACTTGATAAAACAACTGAAGAATGTAAAGTGTGTGTAATTGACACCTCTAACTTAGACTATGATGAAGAACTACATGACTTGGTGACTCTTGACCACTCGGACGCAACCAACATTAATATTAATGAATCTTTGGATGACCATAAGATACATGAACTACTTCAATGTGTGAGTAACTTTTCAGACGTCTTTACTGATATTCCAGGTGTTACCTCCACGGTAGTCCATAAGATTGACTTAGTGACAGACGATCCTATCAAACGGAAATTATACCCAGTTCCAGTTCACCTTAGGGATGCATTTGACCGAGAGGTAGACAAATTATTAAAACTAAAGATCATTGAACCTTCAGTATCTTCATATTGTTCACCAGTAGTCATGGTTAAGAAGGAGGATAATTCATATAGACTTGCTATTGACTTCAGAGGCCTTAATGCTATAACTCGGTGGGATGCTGAGCCTATGCCCTTAATAGATAGCGATCTACACAAATTTTATGACTCTTCCTTCTTTTCAGAGATTGATATTGCACAGGCATATCATCAAGTAATGTTAGATCCTTCTTCTAAGCAGTACACCACTTTTCCTACACACCAAGGACTGATGCAATATAGAACTATGCCCTTCAGTTTGGTAACTGCCTGTGCTACCTACGTGAGACTGATGAGAAAGGTCTTGGGTAATATGCCAAATGTTTCAGTTTATTTTGATAACATTTACGTAATGACATCCACGTGGGGCGAACATATCCAAACATTAACATCAGTTTTGCGTAGGTTACGCTCGCATGGCCTCACTGCCAAGCCAAAGAAATGCTTCCTTGGGTATAACAAGATTAGATATCTTGGACTGATGCTTTCTAATAACACTCTGCAGCCTCTCCCAAGTAAGATCAAAGCTTTATTAGAATTTAAATTCCCCAAAACCAAGAAGCTCATGTGTAGTTTTCTTGGTTCTGTAAATTTTTATGCACGGTTTATCCCAAACCTTACTGATCTTACAGGCATCTTATCCGACTTCCTTAACCCTTTGACTGTTTCCGACGTATAAATACGTCTTACGAGCCAATGTTTCTGACGTATTTATACGCATAAATTCTAGCAGCTTCAAATTAAGCAGGAGAAAGCTGGTAGGCCCACATATGAGAGAATGAGTCTCCATGGTCAGTGTGCACCATATAAAAAAAATCGGGGAGCCAGTGGTGCATTGTGGGAATGCCATTTCAGTTGTCCTTTTTCAGCATGTCTAGCAGTAAGAAATATGTGATTCCCCAGCAAATCTGGGACTCTTCTCTTCCCAAGTGATGCTCTAACACAGATGGAAGTGTCAGTGAAGATCAATTTCATGATTTGGAGGAGTTTGAGACCAAAAGCAATGGAGGAGGAGGAGGGGGAGGAGGGGAGGAAGAGGAGGAGGAGGAGGAGGAGGAGGGGAGGAAGAGGAGGAGGAGGAGGAGGAGGAGAAGAGGAGGAGGAGGAGGAAGAAGAAGAAGAAGATGTAATAATATTGTTCTCTTGAAGCAAGAAAAAAAAAGTCCACCCCATGACAATGACAAGATAAGGGGAGATAACATCTGATAAGAGCTGACTTTGATGAGTGTAAACGAGGGTAGAGCTGATGACCATCGCCCTCCCTTTGTTTTTGCTGGTACACAAACATTTCTGTCTGTCTATTTGTCTGTCTGTCAAGCTCCCTGTCTGTCCATCTAGCTCTCTGTCTCAGAGAGAGCCACAAGACTGTGTCATCACGTTTACTCACATCTTCAAGCAGAGTATAGCACTTTGTCTGGATTTCTTGGGTTATCCTAGGTAATTTACACTATGTATACTTGTATTTATGTGTACCTGTGAGACAGAGATAGGCAGACAGAAAGAGAGACAGATTGAAAGATATAGAATGAGGGAGAAAGATAATTAGATAGAATGGAGGAGGGGAAGCAGCATGGGACCCCATTGTTTTGACCCCATTGTTTTGATAAGCGGGAGGGGAAGTGAGTAATGAGACAATATGTCACTTTGACAGCTGCCGACTTCTGACTCAAAACAATTATAAGCCACACACTCGCACACCAGACAAGGAGGAGGAGAAGGAGGAGGAGAAGGAGGAGAAGGAGGAGGAGAGGGAGAAGGAGAAGGAGGAGGAGGAGGAGGAGGAGGAGGAGGAGGAGGAGAAGGAGAAGGAGGAGGAGAAGGAGAAGGAGGAGGAGAAGGAGGAGGAGGAGAAGGAGAAGGAGGAGGAGGAGGAGGAGGAGAAGGAGGAGGAGGAGGAGGAGGAGGAGGAGGAGAAGGAGGAGGAGGAGGAGGAGGAGGAGGAGAAGGAGGAGGAGGATGATTGTTTGTTTTTGTAAACAAGTTTTGTAAACAATACATTGATAATTATGTTTGTGTGCTTATTGTGTTGTATACAACGAGTGTATATATATACATTGCACCTTACTTTGGTCTCATAGGCCACATAAGTTATGTGAAAAAATAAAATAGTGAAAAAAACAAAAAACCTTCAATTACAAGTAAACTAAAGTTTACCGGGTGAGCGGCAGTCGCCGCTGTTGCCATACGCGGCTCATTTTCTGCAAACTTCACGGCTCTATATTTCGGTAAGTACCGATGGCAAAAAATTTTTTTTGGGACTAAAACACTCAGAAAAATAATCTTAACATTTTCATAAGAAAAAATAATTTTTTTTTTGAATATTTGGCGACATAGAATGACAGTTTCAGAGAGGGGCCTGAAACAGTCAAAGGGTAAAAAAGTCTGTGAAGGAACCTCTTGAAGTTTCCGACGTAGCTATGGAAAAGTTTAATGAGATTAAAAGCATCTTTTCGAAAGACCCTATACTTAAGATTCCAGATATTAATAAAACATTTTGCTTAAGAACTGATGCCTCCAATACTGGCTTAGGTGCGGTGTTACTACAATACCATGATGGTACTCCCTTCCCTGTATGCTTCCTAAGCTGGAAACTCCTTCCCGCAGAAACGAGATACTCCACCATAAAAAAGGAATGTTTAGCCCTTGTGTGGAGTATCTCCAAACTTAAATTTTATTTGTTGGGAAAAGAATTCATTTTAGAAATGGACCACAAACCTTTGATATACCTAGAAACTTTTAAGGGAACCAACAGTCACCTCTTGATGTGGACATTGGCACTCCAGGCTTTTAAGTTCCATATTGTGTATATCAATGGTTCATCTAATTATTTCTCTGACTGGTTAAGTCATGACAGTCAGTAGAAGATTTCTTGCCTTACGCGACTTCCACATGTTAGAACTTTTTCCTCGCCTATTCTTCTTATACTCCTTGACTATAAGTCTTGGTATGGGGAAGTGTGAGGGAAAAGTTCAATAGATAGGAGTAGCAAGGGAATATATAGTAACAATAGTTTCATTGGCGGCTACTTGTTAAGGTAGGGTAAGTCAAGCTCCCGCTATTCCCGCCTTTTTTCCCCCACCCCTAAAGTGATAGTTTGTTTGCCAGCTGCTTGTTAACATAGGGTCAGTCTAGCTCCCACTATCCCTTCCCCTCCCTCTTCCCCCCCGAAAGGTGACGTGTGGGGCTCTGGTCAAACAGTAAATCACTCGACTCACAGCTCCCAACACTACTGTAGTTGACTGTTGTAATAATGACCACGTCTTTTAGGTATTGTACTTATCATGGAGAGTGATTATTTAAGCAGTGGGTAACCTGTCTATCTTTTCAGCTTGGATGACAGAGAGGGTCACCTGTCAATCGACGAGAAAAACTGACAGAGACGGACTAACGTCCTGGAGACGTCCCATATTGGATTTACTTGCCGGTGCACTTGTATGAAGAATCAGGACATAACCCCTCATCATTACAGCGGTCAAGAACCTGATCTCCTGTCATCGGGAAAGATTACTTACGGCCACTAGAACGAGCCAGTGGGTTGTCACCAACAACTGTGACCCTCCCCACATCATCAGCAACGGCTTCTATTGCAACAACACGCAGTGTCACCAACACCAAACACCCAAGTTTTTAGCATTGAATTCAGATATCATTTATATTTTTAATTTTTCATTTTCTTTCATGTAGGATCAGTATTTCATATTTAAGTGTTTTATATTTCATATTTCCTAAATAATAAAGTGTTTATATTTGTCAGTTTTTGTTCTTTTTCTATTCATTAATTTTCCTGAGGAGGAGCCAGCCTGAGTAATACTGACTGAAGTTGTTACAGGGCTGAGTAAGCCTTCACAATATAAATATATATATATATATATATATATATATATATATATATATATATATATATATATATATATATATATATATATATATTTCTTTTTTTTTTCAACAAGTCGGCCGTCTCCCACTGAGGCAGGGTGACCCAAAAACAAAGAAAATCCCCAAAAAGAAAATACTTTCATCGTCATTCAACATTTTCACCTCACTCACACATAATCACTGTTTTTGCAGAGGTGCTCAGAACACAACAGTTTAGAAGCATATACGTATAAAGATACACAACATATCCCTACAAACTGACAATATCTCAAACCCCTCCTTTAGAGTGCAGGCATTGTACTTCCCATTTCCAGGACTCAAGTCCGGCTATATAAAAATAACCGGTTTCCCTGAATCCCTTCACTAAATATTACCCTGCTCACACTCCAACAGATCGTCAAGTCCCAAATACCATTCGTCTCCATTCACTATCGAACATGCTCATGCACGCCTGCTGGAAGTCCAAGCCCCTCGCCCACAAAACCTCCCTTGCCCCTTCCTTCCAACCTTTTCGAGGACGACCCCTACCCCGCCTTCCTTCTCCTACAGATTTAAATGCTCTCCATGTCATTCTACTTTGATCCATTCTCTCTAAATGACCAAACCACCTCAACAACCCCTCTTCAGCCATCTGACTAATACTTTTATTAACTCTACACCTTCTCATAATTTCCACACTCTGAATTTTCTGCATAATATTTACACCACACATTGCCCTTAGACAGGACATCTCCACTGCCTCCAACCACCTCCTCACTGCTGCATTCACAACCCAAGCTTCACACCCATATAAGAGTGTTGGTACTACTATACTTTCATACATTCCCTTCTTTGCCTCCATAGATAACGTTTTTTGACTCCACATATACCTCAACGCACCACTCACCTTTTTTTCCTTCATCAATTCTATGATTAACCTCATCCTTCATAAATCCATCCGCCGACACATCAACTCCCAAGTATCTGAAAACATTCACTTCTTCCATACTCCTCCCCAATTTGATATCCATTTTTTCTTTATCTAAATCATTTGATACTCTCATCACCTTACTCATTTCTATGTTCACTTTCAACTTTCTACCTTTACACACACTCCCAAACTCGTCCACTAACCTTTGCTTTTTCTTTAGAATCTCCCATAAGCACAGTATCATCAGCAAAAAGTAACTGTCAATTCCCATTTTGTATTTGATTCCACATAATTTAATCCCACCCCTCTCCCGAACACCCTAGCATTTACTTCTTTTACAACCCCATCTATAAATATATTAAACAACCATGGTGACATTACACATCCCTGTCTAAGACCTACTTTTACCGGGAAGTAGTCTCCCTCTCTTCTACACACCCTAACCTGAGCCTCACTATCCTCATAAAAACTCTTTACAGCATTTAGTAACTTACCACCTATTCCATATACTTGCAACATCTGCCACATTGCTCCTCTATCCACTCTATCATATGCCTTTTCTAAATCGATAAATGCAATAAAAACTTCCCTACCTTTATCTAAATACTGTTCACATATATGCTTCAATGTAAACACTTGATCTACACATCCCCTACCCACTCTGAAACCTCCTTGCTCGTCCGCAATTCTACATTCTGTCTTACCTCTAATTCTTTCAATAATAACCCTACCGTACACTTTTCCTGGTATACTCAATAAACTTATTCCTCTATAATTTTTACAATCTCTTTCGTCCCCCTTCCCTTTATATAAAGGGACTATACATGCTCTCCGCCAATCCCTAGGTACCTTCCCCTCTTTCGTACATTTATTAAACAAAAGTACCAACCACTCAACACTATATCCCCTCCTGATTTTAACTTTTCTGTCATGATCCCATCAGTTCCAGCTGCTTTACCCCCTTTCATTTATGTAATGACTCACGAACAAGTGTTTTTTTAAGCAAATAACTGCACAGGCAGAGAGAGAATAAGAAAAAAAAAGGGTGGAGAGTGGAATTTTTTAAACAACATAGTATATCTAAATCTTACTTAGAAACATCAAAAGCAAATGCATTAATTGCCTAGACTACTTACTTTATAAAGCACACCTCGTGACGAGGAGCCTGAGGATCATGATCATGAGTGAACTATGACTCACTTGTGCTACAGTTAGCTACCCACACAAACGATGATTCGTCCTAATTGTTGACTTATAGCTAGCAAACCCATGGTGTACACGTGATGTTGCAGCTTTGTAATTTAATGCATTATGTTATGAAGGGTTTGAAAAATTGGCAAAAAATGTATAATATATAATGGGAGGTCATCGAACTTAGATGATTATCTTAACCTGCTATTGTCTCTATGCTGTCAGGTGAACTAGGAGGTTTGTCACACCTGCGCTCATAAAAAAACATGTAATTGCTAACACACAGTAACTTTCTCTCTCTCTCTCTCTCACATACACACATACACAGGAGGAGAGGGTGAAGTCAGTGTTTATTCATGGGCTTCAGGAGAGCGAAGGGAGGACACACAATGAAAGACATCAGAAAGAAAAACAGAAGATTGAAAGCATCAACAGAGAAATAGGCGAGGAGGACATGACTGAGATAGTAAATTTTCAGAGAATTGGGAAGTATTTGAAGGGGAGAAATTGGTCAGTCAAACTGATTTTCAAGAAAAAAACGATGCAGAACAGGATCCTGCAAGAGAAACCACAGCTGAAGGAATAATCAACATACAAGAGGGTGTTCCATGACTGAGACAGAACAAGAATAGAGTGACAGTAGCTGAGGAAGAGGACACAGAAATGAAAGGGGCTTGGAAGAGAAACAAGGACAGAGTCAGCAGAGGACAACCAGAGCAGGGCAGAGCAACAAGTGCAAGCTCACACAGAACCACCATCAAAACCCCACAACCAAACACATTATCCCAACACAAACCACAATCCACACTTACAGTCCCTACCCCACACTATGCTGTAGAATCACACAGCACACTGCCAGGTCCCCCACCCTCACAGACCCTTCAGAACACAGTGTTGGGTAGGAAACTGAAGGTAATGTTCACCAACGCTGATGGAATAATGAATAAGTGGGAGGAATGGCACGAAAAAATCAAAGAGGCATCACCAGACATCATAACTCTCACAGAAACCAAGCTCACAGGAATAGTAACAGATGCCTTCTTTCCAATGGGATATCAGATCCTGAAGAAAGACAGAGGAAACAGAGGGGGTGGAGGAGTGGCACTGCTCATCAAAAACCAATGGGATTTTGATGAGCTGGAGAAAGGAGACAGAGGAGAAGCAAGAGACTGCATAATAGGAACACTTCAGTCTGTAGGTCCTAAGGTGGTAATTACAGTGATGTATAACCCACCACAGAACAGCAGGAGGCCAAGGCAAGAGTATGAAGAGAGCAATAGAGCAATGATTGGCACACTGGCTGAAGTGGCCAGAAGGGCTCATGCAAGCAGGGCAAAGCTGCTGAGTATGGGTGGTTTCAGTCACAAGGAAATTGACTGGGAGAACCTGGTGTCACATGGGGGCCCAGAAACGTGGAGGGCTAAGATGATGGAGGTGGTACTGGAAAATCTCATGTACCAACACGTAAGGGACACTACCAGAGAGAGAGAGGAGAGGATGAACCAGCAAGACTGGACCTAGTATTCACCTTGAGTAGTGCAGATATTGAGGACATCACATATGAAAGACCCATTGGGGCCAGTGAGCATGTGGTTCTGAGCTTCGAATACATAGCAGAGCTACAAGTGGACAGGGAAGCAGGAAGGGCAGGACGAATGAAGCCAAACTACAAGAGAGGGGACTACATAGGCATGACGAATTTCCTGCAGGGGGTTCAGTGGGACAGAGAGCAAGATAATGGAATATGTGACAAGATGGTAAACAAGGTGATGGAATATGTGACAAGAGGGTAAACAAGATGATGGAATGCGTGGCAAGATGGTAAACAAGATGATGGAATATGTGACAACAATATGCAAGGAAGCTGAGGAGAGGTATGTACCAAAGGGTAACAGAAATAATGAAAAAGGTAGAATGAGCCCTTGGTTCACCCAAAGGTGTAGAGGCCAAAACCAAGCATGCTAGAGAATGGAAGAAGTATAGAAGGCAAAGTACCCAGGAGACTAAAGAGAGCAGTCACAGAGCCAGAAATTAATATGCACAGGTAAGAAGGGAGGCCCAATGGTAATTTGAAAATGACATAGCAGCGAAAGACAAATCTGGCCTGAAGCTGTTGTACAGCCACAACAGGAGGAAAACAACACTCACGGACCAGGTAATCTGGCTGAGGAAGGAAGGAGGAGAGATCACAAGAAACGACCCTGAAGTATATGAGGAGCTCAACATGAGATTCAAAGAAGTGTTCACAGAGGAAACAGAAAGGACTCCAGAAAGACAGAGAGATGGGGTACACCATCAACTATTGGATACAATACAAACAACCGACGAAGAAGTGAAGAGGCTGCTAAGTGAGCTAGGTATCTCAAAGGTGATGGGACTGGATAACATCTCTCCATGGGTCCTGAGAGAGGGAGCAGAGGCGCTATGTGTATCCCTAACAACAATATTCAACACATCTATAATGGGCAACTAACTGAGGTATGGAAGATGGCAAAAATGTAGTCCCAATTTTTAAAAAAGGAGACAGACACGAGGCATTAAACTATAGACCAATGTCACTGACATATATACTATGCAACGTCATGGAGAAGAGTATCAAGAGAAGAGTGGTGGAATATCTCGAAAGGAATGAGCTTAGTGACAGCCAACATGGTTTCAGGGACAGGAAATCCTGTGTCGCAAACCTACTGGAGTTCTATGACAGGGTGACAGCAGTAAGACAAGAGAGAGAGGGGTGAGTAGATTGCGTTTTCTTGGACTGTAAGAAGGCGTTTGACACAGTTCCACACAGGAGATTAGTGCAAAAGCTGAAGGACCAGGCAGGGATAGCAGGAAAGGAACTGCAATGGTTCAGAGAATGCCTCACAGGGAGGCAACAACGAGTCATGGTACATGATGAGATGTCAGAGTGGGTGCTTGCGACGTTCAGGGTTCCACAGGTGTCAGTCCTAGGACCAGTGCTGCTTTTATATATGTAATTAACATGACGGAAGGGATAGACTCAGAAGTGTCCCTGTTTGCAGATGATGTGAAGTTAATGAGGAGAATTAAATCGGATGAGGATAAGGCAGGACTACAAAGGGATCTGGACAGGCTGCAAGCCTGGTTCAGCAACTGGTTCCTCAAGTTTAACCCCGCCAAATGCAAAGTAATGAAGATTAGGTAAGAGCTAAGAAGACTTCAGACAGAGTAAAGGCTAGGTGGCCAAAGACTGCAAACCTCACTCAAGGAAAATGATCTTGGGACGAGTATAATACCGAGCACATCTGAGGCTCACATCAACCAGATAACTGTTGCAGTATATGGGCGCCTGGCAAACCTAAGAATAGCGTTCCAGTACCTCAGTAAAGAATAGTTCAAGACTCTGCATACAGTGTACGTCAAACCCACATTGAAGTATGCAGCACCAGTCTGAAACTCACACCTGGTCAAGCACGTCAAGAAATTAGAGAAAGTGCAAAGGTTTGCAACAAGATTAGTCCCAGAGATAAGGGGAATGTCCTATGAAGAAAGGTTAAGGGAAATCGGCCTGGACACACTGGAGGACAGGAGGGTCAGGGGAGACATGATAATGACATAAAATACTTCGAGGAATTGACAAGGTGGACAAAGACAGAATGTTCCAAAGATGGGACACCGAAACAAGGGGCCACAATTGGAAGTTGAAGACTCATATGAGTCAATGAGATGTTAGGGAGTATTTCGTCAGTCATAGAGTTGTCAGGAAGTGGAATAGTCTGGAAAATGACGTAATTTTAAGACAAAGTTTGATAAATTCATGGAGCAGGGAGAGAGAGGACCTAGTAGTAGGGCCAGGAGCCATGACTCGACTCCTGCAACCACATACAGGTGAGTACACATACACCCAGTAGCGAGCAGTGAAGAGGCAGGGCCAGGAGCTGTGACTCGAAACCCTCTCCAGGTAAACTCCAGGTAAACCACAACTAGGTGAGCACAACTGGGTGAGTACACATGTTGAGAAATGGCTTTACCAGCTAAGTTTAAAGAGTTTGTATGTAACTTAGAAAGACAGCTCATCGCCTGCACAGCCGCCCCTGCAGACAAGGTCTTGAGAAGCTGTCGAAGTCATCTCTCAACGGGCTGTAAAGAGTTATAATTTGTAAGATTATAAATTACCCCTAGGGGGTGTTATGTCAGCATATTTCATTCACTGATGGCTGACAAACTTACTTGTGTGGACTCAAAAGTCCACACCTTACTGCCGACTATAGGTTGATTACAAACTCCTTGCGACTCAAGAACTGCGCAGTCCCCCGTACTACAAGAAATTCGTAACCTACCTTGCTCTTGTAGAGTGAGCTATGGTGTTCTTCACACCTTCGACAGATATCGGTGACTTGATAGAAGCTGAAGTGTCCTTGGATGTCCACGTCTTCCATAGTCTAGGAATACGCTCACTGGTACACTATGTTCCACAAGATTTGTCTTTATTGTTTACAATCTTATCACTAAAGAAGCTGATCACACTTCTCTGTAAGTGTTTATTGTGTTTTGTGAGACACTTTGTTCACACTAACGCACAGCTCGTTCTTTGTTGGTTATCCTGGCATCAGTGTCACTCTCAGTAGAGTCAAAAGTAATCTGAAGATGCCACAGCACCCCACGCCGTTACTGCCCCTTGCACAAAGGAAAAGCTGACATAGTACTTTTGCTTCCTTGCCACTATGGTAATAAAGTGGGAGCAGGATTTTCCTTAATTGTCCTGCTAAAGTAAGAGATGTACTGTCTCTTATTAAAATACACTCTGCAACACTGGACTGCAAGGAGCCGCGGTCGCTTGACCACGTTGCATACTCGTACTGCATCTGCGATCAATTACTCACTGTAGCAGTAAACAAGATGCTTGCCCCTTCTGAGAGGGCTGGGCCCCTCAGGGCTGAAAGGGCTGAAAGGGGCTGAAGGGCTGATACCCCCAGCCTGGAGAAAATTTCTCCACACTGGGGGGCGGTGGAGGTTCGCTGCAGGTGAACTATTCATCACTTAACATTAATTTGATTTTCTCACTCGCCACCACTGCTGCTTGTCTTTTCTGAACAGCTTTAGTCTGTGTGGTTTCTGGAGAATCACTAATTTTGTTTTCAACACTGTGTAATTCTAACGGTACTAGTTTATTTATTGTCCGCTTATTCACTACACCTTTGCTCAAAACATCAACTGTCCTGATGATTCCATTTGCATCAGGATATATGGTCACAATTTTTCCAAGTGGCCATTGGGACCTCGGACCATCATTGTCGATAATCACTATGTCACCAGGTCTTAAGGACTTATGATTTTCAGGAACACCAGCTCCATAGAAGTGTTCTCTCAATGAGGTGAGATAGTCTTCTCGCCAAATTTTCTCCCAACGTTCAATCACTTTATTAAGATGTTTGAATTTACGTCTGAGTTGCTCAGGTTCGAAATAAGTAGGATCCTCTATGATTTCTTTATCATTCATGGGAGGAACAGGTTCGAGCCTTCTGCCATGGAGTAAATGAGATGGACTTAACAGTTCTAAATTGTCCAGATCATCGGTAACATAAGTTAGAGGTCTGTTGTTGACTATTTTCTATTTCAGTCACAACTGTACGGAATTCTTCTAAGTCTATTCTCTGACGATGAAGAGTCTTCCTTAAACAACGTTTTACAATGCCGATCATTCTTTCATAAAATCCGCCGTGCCATGGAGATTTAGGAGGAATGTATCTCCAACGACAACTGCGTTGATTCAGCATCTGTTGTACTTCTGGTTGATCAAAGATCTTGCTTATATAAGCAGCACCAGCAACAAAGTTCGTTGCATTATCTGAAATCATCAGTCTGGGACATGCCCTTCTGGCTGCAAACCTTCTGAATAATTTGATAAAGGTTTCAGCAGACATGTCAGTGGCTACTTCTAGATGTACTGCTCTAGTTGTAGCACAAGTGAACAAACAGATGTACACCTTGATAGGAACTTTGTCAACTGTTTTGGTTAAAATTATTGGTCCAGTGTAATCTACACCTGTCACCTCAAATGGAGTGATATGACAAACTCTTTCAGAGGGATATGGAGGTGGACCTGGATACTGACATACTCGCATATCGTAGTGACGACAAGTAATACAGTCCTTTATTTGTTTTTTCACACTTTGTTGACCTTGAGGTATCCAGTAGGATTGTCGTATATGACAAAGTGTGCCAGCTACCCCACCATGTAACACGTTACTGTGGGCGTTTTGCACAATCAGTTTTGTTAGCCAATGATTCTTGGGGATCAATATTGGATGTATGGCTTCTTTAGGTAGTGAAGAATTATGAATTCTTCCTCGACATCTTGCAATCTTTTCTGAGTCGAGATAAAGTCCTAAAGAATTAATCATGACAGGTTTCTTTGGGGATTTATCTTGTGTTTCCAGAAATTTATATTCTGTAGAGAAAACATCTTTCTGTATTAGTTTCACCCAGTATTTAATGGGTTCAAGATATTCATAATCAGGTTTTATTCCTTTAATGAATTTGAAGACAAGAGCTGTAACTCTTAAGACTTTACCCAAAGATAAGCATTTAGATCCATCAATGACTATTTCTGTTGTGTCTGCAGTATTTACACAACTTATTTCTGCTGTGTTCAAGCAGACTGTTTCTTCTGGCATAATGTGAGCTTTTTGCTGAGGCCAGTTATTTTCATTAGAGAGCCAGTTCGGTCCGTGGAGCCATAATTTATTATCCACAAATTTCTTGAGTGGGACACCACGTGACAACATGTCAGCTGGATTCTCTTGGGTAGAGACGTGAAGAAAGAGATAATCTCTCTGCATCTCTTTTATTTCTGCTACTCTGTTCTGTACATAGACCAACTTACTCTTATTATTTCTTAACCATTGGAGAACTGCTTCATTATCGCTCCAGATCACGGTTTTCTCAATAGTGAGATGATCAAGTACTTTGTTGAGATAGACAGCTAATTTTGTACCTACATAGAGTGCTGTCAGTTCCAATTGTGATACTGTTCTGACCTTCAAGGGTGCTACCCTGGCCTTTGAAGTAATTAGTGTACTTCCTTCAGCATTACTCATGTAAGCTACAGCGCCATAACCTCTGGTTGACGCATCACAGAACACATGTAATGTGTACTTGTTTCCCTCTTGACCTATTTGTCTGGGAAATGTAATTTGATGAAGTTGCTTAAACTCCCTGGATGTTTCATCCCATGCTTGACTCATTTCTAGAGGCAAGTTCTCATCCCATCCAATTTTGAGCTTCCATGCATCTTGCATAAGCATTTTACCCTTTATGGTAATTGGTGAGACGAGTCCTAGAGGATCAAAACATTGTGATACCTCTGACAGTAAACTACGTTTAGTGAGTGTACTGCATGATTTATTGTTTATCTTTTTGAGACTTATTACAACCCAGGATTCCAAATGGCCTGTTACCCCGGGTGTAATGGGAGCAAATAAACACAGTAGAAAAAGTTTAGACTTATATTATCCTTCACCAGTTTAGAACAGCAATATGTACACTATGTACAGTGATAAGTATAGTGCACTCCACGGTAAGCAAAGCAGAAATAGAAGCCACAAGATAGCAGACCGTGCTTCAACCAGCTCTAGAATGGGAATGACAAGGGCAGACAGGAGAGCGGTACCCACATAACCTCTGCGATTGCCAAAACCATCTTCTTATTGGCTAGAACCTGGTCACTAGTTGAACGACGGGGCCCCATCATCAACTCTTAGCAACCTGGTTCGCTGGTTTGGGGAGATAGCCTGTAAATGAGGGTGTGTACATGCGCCGAATAAAGGTTACGTACTCTTTGCATGCCACAAGACTCAACGTATCTTCCTGTGTGTTCCAATTAAGTCCCAGCATATTGTTGCAATCAGGAATTTCAGTTTCAGGGAAATTTTCTTTGATAAGTTCCCTTAATTGCATTGAATTAGTATTCCACATCCTTAGAGGCATATTTGCTTCTTTCATCTCCTTGTTAGCTTCTCTGTATAAGGATTTCAAATCCTCCTCTTTATTTACAGTACCTTGAAGATTGTCCACATAGAAACTTTTCTTTAAGATTTCTTTGAAGGGACTTTCAGATTTCCTCAAATGTGTATTTAGAGTAGCTTCTAGTAAGAATGGAGAGGATGTTGCACCAAACAATACTGACTTGAAACGATAAGTTTTCACAGGACTTTGAGTATCATGTGGATTTTCAGGCCACAAGAATCGAGTATAATCTCTATCTATTTCTTGTAGTCCTACTCTTAAGAAAGCTTTGGAAATATCAGCCGTATAGGCATATGGGTTTGTGCGAAATTTCATAAGCACGTCTCCAAGCTTCTCAGTTAGTGAGGGTCCGGTCATCAGACAGTCATTAAGACTTGCTACATCTTTATTTGCACGTGCGCTGCAATTGTATACAATAGTGGAGTGGTTTCAGAATCCTTTCTGACTCCATGGTGCGGGAGATAATGAGCGTCTGTCTTCAACTTATCTTCGACTATTTCCTCAATGAATTTATTGTCCAACTGTTCTTGTATGATATTATCATAGACAGTCAGTAGCTCTGGATTCTTCCTGAGCTCATGTATTTGTGTTTTCATTTGTCCGAAAGCCATGCGATAATTGCTAGGCAGATGTGGTGGATTTAATTTCCATGGTAACCTAACCCAATACTGTCCATCTTTATATTTGACATTGTCCAAATATTGGTTATAAGTCTGAGACTCTTGTGGGCTTGGTTTATTTACATCAATACCTATCGCATCTAAATCCCACAACTTATCAACTGGTTCATTCATTTCTTCCAGTAATGATAATTTTTGCTGTGGTACATGATCAGCGGTTATTCTCGTAACTAGTACATTTTCCACTGAATCAACATCAGCTTCTTTCCCACTTTGAGAGGGAATGGGACCACATATCATGTGGCCTCCTGCTGTTTTCAGTAAGTAAACATCATGTTTACTTACTATATTTTGCACAAAACAGTAATAATAATCACTTCCAATGATTAAATCAATTGGACTAATAGTGTCCGTCTGTATGTCAGGACAGGCTAACTTGACCTTAGCTGCTTTCAGTGCTGCAACTGTTTCTTTTAATCCCTGGATCTGCAGAGACTTAGGCAAATCATCTACTACCACAGCTTCTACTGTCTTTTTCCTGTTTCCTAGACCAACAGTGATTCTGGCTAGGTCATATGTCTGTTTACCAGAATTGTGGAAAAAAACAGCTATATCTAACTGTATTTTGGCATAGGGTTGTTTATTCAGTTTCTGTAACACTGATCTTCTTATGAAGGACCTTTGTGAGCCTTGATCAAATTATGTTAGCACATTGGTTTTGTGTAATTTATTAGATAACTCAACTCGAGCTATCGGGAGAGCAGTTGCTTTAAACTTATCTCTCACATTTAATGCTGTTGCTTGTTGACTTCCTTATTCTGTGGAAGTCTGCTGCTGTTCAGCAAAAGTATTTGGGCATAATGCTGAATGATGAACACATTTAAAACACTTCTTCAGTGAGCATTTACCTCCCTTGTGTTCACCTAAACACTTGATGCATCTTTTCAGCTGATGAACACGTTGTTTACGTGCCTCCATTGATGTGTATTGACTACAATACTGTGCCCAATGTGTTCCATCACAAAGCACACATTTTGGAGTACGTTTATGTATGACAGTCTGTTTACTGTCTGTTGTATTCAAAGCTTGATAAATGCCTATATGGGATTTCCCATTCTGTGTTTTAGTGGGAGTAGGTATACTCTTGATATACTGAGTTGTAGGTTTATTATCCACTGGATTTGTGGATTTTTCATCTTGTCTCGTTGCTTGCATGCATGAAACAATTGTTTGTAAACCATTGCTAATTTCTTCACAAGTGAAATAGCGTTTATTGAACATAATATTTAATCGTTCAATAGTTTGTGGTGACAACTTATCCTGTACAATACCACTGATAAACCAATCACATTGTCTTAGGTCATATTTAGCATCTAGAGATCTGAGACTATTGTCTAATGTGATTCTAAATGCCTGTAAGTCTGAAAAACAATGTTTGGGTGGCTTCAAGCTTGATATTAAGACTGCATGTCTAACTCTGGCCTTGTCAGCATCAAAGTAATTGTCTGCTAAGACACGTAAGGCTATTTGATAATTGCCTTTAACCACCGGAAATGACAATCAGTTCATAGGGTTCTCCCTTCACAAGACATTTAAGATAATTGAACTTAGCAATCTCATCTATGTCAGTTCGTGAATTTACTATGGATTGACAACCACTAATGAATTCTTCATAATTATGACCTTGGAAAATAGGTAATGACAATGTAGGTAAGCTTGGTAATGGGACACTTGTTGTTGTTACAGGTGTAACAGGTGTTTGATCACTAGTTACAGTAGGTCTGTGACAGAGTTTAGCGGCAGATAGCCTGTACTCCTGTCCACATTAATTGTTGATTACTAAAAGTATCCAAAACATTTTTAATTTCATCCTCAGATGGGTCTGATTCAAGAAATTTATTTTCATAATGTGCATAGTCTGAATTAATTATTTTCAGACGTTGTGCAAGTAATTTAAATTTGACCTCAAGATCATCAAAATCTATGTTTGTATCTTGAGTTAATCCTATACAGACTGAAATTAGATTTTCTAATTGTGTAATCTTAGTCTGTAAAAACTGAAACTGAGTTTTCAAACAAGCCATTTTAATGGTATACTGTAAATTCTAGCACCACACTTAGAGTGTTTAAAAAACACTGTACTGCTATAAACAGCTGAGTTTTTGTTATGCTTAAGTCAGCAATAATCAGTCAGACACTACTGACCTACTAAGCTCAACCTCAGGGTCAATGACCATGAAGGGTACACAGTACATGTGGCTGGTGTTTATGGCTTGAGTTTGCTGTGTCAGCCTGACCACGATGATTAATCGTAAATAACGATGTTATACACTTCATTCACTATACACTATAAATGTTACTGTATAACTGTAAATCACAGGTGAATATTACTTACACATATATAAATGTCACTGTTAATATATATTTGAAAGCTTACACTTTATATATAAGTTCCTTTAATATAACAGGTAGATCTATAAGAAACAAACTTTAACACAATCTTGTCTCTTAATTTCTGTCTATAAACATTATAAACACTATGTGTATATGCACTCAGACAAACTGAACATCACTTGGGTTGTTGTTGTCTTAGTCAGCACTTCTTCGAGTTTGGAGCAGTGGATGAAGGGTGCCATCCCCCGTTTTCTTGTTGGGTGAGTCACCCAGCTCCTGTTTTCTTTGGGTGAATGCTGGGTGAGCGCCCGTTTTCTTTTGGCTGCCCATTCTCTGTGATTGAGTCTGGAGGGACTCATTTATACTGATTTATATTGTAAAACACTAGTTTTACAGCTTTTTTCGAAGGACCTTGGCTCATAGGTTATTTGTACACTGTAGTACAACATATTTGGACCACAGTGTGACCTTTATCTGGTTCGAGCACGACCAATGTGTTGAGAAATGGCTTTACCAGCCAAGTTTAAAGAGTTTGTACGTAACTTAGAAAGACAGCTCATCGCCTGCACAGCTGCCCCTGCAGACGAGGTCTTGAGAAGCTGTCGAAGTCATCTCTCAACGGGCTGTAGAGAGTTATCCCCTCAAGGAAGGTTCCTTGATGTTGGTGAGGGGCTCTTGATTTAGGAAATTGGATCTGTGCTCCAGTTCCCCGAATTAAGCCTGAATGCCTTCCACATCCCCCCCCCAGGCGCTGTATAATCCTCCGGGTTTAGCGCTTCCCCTTGATTATAATAATAATAATAATGTAGAGAGTTATAATTTGTAAGATTATAAATTACCCCTAGGGGGTGTTATGTCAGCATATTTCATTCACTGATGGCTGACAAACTTACTTGTGTGGACTCAAAAGTCCGCACCTTACTGCCGACTATAGGTTGATTACAAACTCCTTGCGACTCAAGAACTGCGCAGTCCCCCATACTACAAGAAATTTGTAACCTACCTTGCTCTTGTAGTGTGAGCTATGGTGTTCTTCACACCTTCGACAGATATCGGTGACTTGATAGAAGCTGAAGTGTCCTTGGATGTCCACGTCTTCCATAGTCTAGGAATACGCACACTGGTACACTACGTTCCACAAGATTTGTCTTTATTGTTCACAACCTTATCACTAAAGAAGCTGATCACACTTCTCTGTAAGTGTTTATTGTGTTTTGTGAGACACTTTGTTCACACTAACGCACAGATCGTTCTTTGTTGGTTATCCTGGGGTCAGTGTCACTCTCAGTAGAGTCAAAAGTAATCTGAAGACTCCACAGCACCCCACGCCGTTACTGCCCCTTGCACAAAGGAAAAGCTGACATAGTACTTTTGCTTCCTTGGCACTTCCTCGATGAAGCAAAGCAGAATGTTTAAATCTTGCTGTCTTAAGCATAGACAACAATGTCCACTATCTTTACTATGGTAATAAAGTGGGAGCAGGATTTTCCTTAATTGTCCTGCTAAAGTAAGAGATGTACTGTCTCTTATTAAAATACACTCTGCAACACTGGACTGCAAAGAGCCGCGGTCGCTTGACCACGTCGCATACTTGTACTGCATCTGCGATCAATTACTCACTGTAGCAGTAAACAAGACGCTTGCCCCTTCTGAGAGGGCTGGGCCCCTCAGGGCTGAAAGGGCTGAAAGGGGCTGAAGGGCTGATACCCCCAGCCTGGAGAAAATTTCTCCACAACACACACACACTCACACACATGGCTCAGGGAGAGTGACCTAGTAGCGACCAGTGAAGAGGCGGGGCCAGGAGCTTGGACTCGACCCCTGCAACCTCAACTAGGTGAGTACAACTAGGTGAGTACAGGAAGTATTTGTTTAGTCATAGAGTGGTCAGGAAGTGGAAAAGTCTGGCGAGTGATGTGGTGGAGGCAGGAACCATACATAGCTTTAAGACGAGGTATGATAAAGCTCATGAAGCAGGGAGAAAGAGGACCTAGTAGCGTTCAGTGAAGAGGCGGGGCCAGGACCTGAGTCTCGACCCCTTCAACTACAATTAGGTGAGTACAGGCAGGAATAACAGGAAAAGCACTGCAGTGAATCAGGGAATACCTTACTGGAAGGAAACAACGAGCGATGGTACTTGACGAGGTGCAAGGAACGAGGAACAAACCTTGAAGTGATGTCCTTCACTGCCGCAGGTCGAGCAGAATTTTTTTATCCTTGTAAGGACAATCCTGGGTGGTATGCGAGAAAGAGTAACAGCTGTAACATTGCATGATGTGGTGGAATCTCTCTGCCTCAACGTATTTTGGATTGATGTGGAATGGATTGTCATTCCCTCGGCGAGAGCTTGGGTAGCCATGTTCACGTCATTAAAGGTGACCTTCAGCGTTGAAGAAGCGTTGGGTATTTTGAAAATGTGTTCCACAGAGGCCCAAGGGTTCTGGTTTTTTATTGATGTCTGGATTTCTTCGGTAGGCTGGACTGTGATAAGCTTGTCCAGTCGTTTAACAACACTGTTCTCTTGGCCCTCAAAGCTCGGGAAAACATGACTTGAAATCCTTGGTCATGCAGAGTGGTTGTAGCGTTAGTGGTAATTAACTTTTTAGCTTCAATGTCGTCAGTACAGACGATAATGAAAGTCGATTGGACAGTGAGAATCGCGTTAAATTTGACCTGCAACCTGTCGTGAATGGCAGAAGCAAGTGCCAGTTTGGACGAGTCATTTACTGTCCCACTTCTTGGTTTGATCTTCACACGATTTGAGAAATGCATCGTGGACGATCATGGAAGATGACTAATGCAGAAGTGATTATGAATGGATATACTAGGAAAGAGGTAAAATTAGTTAATTTCATACAAGAAATCACTCTCCTCCCATTCTGCAGCCTTATCCATGAGGTATATTTTGGTTCTCTTCTTGAACTTGCTCATGCTATGACAGGCTTTGACATGTAATAATAATAATAATAATAATAATAATAATAATAATAATAATAATATCAATGTGCATGGTATACAAGCCTAGTTGACATCATTGACATACTACTATACAAAAAGCCAATTGTTATGCAGAGCATTTCGGCCAAATTAGGTCAGTTTTGTCCCAGGATGCAACCCACACCAGTCCACTAACTCCCGGGTACCCATTTTACTGATGGGGAACATAGACAACCAGTGTAAAGAAACACGCCCAATGTTTCTACCCTCGCTGGGAATCGAACCCAGACGCCCCGTGTGTGAAGCGAGAGCTTTAGCCACCAGGCCACGGAGCACCGTGCAGGCAGTCTATTCCACTCTTTTATTGCAGTACAGAAAAAAGTATTTGAAGCCTGACCGCTGACTCTAGGTATTGCATAGTTGTTCTCCCTTTCCCTAATTGTATAATTGCATTGGTTCCCGGCCTTAACAAAATTGGCAATAAGATATTGAGACACTGGTAGTGAGGAATTTTATGAACGTAATTTAGCTTTAGTTGTTTTACACTGTCGTCAACATTCAGCATGTCCAGTTGTTGTAATTCATTCTGGATTGCATGTTCTCTTGGACTCAGGTCCAGAATGAATCTCACCATTTTGTTCTCGGTGATTTCATTTTTTTTTTGTTAAGGCTGAGAACCATGAAGAGTAAGAGTAGTCTATAATACACTCCATGAGAGCTAGGCCTAGGGTCCTTCGAGCCTCATTTGGTAGACACTGCGCCTGTTTGTAGAGGAACTTCAGTCTGGCATATGCTTTCTTTACTACACTGTTCTCTACTGGTACTCCTGACATGCTTGGGTCAAAGGGGAGTCCCAGGTATTTCACTGAATTTACTGTAATAATAGGTTCCCCATTACACTGGACGTTAAAATTGTTGTCCTTTTCATGATACTGAAATGAAGCGTAAACTTGCACCAGCTAACTTAGCCATTAATCATCTTTGTAGGGTGATTAATGATGGCATAGAGTTACCTGTACTGTGCCAAGATTAAGTGCACCTCATCGAATGATGTGTTTGGTATAAATGTTTCATATTGAAGACAGGTATAAATAACTTCGTGCTAGCCATGGGCTCACCCCTTACTGAAGTTCTGGCCAGTTTATATATGGAGGACCTAGAATCAAAATGGATCCTAAATACTACCCCAAGATTAGTTACTAGGAATTGGTACCTGGGAAATATTTTGTTCATTATTCCCAAAATTCTAGAAGTGCATGACATCCTTGATGCAATCATCACTCTGGAACCTACTATTAAATTTACTCTAAAGGAGAAGAACAATCAATTGCCGTTTCTCGACGTATTCCTACTCCCAGGTGAAAACAGACTATTTTAATTAATTAAACCAGGCACTCCTTGGAAAATGCGAATTTCGAAATGTATTTCCTATGAGTGAATAGAGTATCTCAATGCAAGGGAAATGAGCCCATATAGTAAATGGATTTCTAAAAATTAGTTTTTGCTCAATTGCCAATATTCGACGACCATGTATACGTGGTCCTGCCCTGTAAAGGGTGTCAAACTGTGAATGTTGCAAATTTGTAATTGTTAATAAAGCACCAAATAAGAATTTTTCTAATTTATTATACAAATAGACAATATCAAAAACATAAATGGAACTTGTTTCCAAATATTTTGTAAGCATAAAAAAGTATAAAAATGAACCAAATAGCAACATGGACACATTGCAAAGGGATAAAACTTTCAAGTCCCATGTCCATGAATTTCCTGAGAAAGAACAATCATTCTAGATCACTAAGTGCTACAGTGAAAGGTTATGAAGGAATTTCTTTCCTTCTTGATGCATAGATTTACTTTGCATATGACAGGAAAATGAGGATGTGACAGGATTTTTCTTGGTGCTGCAATGCTTGCATGTAAATTTCTTGGCATTCAGTGGTCTAATTTAGGCATTTTGGATGGCCTATCCTCCTCCTCATCACATGACACCTGTGCACCTGGTGGCAAGTATTCATCACCACTGTCAAGCAACTCCAGGTAAGCTGGATCTGGATCCGAGTCACTTTCCTCCAAAAAACACATGTATTTAGACTTCTCTTTGGAGGGCTCACCATAAAACAATTTCTCATTGATCTAGAAGGACAATAAAAACGTTCTGTACACACAGATCACTACAGAATTCATATATGCATTAGAATTTTTTTTAGAAATATTTATTTACTGAAATTGCTAATTGGGCCATGAGGGGCACTTTTTTCAGTTGCATGGTGCACTCATATTATGCTTCACACAGAATTTACATATGTATCAAAATATGGATAAACTATTCATTTATTCACTAGACACAAAATCAGCGCTTACTGACATTGTAGATGGTAAAATCCAAGACTATATGAGTGTCACTCAATGAGAAAAAGGCTCTCGGCGATGCCAAGCAAGAAGTGTTTACATTTTGGTCTCTCAACCAATGGGAAGCGAGCAGATGCCATCGCCACTTAGCTGGAGCGACTCACAGAAGGCTTGTGACTGGTCAGAAATAGAGAATGAGAATCCAGATGCGTGGAGGGAGTAGGATGGCATGCACAAAAAAACACAAGTACACTCGGTAGTAGCAGTAGTAGTAATATTAATTGTAGTAGTAGTAATACTACAACTAATATTACTACTACTACTACTACCACCACTAGTAGTACACCTCACTCTAAGACTATATATACCCTTTATGTCTATGTATTGTTTGTAACAGCTTGATAAAGCTTCTGGAGAGTGAAACATTGCCACAATAAAATGCTACATTACTTGTACTTGTGTCCTTTTACTTAAGATATTGTTGGTATTTCTGCCAACATCAATACAAAATAGGGAATGTATGAGAGTATGGTGGTACCAACGCTCTTATATGATTGTTAAGCATGGGTTGTAAATGGAGGCCAGAGGCAGTGGAGATGTCGTGTCTGAAGGTAATGTGTGGTGTGAATATTATGCAGAGAATCCGTAGCTGGGAGATTAGGAAGTGCGGGATTACTATAGGTATTATCCAAAAGGATGAAGAGGGGTTGTTGAGGTGGTTCGGACATTTAAAGAGGATAGAAGAAAATAGGATGACTTGGAAGGCATATAGTCTGTAGTGGAGGGAAGGTGGGGTAGGGGTCACCCCAGGAAACGTTGGAGGGAGGGCATCAAGGATGCTTTGTGTGCGAGGAGCTTAGACCTCCAACAAGCGTGTGAGAGCGTGTTAGACAGGAGTGGAGGCAAGTGGCTTTTTCTTTTTTAACTTGACGTGTTGTTGGAATATTAGCAAAGTAACATTTATGAAGGGAGTCAAGGAAACTAGTTAGCTGGACTTGAGTCCTGTGTCAGCATAATTGCTGATCCCCTGTATATGTATATGTTATCTGAGTATCATAGCACCATCAATATGTTTTACATAGTTGTCCCCTTGCTAGGCTCAGTGGCTAGCAAGTGTGACGTCACGTGATGCCACATGTGAGTGCTGGATTTTATATTTTTTGTGTTCTGTGCATAATATTTCATTCTTTGTATGTCACTTTATTTTAATTTTTTAAAAAATTGCTTTCCCAGTCTATTTTAATTTTGCACAAGATTTATTGATTCCATTTTATCATTTTTGATTGATTTATCATTTATTGTTGAATTTCTTTATTGAATTGAGAGTAAAGACAACTTACTGTGCCATTAATTCAAATTAAAGTAAATTTGAGTAAATTTGATCTAAGTACAATTTCTCTTGATTATCAAAGTGTTGCTTATTCACTTGAGTGTTTTATGTGAGTTTTCCTTGTTCTACAGTGTGACTTGTCATTTTTTCCTTACCTATGCAGAATAGTTAAGTATTTTCTTCCCATTTAAGTTAACTGTGTCATATATTCTCTTTATTATTCTTGCTTTTATGTCCTTGAGTAAGTTCCCTGAGAAGATGTCCCAGTCATCTTTGAATGCTCACTTAGTGTATCATGCCAGTCAAAGTAAACATGAATCAGCCCACAGTCTTAATATCTCCTTACTGACTGAAAGACAATACCTAGCTCTTAGACAATGTGTTTGTTCTCACAGCTTGTATCTGAGATTTGCTAAAGTGCTGCGAAATGTGAAGTTCAGATTAAGTTCTTATAGATCCGTGCATTACTTATTAATGTAGCCGAGCAGTCAGGAATCCAGCCACAATATCATGCAGGATAGTGTACAGTTACCTTGGGTTTCAGAGGAACCTCAGACAACCCTGGGTGCTGAGACTACTATCCCTGCTATGACTACTTGTTCAAGTAGTCATTCCTTCCAGGGGGTGCTTTGTGAAGAACGTTACTTGTAATGAGTTATGCCATCTCTTGCTGATGTCACAAGCCATTGCAGTTAGTTAGTTTAATATGTTTATTATGCACCCCATACCCATCCTGTGGGCGGTAGTCAAAAGATTACAGAGGTACATAATTGGTCCAGGGACTGGACTCCAAAGTTTTAATAGCTGATCAAGTTACAGAGGTAATGAATTCACAATTTACAAAGGTAATGAACTCACAAATTACAAAGGTAATGAACTCCAGGTAGGTCTAGTCACAATCATGACAAGTTACAAAGGTATTTACAGATTACAGAGGTACGTAATGGGTCCAGGGACTGGGCCCCAAAGCTTTGATGGCTGAACTAGGTACAAGGTAATGAACTCACAAGTTACAAAGGTAATGAATACTATCAGAATGGTTACTTACGTTTATACATGGCTACAATCATGAACAAATTATAGTGTAATGAGCAATTCACACTTCCACACCCGGTCACAACTGTAATGAGTTATTGGTGCAAATATTGATTGTTGAGTCACACACACACACACACACACACACACACACACACACACACACACACACATAAACACACACACACACACACATACACAAACTCATACACACACGCACACACACTCATACACACACACACACACACCCTCATACACACACACACACACACACTGAAGGAATAGACGGAATAGACGGAAGGAATAGACTCTGAGGTGTCCCTGTTTGCAGATGACGTGAAGTTGATGAGAAGAATTCACTCGATCGAAGACCAGGCAGAACTACAAAGGGATCTGGACAGGCTGCAGACCTGGTCCAGCAATTGGCTCCTGGAGTTCAATCCCACCAAGTGCAAAGTCATGAAGATTGGGGAAGGGCAAAGAAGGCCGCAGACGGAGTACAGTCTAGGGGGTCAGAGACTACAAACCTCACTCAAGGAAAAAGATCTTGGGGTGAGTATAACACCAGGCACATCTCCTGAAGCGCACATCAACCAAATAACTGCTGCAGCATATGGGCGCCTAGCAAACCTCAGAACAGCATTCCGACATCTTAATAAGGAATCATTCAGGACCCTGTACACCGTGTACGTTAGGCCCATATTGGAGTATGCGGCACCAGTTTGGAACCCACACCTAGCCAAGCACGTGAAGAAACTAGAGAAAGTGCAAAGGTTTGCAACAAGACTAGTCCCAGAGCTAAGAGGTATGTCCTACGAGGAGAGGTTAAGGGAAATCAACCTGACGACACTGGAGGACAGGAGAGATAGGGGGGACATGATAACGACATACAAAATACTGAGAGGAATTGACAAGGTGGACAAAGACAGGATGTTCCAGAGATTGGACACAGTAACAAGGGGACACAGTTGGAAGCTGAAGACACAGATGAATCACAGGGATGTTAGGAAGTATTTCTTCAGCCACAGAGTAGTCAGTAAGTGGAATAGTTTAGGAAGCGATGTAGTGGAGGCAGGATCCATACATAGCTTTAAGCAGAGGTATGATAAAGCTCACGGCTCAGGGAGAGTGACCTAGTAGCGATCAGTGAAGAGGCGGGGCCAGGAGCTCGGACTCGACCCCCGCAACCTCAACTAGGTGAGTACAACTAGGTGAGTACACTCATACACATACACACGCACACACAAACACACACACAGAAAGACGTTTCTGTGGCTAGTGTGCTCACTTAAGTGTTGTTGTTGTTCCTTGTGTTCCAGATGGTGATACTATCATCGTTGACAGTAATCTGTGCAATGTAAAAAGTTGTTTCTCGAGTAATCTTCACATGTTGTTAACGTTTATAAGAGCAGTCTCTTTATAGCTGATACCTCGTGTCACTGTGTGCGACTCAGACTGAATGCCAGTATTGTCGACCGTGTTCATTCTTTTCCCCTGTGCTTGCAGTGAGAGATAGTAGATCCGTTCTCCCTTGCTCATATTTCGTGTTATAATGTTACTTTTTTCAACCGGGAGAGTTACTCACTCCACCGAGTTTGTTCATTCCTCCAGTAAGAAAGAACAGATCCCTTGTGGTCTGGTGTGATTCGATCCCTGCTCCAGGAAGATCTTATTCTGACTGTGAAGCCACCAGCACCCATAAGTGACTTTATCGTGAGTAAAGAATTATTGTATCAAACAGCCGAGTTGGGTACTCCTAGCAGAAGGGTATACCAATTAGTAATTCCACAGTCACTAGTGAACGTAGCTCTACAGCTAGTTCACAATGCACTAGGTGTTGCACACCCTGGTATGGATCGTTCAGTAAAACAAGCCAGAATGAAATACTTTTGGCCATGTATAGCAACTGGTATTTCCGAGTATGTTAGAAATGTAGTGTCTGTATGCAACATAAAGGAAATGTCAACAGTCCAAATCCTATCCAGGTGTATCCCACCACGAGTGAACCATGGGAAAGAGTTGCCATAGATCTGTTAACCAATTTCCAATGTTCCCTCCAAGGTAACAAGCATCTGTGTGTTATGGTAGATCATTTCACCAGATGTTGTGAGTTAGTTCCTTTTGCAGATAAGACTGCCGAGACTGTAGCTAAAGCTTTTAAGGAGTGTATAATCTGTAGGCATACCACCCCTAAGTCCCTGGTAACAGATAATGGAGGTGAATTCTGTAATGAGATTTTTGAAAATTTGTGTACCTTGTACAAGATCTCTAAATCCACCATTGTTCCTCATCACCCTGCCAGCAATGGGTTAGTGGAACTAACCAATAAGAAAGTACTTGATGTCTTCAGAGCCACTATCAGTCCCAACAGTGAAACTTGGGATGAAGTTATACCTGATGTTCAATGTGCCATAAATTCTGCTTACAATGCTTCGATAGGTGACACTCCACATTATGTGTTGTATGGTGTAGAGAAGCATTTGCCTTATGAGTTGTTATATTCTGCATAGAAACCCAATTACAACCCTGATGATTTCATAGCAACTCGTACCAGCTTAGCTCAAAGTGTCTTTAAAAGAATCCGTGAGATACTTCGTAAGTCAACAGCAGAATTTACAAGAGTAACTAATAGCCGTGCTAAGCCAACTAAAGTTAAAGTAGGTTCGAGAGTAATGCTGATTAACTTCAACAAAACATCTGCAATGCCTATGCTCAATCAAAAGTTTATTGGTCCTTATTGAGTAATTGAACATATCAATGGCAATAAGTATAAGGTTAGAGAAATTAGTACTGGTCAGTATAAAGAATCGCATTTAGATCATATGAAGTTAGTATGCGATGTTGAGGATGATATTTCTACCCAGACTAATGTGACAGATGCTGACAATCCTCCTGGCTCTGTACCCTCTACCTCTAACACTCGATCAGATGATCAACTTGAATGTCATTATTCTTTGCATACCGGACAAGTACTGAGAAACCCTAAAGTATCTTTTGTAGATACTTTTTCAGATCTCCCTCAGTCAAGGCATGTGTTAGCCATTGCAAAAGAATTCAATCCTCCCAAAGACGATAACTATTCTGCATATGTAAATCTTACCCTCGCAGAGTTGGGTTTAAATGTACATAGCCAGTATAATTAAATTTTCAAGTTGAATGAAGTTGTCAACTGTATGTTTATTATTAGCTGATCAGTTTTCAGAATTTTTTTTTGTGTTCACGTTCCCTCCGAATTCTGAGATTTTAGCAGTATGACCTATGCGCGCCTGGTCTGTCTTTGCTGTTAATTACTTTCACCTTTGTAAATATATATTCTTCCTCAGAATCCGTAGAGTGCATGAATAGAGATCGATCGATCAATTCCATCTTTTATCATACTACGATTTGTTCTTACAATTCGTAACGCATCAATTCCATCTTTTATTATACTACGATTTGTTCTTACAATTCATAACGCATTACATTAAAACCCATTACATTACCACCCATTATGATACCATCCATTAGTTCTAAGTTACAATGAAAAACAATGAAAAATAGAAGACAATGAACATGTACATCAGATATTAATAATCATCTCTAGGGAATGCATTTATTGCCCTAATAACAGATGATGACAGTGACTTGTCCCTCCTTGGTGGGACACCCAGACAGACATTGCCAAATAGCAGTAGGTTGTGCCAGGATTTGTTGTTCGCAGGGGTATCATTTTGCAGGGGTATCACTGATTTTCTTCAAGAGGTCAGCGAATTTGCTAGCAGCTAGAGGAAGAGCTGCTTTGGGGATGTGTCAGCGTCCTTGTGGAAGTTAATTTGATTGCAGATTTTAGGTCTTGTGTAGAGCTGAAGTAGCTGTAGTTGTCAGCTCTGTCTGCTGGGAGGGGCAGTTGGTTGTTCCCATTTAGAGCCCTCTGGGAGCTTAGACATCCATTGCGTGCACAGATGTTGAGATTTGAGGTATTGAGTGCACACCTGACAGTTGCCTCGTGGAAGTTCCTGGGAACCCGGCACATCTTGTAACATTAGTGGCATCGTGGGCATGGGAGGGCGCCCGTGTGGTGGCCTGGTAGGGCTTGAGGGGCTGGGAGGGGAAAAGTGCCCTCTACAGTGAGGGTGTCGCTGGGAGATGGGTAGGTGAGGCAGGGGAGTTGGATGGTGGAGGCGCAAGAAGTTTGGTGGGGGACGCCCAGGGTGAGGGGTTATGGGATGATCACTGTACCCTACACGAGGGGTAAGCCCGGGGAAAGAGGTGAGAGGCAGTCAGTGTATACTACACACAGAGTGCACTGTTTTTCGCACTGTCTTGCTTGCAATAAACACAACATTTATTTGTTTCGCATGTACATCATGAAAGATGTGGATATGTGCACTGCTTAAAACCAGTGTGTTCCTTAATCTTCAACTCCATAGAATTAGTAATATGTGTGTGTGTGTGTAATGTGCAGCAAACTCAGTATAGAATATGACAGACAAATCCTACAATTCTCTAAATAATATAATTTCTGACAACAGAGAAGCAACAATGACACCTTGCGTGACCTATACAGTCACAAGACTCACAGAGAGAAAATTCCTAGGTATCCACCTTGACTGTAGCCTTAAGTTCCGGACACACATACAACAAATCACCAAGAAAATCTCCAAGACTGTAGGCATACTATCAAAGATAAGGTACTACGTTCCACAATCAGCTCTCCTGGCACTGTACCATTCACTCATATACCCTTATCTTACATATGGAATTTGTGCATGGGGATCAACAACATCCAATCACCTGAAAACTCTAGAACTGCAGACACATTCATCACCTTCAAAACTACCGTTAGAAAACATCTTATCTCCCTGATACACCCCGTCAACTAACTACATAAAAACCACCTGGTGGTTCACACTTACACTCACTCACCCATTTGACTATAAGCACAGAAATACGTATCTTAATCTTAAAATAATGATTCCTAACTAGTCACAAGTTTGCCTGTGATACTCCAATATAGAAACTATGTATTGTGCCAAAACAAAAACATTCACATTGCTAAACTCACAAACTAGTATTTAGTCACTTAGTATGTAGCCACTTACTATTTAGTCAACTTACTCCACAATTTGTAATAATTTAGGGTTAAGAATTAATCTAAGTTTGCCCGAAATGCCTAGCCTTGCTAGGTGTTCTAGTGGACCCCTCTGTAATTAGTATTTTATTACATGTAAACCACACAATAACCAAAATCTGTAAACCCCGCATTGTAATCCTTATAGAGAATAAACTTTGATTTGATTTGAGTTGATTTGATCAAACCCCTAATAACCCAGCAAAAGGCAGCAGTAAGAATGATAACAAATTCCCACTTCCTCCAGCATACTCCACCAATTTTCAAAAGTCTGAATCTGCTCACCATTAAGAACATCCATACTTATTCATGTGCCTACTACATACACAGAACAATACACGCAAATATAAACCCTCCACTCAAACTTCTCCTCACAAACCAAAACAGGACACATGACCACAACACAAGACACATATCACTTTTTGATATACCTCGTGTCCATATCACACTGTGTAAAAACTCTATGCACATAAAGGGTCCCAAAATA